>NC_060172.1:11647918-11679305 GCF_021292245.1 Micropterus dolomieu
TATTTGCAATACTTGAATGCAGAATGCTTCCTGAAATATACTGAATATCTCAGGTTAATGATTTTTGTAGGAACATTTATGGGTGGAATTTTCCTTTAAGAACAATAAACATTGCAGGTAAATGGCACAGGAATACAATCCATTGGGATGCCACCAGTGCATGCTTGTCTTCATTCAACCACCACCTCCACCCTCCACCTGTTTGTTTGCTCACTTAATGGAGTTAACCTTTCTCCAACCATACACTTAATTTTATTTCACCCAAATTATCTCTGATTAACTCTGATTAACCAGATAAATCATTATGGAAAACAAATAGCTGAATGATGCATCTTTTTAGAATACACCTTGTTCACACTCAAGGTTTCACTTTCAGTACCTCCAGTAATCACTAGCATACATACACATATGCAGTGATTCTTATATGGAGAACATTAAAAGGATAAATCCAGTACATTAACACCTGGCTCTTATTTTTGTAGTTGTGGCCATCATTTCTGTCAGTATGATTTTACTTAGATAATTGCTAAGATGAGAAAACATGGAACATCATTAAAAAAAATTAAAACAGAGCAAGAAAAATAAGCTGTCAGATGACCAACAAATGTTAGCCAAACTGAAAAGAAAATTCACCCAAACTGTCTGTTCGATACATTCATCATAGTTGCAGACCAATTCTGTGATTTATCTTTCACCGTAGTTACTGACATTAAGGATGCGTTTACTTTGGTTTTCAAATCATTAAATACTGAAATTCTGACAATGTACACACAGAAACAATGCACACAACTTTTCTAATTTTATTTCCTTTTTATCTGTGCATCTATCCAGCAATGGTCCAAGCTCTAGCAGCAATGATCTTCTGCTTTTTATGCTTCTTGGCAAAAGAAAAAGAAAAAGTTTTGAATTCACCAAATTTTGGTGACTCAACAATGGCAGGGAAGATCCATAATATTATTTTTTTGTTTATAGGACAATGATAAGACTTGATGAATACAATGTTATCTTAACCAATAATAACGACGATAATGATTGTCCAAACTATTAAAATTAGCCCTTAAGTTCTTCAAAATTTTTCATTATGCACTGCTAATTTAAAACAAACATGAGTCTATTATGTACCATGTTTAAGTAAGTGAATGCCACAGAATGCGATCTATAGCTCATAGTAATTAACAACAACCAAGGCCCTGCAATTACACCAGAGCTTAGTTTGTCTTCACTAGAGTACGTGACAAAAAATAGCAAGAAACATTAAGTCCTGCTGCACACTCAAATGAGAAATTCTTGTTCACTCTATGAAAGAGTAGAGAGATATCTTTTTGTGGAATACTCTACAAAAGAATACAGTTCCTCTCAGTTGTGCAGGGATAAATAAGTGTGTTCAAGTAAATTTAAATACTTGTCACAGAGTGACATTTGTCATTTTGATGAAGGATAATAGATATTGAAGGCCATTTAAAATGCCAATCTCAGAAAGACACCTCTGTTTTCTGTTTTGTTTCCTGTAGAAAACCCTTATTTCAGTGGTGCTATGAAGGGTGAATATTTTGGCGTTTTACCCATAGGAGTAGTAGGAAGAGTAGGAGTTTGCAGATGTTCCTGATTCCTGACACTCTCGTAAGGATGAAGAGGAAGCTATGGCAGAAGATGAATTACAGAGGCTTACTGACAATCAGGTCTCTTTCTCTCCCCCCTTCATCGAATACTTTGCTTACTCAGATGGCCAAAAGATGATGTCAGTGATGAAGTATGGGGAGTTGAGTGCTAGTTGGAAGCAGGGCTCTTGTCAGCTCAACATCACATTGATATAACCAAACTTGTCATTGTAGGAATCTTTCTTAATAACTCTTTGACATGACTGAATCAGAGCTCTCCCACTGATCTATGTGGTGATCCTTCTTCAGCATCCCAAAAATGAAATGTCTTGTCAAGTTTCTTGTGGGTTTATTGGATTTCTGAGTGACGTACTCTTCCTCTGGACCCATTTTTCGCTCTTGAGTAGAAAAGTATCTTTGCAGACCATTCCAACAGATTATACACTCCTACATATCACATATGTAAATGTCCTTCATGATGTCGTTTTACACCACGTTTAAAACAATGTATCAAAAAGCAGGTTTCAATCAGAGTAGTTATTGAATTACTCTTGATTACGCAGGAGCATGTTTTAAAATCAAGAGTGACATAGTTAAAGATAGTGCCGCATGAAAGAGTTTTACAATTTAAAGGTCAGAAACTGCAGCGAGTTGGTGATCAAGGAGACAGCATTTAAAGGTTACATTGGAGCAACATTCATGGCAACCTGTGACAAATCACAATGAAGACAGTTCATGTTAGAAGATTAGACTGTATAGTACCATCCAATGTGTAGAATTGTTTTAACTGAACATGTCCAGAAGATATCAAGTGTAGATTGAAGCTGACAAGAGTATGAATTTAGCATAGTGGTTGTTGAGTTCATGCTTTGGCTGAAATATTATCAAGTTGACTAAAAACATTGATTTGAGGGAGCTTGTGTAGTCATGTACTGTATTCTCAGGATTCTTGCCTGCTTTGCACAATTTTATAGATAGTGTAGGTGAACACACAGATAAGGTTGGCACTGACTTTGAGGAAGCTGCAACAAATTGTAATTGCACTTTCAGGTTGTGCACAATATAGAAGAACTATGAATAATTTGGTTTTCCAACAACAGAATAAATTTATACTCACAGCCCTCATATTTATTTAGGTTTTTGCTTGCTTTTTTAGGATAAAAGGCAGGTGTGTGTTTTTAGTTATGATACAATTATTTGAATAAGCTTAGTTAGTGGGTTTAGCAATGACCTACTTACTTTATTGCATTAATCTGACCTGGTTGAGTCCAATAATTTTCACACATTATATACAAAAACATGACTGCCTGATCACACCTACAAATTAATGGATATTTGTCATCTCCTGAATCTGACTCATGACTCCCTGAGCTTTTCAGGCCAAAATATCCATCTGTACATCTAAATGTAAATTGACACAATGGCATTTGCTGGATGCATTCATGTACCCCATAGGGTGAACCCTTTCTAATTTAGACATGCTATGACCTTTTCTCTAGCACCGTCAGGGCAAAAACTTCAACTTTGCATGGAAGGTATTTCATAATCTCACAGGCAGATTGCCATGAAATTTGCAGACAACAGTCATGCTCCCAGGGGGAACAAATTGTTTAGTTTTTTTTCCAAACACCCAAGGTTCTTCATTTTAGCACAATGTTCAGGATAGCCATTTATATGAAGACTGTTTCAGTTTAAAGTCTGTATGGGTTGGATGTATTTGTGGATCATGTATGTGGGTCAGTCCCTGGCATAACTTTATAAGGCCCACAGAGAGCATGTATGTGTGTCAGCAGGAAAGAGAAGTGTATTGATTAAAATGGATATTTGAGAGCTGACATAGAGAACAGAAGAAGAGATGACTGTATGTGACACAACATTGACGCATCACATTTTCAAAATTGAAGCCACAGCAGCACATTACTATAAATGTATTACAAAAAAGGTACATATGCTAACACCAGAAAATGTTCGACTTAAGTGAAGTATGGCTTTAAAGTCTTTTTCCATTGTGTCTTGGCTCAGTCCAGACGGCGTGTAATCCTCTTGTGTATTGTAGTTTGTGTTGTAGGTTATGCCTCAGTCTTTCATTCCTTCATGCATTGTGCCTACTGTACCGACCCTGTCTCATTCCACATCAGCATTCATTGTTCCTTGAAAATAGCTGTGACATCCATGTACTCTTATTTGATGTCTGGCTAGGATAGTGAGCTTGATCCTATTATGTGTGAAATTCATTCAGTTCCAGGAGGGAAAACAAATTCCCTCAAAGCATCTTGCATGTTTTCCCCCCATTTTTTCCCCTTCTTTCTTTGAAAATGACACAAAAGGCAGCTCAGAGCAGCCAGTTTAGCGGTGAGAGGGAGACTTAGTGATTCACTGTTAACAGAATTTCCTCTCTTTTTGTCTCTTTCTGGGTCTCTCTCGCTCCTGTGTTTGTCCCCATAGTGGTAAGACTGTGAAGGATGATAACACTAAAGGCGAGACGGAGGTGAAGAACGCCACAGCCGAGGTGAAGACAATTCCCAACGAGGCTCCTCAGACGAATGGCAACGAAAGTAAAGCGTAATCTCCTTGCCCAAGAGCAGCGGGAAGATGAGTGTGGTTGGGGTAGGGAGGGTTGTTGGGTGTGGGTTTTTCAAGGTGGGGGGTTGTGGGGGGTCACAGTCACTGAAACCTCAAAGCAATGTCACACAGCACCCCATTGCATCAGAGAAAAAACAACAAATGCAACAGAAAAGCTAAAAAAAAAAAAAAAAGAGAAATGATAGGTCTCTTTCTACAGTGTCTTCTGACCAGGAAAATGTAAAGACCTCATGCACATGCCTTAGTCCACAGAAAAAAGCAAAATGCATACTTGTATTTCACCCTCTCTCTTGTATGTAATATTAAATCAACTGTTAAATATGGAACAGAATCTAAACTATTTTACTCTAGATAACCATGGTTGGACTGTAGCTTTACTTCACAGATTACTGCCCTCATTATATACACACATAAGACTGGTAGAGTACATTACCAATACTACTTTATGCAGTATGGTCACCATTGTGGTAATGGATTATGGGTCTTTTTTCCTTTGTCGATATTTTGTTGTGTTTAAATAATGTCCAGACGTTACTGCCTATTTAGCTTTTTTTAATGTGTTATTTCCAGGGCTAGAGATAGATCATTAGCATGCCTGTTTTTTGCAAAGTTACTGTATTTCTGTACATGTGTGCTGTCATTTGGTTCCTCCTTTTTAGATGTTTTTTTTCTTTCTTGAATGGTGTCTTCATATGGTTCAGGTCCGGAAATAATTTAGCCCAAGCTATGAGAAATGTAAGAAGACACCGGGGAAATATTTTTCATGCTATTAAAGTGAAGGTTCAGGGGTTTCAACCATGTCTCCCTTAAAATTATGTTTATGCAGTACGTACATGTATATTGGTAAATGGTTTTGCCTATACATTATGATAAAAACAGAACTGTTGTAATGATAATGTGAACTGTTTTTTGTTTTTTCAGTCAACAAAGTGCTACATTTTTGTTCCATACGGAATTAGTAGGCAGGTGATTGGGATGAATGGAGGGCGCACAAAGTCCCCCGTGCAGTATGTTTAAGGCAACTACAATAAGTTGTAATGAACTGGAATTAAAAGATTGTGGTTTTGGTTAAATATTGAAAGTAAACCCATCCACTCTCACACCACCATTGACTTTTTAATATTTTATCAAGATGATGATTTTCCCTAACCCTTAAACAAGTGCTTTGTGTTGTATAAACATAACCATAAAAATGTCTGTCATGCTTTAGTTGCCACAGGTGAATGTTGTCAGGGGAAAAAAACATTGTGATTTTTTTGCATTCATTATGAACATTTTGTTACTTTGCAGATACGTTCATTAAAAACCTTTACTCATTATGATGATAATAATCATAATCTGGATGACATTAAGTTTCTTTCAAAACGTATTTGCTGTAGCTGTATATAAACAGAATTTTTGGGAGATGGCTGGGTTGGGTTTAGGGTAAGGAAATGGTCACATAGAAGATTATAGCTGTGTTCCTTTTCAGGGGCCACATCCCTCAAAATCCAATTTGATTTCAAGACTGAATACATCTTAACAGCTTAACTGAGGTGTCCCACTCCAAAGGATAATTTTGCCTGAATTTGATGCTTCTACTTGGGTGTCCTTTGTATACTTATCTGTTCTAAAACACCAATCAATTGTTCATACTGCTTTCAGTCCTCATTAACTCGTTAAGTCAGAAAATGATCTTTACCAAATAAACCTGGTGTATTCACATGATCACTGGTAAAGATACTGTATAAGCTGGACCAATGAAAAAGGATTCTACATGGAAACCAGGCTGAACGTCCACTGTTACTTCTTGGAAGTAGACATGTAGTGAAAGTATATTAAGTTATATGGATAGAATTATCATTAATGGTACACTGTTGACACCAGTTATCCATTGTGTCTTGAAACACAATGGTAGAACTTTGCCTGAACTATGTACTATCTGGGGCTGTTGAGGGCATATTCTTACTGGTCATTTTTTTACCTTACGAGTTGATGAGGACATGACATTAGTTTTGGTCTCTGTGAAGCTGGGAATGGGAACTAGAAATTATGCTATGGTGAATTCTCTGTAAACCGTCTCATCTCTGGAGCCCGCTAGCTTTCGTTTCAGTCCCTCGTAAAACATGTTCTTCGAAGGACGTGGCACCTGTAATGAGACACAGCTTATGTGTGTGTTGTTAATATTGTCATTTGATTTTCTTTATCGTTGTCGCTTTCTCTCTCATATGCATACACCTCGCCTTTTCCAGAGGTCTCCTTTGAGCATTTCGGACCAATTCTTTACCTGACAGATTGGGCTTAACAGTGACACAAAAGGCCAAACGTGTTCTGTGAAAACAGTTTCCATCAGCAGGTTTGGACTGAGAAGTAGACGTTTCTGTTGAATGAAAACAAGCCCTTGGATGCTTATTGGCCAAACTTGTTGAATTCTTGACACACCAGTTTCCACTTTCTAACATTGGTCTCGAATATCACGTTCTGTTTCCTTGGGGTTAACCATCCCTAGCTTCTTCTTTGGTTCATAACCATTGTTGCCTTCTCTGTGTTAAACACTCTTCTTCACTGCTTATAACTGATTGGTCTGAGGGTTCAGCTTGCTGATATTTCTACACCTCTGAGTGACCAAACATTTGATTCCCTCAGCCATCATCTTCTTTCACCACACCTGTTGTCAGTGTGAGTTTGTGTCACCTCTGCTTCCACCATCTTGCTGTTAAGGTTTTAATTAGTTATAGTGATGTAACATGTATTGTAGGTTTAGTACAGTTGATCACTTTATTCAAAGTTCACTTCTTAGCACAAGGTCGAAATGGAAATTTTCTGGACAATGTCTGGAAAGTATGAAATTAACCCCAGTTGGCCTAGGAATTTTGTCTTTATCTGTTATGCCTGGTCAGATATTGGAGGCTCTCTAAAAACAGGAAATTCAGATTTGTTTAGTTAAATAAATAATACAAAGCCACAAAGAGAACTCATATTGTAAAGTGCCGTGTTAAACAGTTGCTTGGTCGAGTTTGACAAAAGAGGACTACACAGATTTCCTTGGGCAGTTTGGCCCATAGGTCAGTTTACCCAGTATCTGAGAGGACTGATTACATGATCATTATCTGTGTCTCCAATAATTATATCTGTTCATTGTGTATGTTTATACCCACAGACAGCTAGCAGTATACTAAATAAGTAACTGAATACAGCATGTTAGGCAGCTTAGATCTGGAGTGTATTTAATTTCCGGTAAATAATTTTAATGCTGAAACAACACTCAATACAGCTACAACCATGAAAGCAGGAAACTGCATTTAGTTTTGCCTGTGGCAGTGATTAGCATCCTTGCTATGTTTGGTAGGGCTAGTCTAATCTAAGAACATTAGCTAATTTTCATACAGACATCACCAGTCTAGACCATCAAGGAGTTTTAACGGCATTGTTAAAAAGGCAATATAATGAACATTTAGTGAAAAATATTTCTCTTTATGATTGCTATTCCAAGTCAGCTTTAGATGGCTAACTAGCAAAAACAGCCATAACACACCATAAGCAGTAAGCAGTTTATTTCTTTCAGTAGAGGAAGCTAGTGCTGGTCCTGCTCTGATCAGTTCAATCATTTTTGAGCACATGCTGATGTTGCCTACCAACAACTGTGATCTCAATATCACTTTCACCAGCACCAAACTATCTCCGTCCAGCCATGACCAGTTATAGACCAGCTCAGACCAACCTGCTCAAAGCACCTTTACCTTTTTGTACTCTTAGTTTGTAATGGACATTAATTAGTGATGAAGATCAAGATTTTGAATAATGTCACTTTGTTATTGTTATTTAGCATACTACATGCTAACATTTTAGCATGCACACTGGACAGAAATACCCAGATGGAGGTGATCCTCATCACATATTTGTTAAGATAACCAATGAGTTTACTACCAAATGCAGACTGGCCCCTTCAAAATAAGTAAAAAGTCCAAGCAGTCACAGGTCCTAAAGATTCCCATTGAAAACTGTGCTGAGTAGCATAGTCTTACTTTGAAATCTGGCTTAAATTGAGAGACTATTACTATCTGTAAATGAATGTACACACTCATCCCATTAAGCATAGCATTTCAGTGGTCCTTTTATGCAACAAAACTGACTAGAGAAGAAATGTGGCCTCTTTTAAGTAACCAGAAAGGAAATTGATCTGTGGTGTTTAAAGTCCTCCTTTTATGCATAGAAAATAAATGAAAGGATTTCAGAATGTTCTCAACCCATAGTACCCTGCTCTGGATTTGGAAGGTTTCGCCATCTTTTTTTGTACAGTGTTCCTCCTACTTTAGACTGCAAGCTAGTACACTGTGAATGTGTGAATCCATTGTGTCCTTTTGTCATAGAATTGAGCAAATAGTTTGATTGTGAAAAGATGTAGCTGATGTACCAATGTACAGAAGTATGACAGCAGCAAACTGGAAAGACACAGTGCCTTTGAATAAGAAAATGGTGGCATGCATTCCATTCCTCTCAGTGTCTGTCCATTAAAAGTTTCACATCTCCATCTTCCTGCTGATTTGCTTTTTCATTTACTACATTCCAGAGATGTAAGTTAAGCAGTGGTTTGTTCAAATTACGTCATAGATTCTGAATGGCTGAGTTAATGTGTTCTGGTGTGTATGATGTGTCCTTTACACTGTCCATGTTAAAGGATTATTCTGGTTTATGTTATTTTGGTAGGCTTTGTCATCATTTCTATCGTCATGCTAAATATTGTGCTCGCCAAGTTAAGTACTGAGATCTGTGAAACATCACTAAAAAGAAGTCCAATGAGGCAAGAAACACAAGCAGTCAGACGGTCAGACAGGCTAAAAACAGCCAAACTTATGTGAAAAAAAAAAACAAAAGTGAAAGGCAAATTATAATACCAAAATCTGCCAATATCTATCACAGTTTATAGACTAACTTTCTGGCTCAACTTTGACCTAATGTACTTAGTGTGGTTGTGCACCACTAGAGGTCTTGTGGACAAGATCCTGTCGACCTGTCTACCCAAACCATGAACCAGAATTACCCTTAAAAGACATTTGGACATACTGACACCTCATCCTAAATCACATGAGAATGACGTCTAGCAAACCATTACCACTGAGAACACGACACAATGAGACTTTGCTCAGGTCCTATATTCTCTAAAATATCTGAAATTGTTGGATTTCCAAGCATGCAAATTATATTAGAAATGGATATTAATATCACAGTTTTTGACATGACAAAAAAACTAATGAAAGCTTCATGTATTGTATTGTATTATCTTTTTTCAAGTGTTGTATTACCCAAACTTTTTGTTTTTGCTTCAAGAGAAACCGTTCTGAAGCTCTGAAGTGTAATTTTAAAAGAAGGGAGCGATGTCATGAGCACATTTTACTGTTTCTGCTGATATACAGTGTGAAAATATCCAAAAAGAACCATGTCAGTTTAGTCCAAAAAGCTTGAAAATGTTCCATAATTGCAAATGTGGGACCAGTTTTTGTGCGAGATGAAAACTTTTTCTACCCATGTCACGGCTCCTGATATCATTGGGTGAGCAAGTCCCCCTCATTCAGATACCTCAAAAATGCAAGACTGACATAGAAGCAACCATTTTTCTCTTTGAGTCCACCACTTGATTCAGTCAGAATAAAGACTTTTTTGTTAAAGATTTTTTTCATTTTGCTCAGCATTTGGGAGGAGGAGACACAGCAACAAGAATTGTTTTAGGTTTTGAAAAGTAGAAAAAACATCATGCCAAGGTTCTCTTTCTCATAGTAAGAGTCACCAACACACAATTGTGTAACACACAACTGCTTCATATTCTGTTAGACAGTAGTCTTCAGCCTTCACTGCCAACAGCTGGTCATTGATCCAGAGCTCCCTCTTCTCTCTGTAAACAACAGCTCTCATACTGTAGGTCAGACATCGGTAGGCTACCACTCCTCTGTCTGTCTGTCCTCTTTCACCGGTGTAAATACTGAATACTAACTAAGAAAAGAAGGAAAACACAATTTGACTTTGCATTCTGCCAGAAATTCTTGTGTTCAATAAAGGTAAATAAAAAAAACACGAACACTGTAAAGCTTTTTTCTTCAGTTACATGGATTGTGTGGTACTTTCTAGCATATGCAACAGACTTATCATTCAAAATGTAATATATTAACATGTTGAACAAGATTAAAAGAGGTATATTTTTACAAACAACTTACAAGAATAAAAATAAATAATGGCTGTAAAAAAAAAAAAGTCTGAACAGTAATAAAAGAAATCTGTCTATACAGCACATCATTTATGGAATACAGAAGAAAACACAGCCTTACTACTTCAATTGAGAAAATACTAAAACTATAAAATGCTACTCTTTACGGCTTTGTAGTGTGTATATATATGCTGAGTATGCAAAGTTAATATTTGAGATCAAATACACAGGTAAGTATTCACACGAAAAATATATTTGAAATAGAATAAAGGCTGTTCAAATCTGTAGCAAGAACAAATTCCCCCCTTTATTGTAAATTGTTAAATTGTAGAAATGTTATAATTCTTAATGAAAATGTTATGCCGCACAAACAGTCAATCAATATGAAGTATTGCACAAAATTAGTAGCAATAGCATAAAATAAGGGGCAATACGTCAATTTCCTTAAATGAATATAACAACTAACTAACAATGTGTTTTTCAAGTTAAAAAGAATGAAAGCTCTTGATTAAATGATAACACTCTGCTTCCGTTCTTTCTCTAGCTTCTTTATAATCTTTAAATTCACCTTTTCAGTCCTTTAGTTATTCAGTATTTGTGTCAGTCATTCAACACACACTATACTTCAGCCTTAGGTGAAGGATAAATATAAAATACTCAACACCAAAACTCCGCTCATTTATGAAACTAAATACAGCATTTCTACTCAACATTCTGCATTAGCAAAGAATCTGCACAGGGGCGTAAGAAGAGAATCTGAATGTTATTTCATATGATTTATTAAACACTAGAAAAGTAAGACATGCAACTTCAGTTCCGAGAATCTGATTTAACACTGCAACTGTTATCAGTCTGTGGTTACTATTAGGGCGCTGTGGCTTAGGGGCCACAGTCCACAGAACGGTCATCCAGTAATCAGAAGGCGCCCCCAGTCTGCTCCCGAACCCAAATTGCTAAATGTGAATTTTTGTTGTGCATGTGATTTAGTGTAAAGTGTAGTGCTTTGAGTTTTCAGAAAGACTGGAAAGGCGCCATACAAGTACAGACCATTTACCATATTAAACTGTACTGTATATGTCATGGTCCTTCTTCTCTCCTACATGGAAAGAAAAACAGCAAAACCAATGAAAGCGATCACCTACATTTTAAAGACTAATTTTCCCCCAGTGTTAAAAAGGCCAGTTTCAAATCACGTCAGTCGTTTCACCCAGCTATACCCACCCAACACGAATTCTATTTAGTGATGTTATCCACGACCCTCAATTGTCCTTAGGTGTGAGTGTGACTGTTTGTCTATGTGTGGCCTTGCGATGGATTGGCGACCTGTCCATCCATCGCCTTTCGCCTGATGTCAGCTGGGATTGGCTCCAGCCCCCCGCGACCCTGTGCGCAGGATAAGCGGTTGATGATGGATGGATGGATGGACGGATGTTATCCATGTGTCATGCAGTTCTGTATATTGACCACTAGAGAGCAGCGTGTTCCAAAACTAAAGACAGACTGAACCTGACATACCATAAGGATCCACACTCTATAATATGTTTTTAAATGATAACACTCTGCTAAATTATTAAAAATACAATACAATTTTGTTTCATTATGATTTAAGTAATGACGCAATTCAGAGGATGTCTATCTAGAGCATCATCCCCAATATACACTGCATACAATTCAATACTAAATTAACAACCACAGCCACATGGATATCACTGTGATGCACTTAACTCTGTGGAACTCCTGTTTGTGCTTAATCCAAGATTCAGAAAGACCTCCTTAAAAGTCTTTGTTGACCTTAAGTAATTCTCTAATTTGTCCAAAAGGTGGCAGGCTAACTCAATTTAACAAAAGTGCCCAAACACTATATGAATGAAAAGCATTCTAATGTTTGATAAAATGTTAAATGAATTTGAAAACTTCTCCCAACACATGGAGCAAAAAATTACACTGAGTACGTTTACATGCACCCCAGTGTTCTGATTAATAGGAGTAATCAGATTTTCATTGAAACATTGATATGGTTCAAAGGAACCCAAAGGGCAAATACTAAATGTAAATGATCAGACTCAGTGTCAAAATGATGTTCAAATTACCATTTAGACACCCTCAAAGCTTTGTGTCATTCCCCTCTGCTGCAGACTTCATTTCACTGCTCCACTACTAACACCAACTTTGCACCCACCAGATTAGGGTCCTTTTCACGGGAGCCATTCCTCCCCCATCCTACAACAATGGTCCAGTGTGGTCCTCTTTGGCCTGGGATTGATCCTAAACACAGATAGCTAAAGGCAGAGACCCCAGCCTCATGGCAGATCTGGCTGATGATCTCAAACCACTTCACCTCAGTATGCAGTTGTTTTCACACAGTATTGTCCTATTTTGTTTAACTCTGTGTAGTGTGCAAGGTAGATTTATTGTATTTATCATTTTGCAACAGATAAATAAATCTACCTTGTATTTCTCTGTACCTCAGCATCACCGCAAATGATTTTCAAGGCTTAAATGAAGGTCTGAATGAATGTATGGCTATGAATTGTTTAAACACACATTTACTTCTGTAGCCACACACAGCCTGTGTAGTGAAGCCTTGTTCTAAGCTGTTGGTACACACCTCACCTATCTCTTGTTTAGAGGGGACATTAGTCAATGTGTGGTAATGAGTTAATTAGTAAAGTGGTTGTGCCATTTATGTAGCCTTTTGTCTACCTTTTGTCATTATCAAAGGTGCCATGTGCAGCATGTTTTAAGCATTAATTCACAGTCAAATTGATACAATTGTATGAACCACAATTGCAGTATGCAGTATGTGTGATGTCACCCATCTGTTTCGTGAATGGACATGCTTGTTTGGAGCCAGAAAATTAAAAAGGAATAAATGGACGGGGCCTGCATGGCTTTCTTTGATGTGGTAGGAGCAAATAGAATCGAGTACAGCTGATACTGGCGATATAAGCTGAGACAACTCAGGTATTTTAATAATTTCAGTTTATTACAACTTCGGTCTTATTTTTATTTATTTGGTCATTTTGCCATCAGTCCTACCAGTAGTAATGACTTTATACATACTATTTGCTGAGATCTGGTGACATAATCACATTGCAACATTAAAGTCCAACGCAGCATGAAACACAAGCAGTCAGACACTATATTATTTAATGTAGAAGAATAAGACTTAAAGATCTTCTGTGATTAATGTGCGAGAACCTAGATGGCAGTTTTTGCAAATGGTTTGCAATAGGTAGCATCTGTCTCATGACAACTTAGTTCCCCGTTTCAAAATCTGTTGCAACATTTCCTCACTGACTTCTCCAAGAAACAACATTTGTGTGATAACTTAAAGAAGAGATTGGCCATTTGAGAGCTTGGGGAGTGAGTCAGCAGCCGTGTAGAAAATAGTAGTGCATCTTGTCCTGAATGCATTGTAGTTGGGCCAAATCCTATGCATTGCCCAGGTTGGCAGAAAAAAGTTCTGTAACCAACAGCCAGAGTCTTTAGACATCTTTATGAAATTAACTCGTGTGATATTTTGTGACAAACATTTGCTGTTGTTTCTTACATGACCAAATTCTTCAAATAAAGACCAAATTTCCTTACACATCCGTGCCCCATACAGTGTTGGTAGACACTGTCACTCCATTGCACAAGACTGAGGTATTTTTTCAGTACAAAAAAGTCATATGCTTTTGGGACCCATGCTGCTTTTTTCATTTGGTACAGTGACGCAGTTGTCCCTGCATGCGAACATTTGTTCATGTTTTCAAATGTTACAGCATTTTCAGGCTTGAAATACATGCTTCATGTGAAAGAACAGGTTGAAATGTCATTTCATCAAGGGAAATTTCACATTCACATATAACAACCAAAATGTATTTAAAAAGCAGGTACAGGGTATTATTAGGTTATTTTTTAATTTATTTTTTGAAAGGTAAGAAACATTGCAACTTTTTAGTGTGTATTCCTGCATATTTCTGTCAATACAGAATGAACAGTAGACCCTTCCATTTTTGGAGTGCTGCAGTCCCGTTTGTTAGGATGGGATATCAGCATTACCGGGTCTGTGGACTGTGTTCACTTCATCTGCATGGGGAGCATAAACTCATAATAAGGATCATGATAATATTCTACAATACAGTGTTGATAAAATTTTGGGCCAATTTTGGAATAATCTTCCAAAGTAAAAGCCTCTTAACAGGTGTAAACAGTCAAATGTATTCAGTGAAGCTGAAGGCACGCTTCTAATCAAGGTCAGCTTTGTTGAGAAGATTAGAGTGCAGGCTGAATATACCTGAGATTGAACTGCAGTTTGTTTTGAAATATACAGAAGCAGATGTTTGCACAGTGCATTCTCTCGCTCTTTCCTCTTTGTGTTTTTTTTTCCCAGATTGTTGAGGAATATTTGTTTGTTCATGCAAAGCCACTTCTGCCTTCTCATTTTCAGGCTGCTCCTGTCTTGTCTCTTTTTGTTTTTGCCTAAGCAAAGAGCCAGCCAACCATGCATTCCTATCCAGAACACTCTGCTTCATCTCTGCTTCCCAACCTTTAAATCACATCAGTGTTACATCATAGCGCGCACACACATACACACACTCATACTTCCTGCTGTGTTGACCATTCCAAAAACTTTTTACTCATGCAATATCTTTGCTTCTCTTCTTCTCATTTTAAGTCATCATCTACATTTTTTAATGTGATCCTTAACTCAAGAAGATATTGTTCTGCACTGAAGTTTTCATCCTGCATGTACACGAATACTCGATTTACATAGAGTGCTGTTCTCTAGCTTTCCCAATTCTGTCAATGGCTTCAAACCATCTTGGCCTCATTCCACTGTTGTACTCCACCATATTGTTAAAGTTTTACTTAGTCTCAATATTGACACATAACTCCCAAGGTATGAGAAATAAATGCAATTGATAATTCATATACAGTTTATCTTTCTTTTTCCTTTTCTTCATTCAACTCCTTGTGAGCAACCACTGTTTTTGTGCTTTCGTACACAGTGTAGGCACTGGCCCAACATGCTATAACAAAGACACTGTACAGACAGCTTCTTACTTCAAGATGGACTCCTTCTCAGTGTTTTGAAAAGAAAATGTACAAACTTTCATCACTTAACTGACAGATTAGCATTATAAACTTTTATTTACTTATAAATGATTTAAGTCGTTAGTTAGGAAATGTATTGTCCAGATCATTGAAAATTCATATATGTAAATATTTACTGTATTCACATAGGCTATGTTTTACAGAAACATTGACTGCATATTTTTTCCCCTCTCTTGGCATTTTCTTATTGCACTGGACCTTTCAAAGAAATGCACCAGGAGTTCCAGCAAATTACAGAACCTTCGGTTTTTGATCAGCAAATCTTCAGAAGGGGGCTTCTTCAAAGAAATAACTTCCCACTTCACTTCTTAAGCTGAACAAAAACTCCTCTTAAATGAATGGCTTTTGCTCACAGCTTGTGGCCGCAGCTGGCAGTATTGTTGCACACTCTCGTCCTCTGGCCACAGAACAGACAGACAGAGGATGAAGGGCAATGGAGGGGATTGACACAACAGGTACACACATGAAACGACTGCAATTATTGCCCTCACCCCATTTCAACACCACTGTCTGACTTGACAAGGTGTTGGTTGATTTATTTATCGTTCTTTTTATTTTCTCAGGATGGCCGGTCTCCTCAGATGACTTTTTCATTCAGCATCAGGATCAAAATGCTAAAGCTAAGAAGATGTTTGATTCTTTTTTTTCCCTTCTTTGTTTTGCTTTAATGAATCTGAATAGAACTGCAGGCCATTGATCATCAATAGAGGTATGGATAGACAAAGAACACCAACAAAAACAGGGTTCAAAAACAATACATCACACATCAGTTCATTTGATAAAGACATTTCTTTTTTCAAAACTGTTACAGTAATTTGACACACAGTTAGTAATTGTGTAAATAGACCACAATTACTTACTGTGTGTCAAATTACTGTAACAGTAGGAGCAAAAGTTGCTGGTTGTTGCTGCAACTCCAATCAGTTAGAGAGGAGCACCCAGGGTGTTAGTGATAGTAATATATAGATCACCGATTTCATAACAACTGTTCCTATACAGTTTCAGCAATAATATCCATAATAAAATGTGAAAGTTATAAGGCTGAGGACAAGGTCATCTAAATAAGGCTCTTGGATTAATAAAGTTTCGTTTTGATTTTGGAAGGACATACTTCAGATTTTGTCAGATGTCAAGAGACTTCATCTGCAGAGGTATGCCGTCTAGATGTGGCCAACATCTCCAGAATTTTTTTTTTTTGTTAAAATATGGTAAAATGTTAATAATAATATTTATTAATATGTTTTATTACTTCCATACGCACAAAGGATTAATTTCAGAGCACAAATTAAGTAATTCCTGCCATGACCCATAAAACCATGCAGGATCGCATTTGTTAAAACTGTTGGAAGGCACGACAAGTTATAAAATGATTCCTATGACTGTTTTATGATCTGCTACTGCAATGGTTATCGTTTGGTAATGTTTAGGCACAAAAGCAACTGTTCAATTGTGCAACAGTTCCTCTGACCTCCATCTTTCTCCCGACCTCATTTCATTCCACTCTGTGGGGTCAAGTGCCGTTGCTACCTTTAGGTTTGAGATGGACTCTCTTTTCTTGTCTAGCACTTGTGTGAAATGCAGCCTTGAGGTAGAGCATATAGGCTGGCTCCTCATATGAAATCTAACACACGGTGAAACCATTTACCGCGTAACTGGAAACATTCTCACCATCCAAGGGCGCACTGACACATCAGTGATGTTTGAGTGAGGAGAAAATAAATCAGCCTAACCTACTGTATAAGGAAAGTGACAAGGTAGCCTGGTAATGTTGTTGTATGGGTATTTCATAACCATTTCATGCCACTTTGTCAACATTGTCATAATATAAACATGGACATAGCATGTGTGAGATTATCCACTTCAGGTATATGGAGGGACTTTTTAACAGCCAGAATCAAGGTTTAAGTAATGTCAATTATGGAAAATTTAAATGTATATAATGGGCAAGTTTGACAAAGGTTCAGTTCACCAAAATTAATTAAAAATATATTTTCTCACTCTCTCTTGTGGTATCCAGCTATGTGGACATGCCATGTGTTTTTGAAGAGACACATTGTGGTTCCACTTTTAAAATGTAAAATTTATTGATACTTCGAGCAGCACAAACTGAATTCTACTTACCTCCATTGTAGGGGCTGAAATCTCAGACACATATACCTCAAAACTTGGAGACACATAACCAAAACTGTCTGCATGGCTATATAGCACTAGAGGGAATTGAGGAACTTTGGGTGAATCGGGTGAATCTACCCTTTAATGTAATGTGTTTAATGTGTTTTGTGAGACAAGTGGGGTATTTTGGACCCACATTTTACTTTATATAATTTTTTATTACACCTTTATTTTACCAGGCAAGTTAATTAACAACAGTTTCTTATTTAAAATAATGGCCTGGCAGGAGACAAAGGCCTCCTGTGGGAAAGAGTACAGGGATTAAATAAAAAAAATAAAACAAAAGACAGAGGATGCAGGACAACAGTCCCAACAACCAACCTTAAAACCAGGCACAAGGACACAAAGAGACCAGATGAGAAAATAATTAAAAGACAGATAAGAAACATGATAACAGACTAGACATAAGATAATCTACAGAGAGTAGATGATACAACAAATGGTACAATAGTTAATAATAAGAATCTAGATAGTAGCAGAACGACATATAATATAACAATAATATAACAACACATAACATCACATGAAGTAATTAAAGTTTTCTGTAAATGAATTGGTGTTTTTGCCTTCAAAAGTGGCAGTGGTGACTAGAGTGGAGACTATTATTTTTTTTTGTAGTTTGTTACAATCGTTGGGCGCAGCAAACTGAAATATCTAGAGCACATTAGAGTAAAAGCTGAAGAGGGTGTTACACAGAGACACATGAACTGTAAACCATTATTATGCTGGTACAGAGTACCTGGCAATGGTCCTCTCTGGTTTTCTGAGCTATCGTTTTTAGCCCTGCATAGAAGTTAAGATTGTGTCACTGGTTCTGTAATGATGTCACACTAGGGCCCAACAGCACCATGGGCTCCACCCGGTATGGTCAGGGGGGCACAGCTGGGTCTTGGTCCAAGGATTATAGAAATTTTCTGTGTCATGTGTAGTGTATAGAACTAATAACACTGATATAATATGATCTGAAATTGGGGGAAAACATTCTCCTATTCAGTCTAGTATACATATGCACACAGAAGGACCATCAAGCATTTGCTACATATAATGTTTGTAACTGAATGATTGATTGATTTGATCATGGACAATTTGTCTGGTGTGATTCAGTTTTACTGTGTATTTTATTTTGTTTTTTTCCTGAATACTTTTTGTACACAGGTCCCATATTAAAATCTCTGAATAATTTCCTGTGTGCCAGAGGAGCAAAGTTACACAAGACAGGAAGTGTTTAGAAGATCAAATGTAAACGGTTTATGAACTGCATTGCTCTGTGCTGATTATGTTGCAAATTCCTTTCAAGAGAGAGTAAAAACATTCAGTGAAATGTAGTAATTAGATGTCAATTGACACATATTTAAGTCTATTGTTAACAATAAATCACTAAAAGAGGATGTTTCACATCTGGTGATGTATGTAGAGAGCTTGATGCTTTAGAGCCTACATAAGATATTACAGTCCAAAAAGTTAAATTCAAAGTATTGATAAAATAGAATACTGGTATATAGAAAAGATAGAAAGATTATCATGTTTTCACCAGACTCCTTTTAAGCAATGTTACTGCATTCCCAGATATCAGCAATTAAACTGGTGAGTACAATATTGTGACAGATAATAGAACCCAAGTTGTAATAAACTGGACACATTTCACAACAACTTTGGCTAGGTTGTGAAACTTTAAAACCCTCTATAAACTCCTATTACACCTTTAATAGGATAAAAGGCAGGGGTGATAGGAGTTTGGTGGAGTGGTTTCCAGTATAACTGGGTTAGAGGTAAGGGTGTGACGAGATCTCACGCCACGAGATGTCGAGAGATTAAATTGTGACAAAAATTCTTGTGAGACTCGCGCAAATGACATTTTTCACACGGTGTCAAGCCACACATTAATTTTCTCACACAGTGAAATACAAGTGTATAACTGAAAAGAGCAAATCAACTCCTCCCAGCTGATTGATATAGCTGTGATAGTAATCAGCTGAACCTGCTCGCGCTGTGAGTCCAGACCTTTTTATATACAGCCAATGATCCAGACAGCTGTGACGAGTGATAACGTAGCTGGTAGAGTTTTGCAACATAAACATCTAAAAACTGAAGCGCAGCCTGCTCTGTTTGGGACTGAGAACTGCACTGGAAGTTAACGTGTGTGGATTTGTGGTGAGATTTCTGCCTGATCAAAAGCATTTAATTTACTTTCAGTTTCACATGCACTTTTTAAGAGGTTACTTCCCCAAACAAAGACACAAAGAGGAGGGAAGAATAAATCATGAATCAGCAGGGATGATATTAAATAAGTTGATCTACAGGAGAAACAGATCTGATAGCAGCACAGAATGACACTGGCTTATATTCTGTGATAGTTAGGCTATAGATTGTGAATTGTCACCTGCCACCTGAATTTTGTGTTTCACGTGAAATCACGATAAACTGGCGCAGAAAAAAATCATCAGAATGCAGGAAATAAAGTGTTTAATGCTCAAAAATTTCATATAATTCGGTATTAAAGATTTCTTAAAAATAGTGTTAAAAATAGTCGATCTTGTGAACCCAATCTTGAATCTCATCTCGTCTCTGGGTTAAGTGTCTCATCACACCCCTAGTTAGAGGATGAACAAATTAAAGTTATCCTAAATGATTCCTGCACAGATATTGGAAACAAGATGGAAGAGAGAAAAGGGAGAAAGAAAGAAAGAGATGTGCTGAAGGATTAGCTGTGAGGAGCTCCCCTGTGGAGAGCGGGCCTTCTTTTTTCCCTGGAACACCAGGAACACTGTAAGGTGATTACTGTGTGGTTTGCTATCGGTCCAGTGGTTAAGCACTATGGACACAAGAGCTTGACTGCCTCCACTCAGCACAATGGGAATCTGAGGTTTTTTTACATTGCATTTATAAAATGGTAAAAAGTTGTACTCAATTTGTGAAAGTTCAAGTTATACATTGAGAATTTTGCATTTAAATCAAAACTGAATAGCAGCAGGGAAAAAAGAACATGTTTTGGAATTCTCCTCCACTTCAGACTTCAGGTTCCTACATTGTGTGTGTGTTGTAGAATAAAAAGAAGACGAAATGGGTAATGAGGGGAGGAGAGGTGGTTATTTTCTCTGAATGAAAGCCAGCTGTGGCCTTGCAGTTTCATGCCATAGAAGGTGGACATAAACACACCTAAATACTGAGCAAAAGTGTAAAGTGACAATGGGACATCAACAACAACAATTTGAACTTTACCTACAATGCTACTAGTGCTAACAAATGGAAGCAAACAGTAACAGGGGTTCGAATCATTAAGTAACTGCAGACTTAATTTTGAAATTTAATCTCAACTAGTCAAATAGTCAAACTAAATACCACTGAATGCATAATGTTTTATCATTTTACTTTGAAAAGTCTGAATGTATATTGTTTAAATCCCTCTCTTTAAAATTTTCAACAGGTAAATACCAAGTTTTAAAACATCTGGGCCACCATGGATAAGCAAAAGTTCATTTTCAGAGCAGACATTTTGACATGTAATAGTGGGAAAAGCACAGGTGCTCCTAATAACATAACGATTACCAGCACTACTACTATTACTACTACTAGTGCTTCTACTACTGCCACTGCTACCTCTGATCATACTGAATCTAAACACTATGATTGTACCATGTTTGATTGCTAACTAATGGACAACGCCAGCAAGCAAATAAATTATTCTAACACTCATCACAACATGTCCAATCTTTTTTTCACAAATTCAAACTTAAAGGGAATTGTGGATTCACTTATTTTAAAATGATTTCAGTGTCTGTGCTAACTGGGTCACCTCTTTGCTGAGTATCCAAGAGGCCGGAAAAGCCTTCAGTCTCTTTCAGTACAGGGTCTTGTGTGAAAGTAGACTTGAGTGGGAAGAAAAGACTGAGCAGCACAGTGGACTGCTGAGGAGGAGGCTGGGGTATACTGATCTAAACGTCCCGTTTAGTTTTGAAGGTGTTTTGTTATTCATCATTTTCCTTTCATAAATAATAACTGTGGTGATGAATTTGTTCAGTTCCTTTGCTGCTTTTCTTCAATCAGTATAACTGTGTATCCACAATTCTGACTGCACCTCCTGGATATTATTAAGTGTCACAAAGTATGACTGTACATTGTATTGCTGTCTCATGTAATGGATTAAGATAATTTTCTGTATGCTGTTTATAAAGGATTACATTTAAGCAACATTATGTAAGATTTTTCTTTTGTGCAATTTGGCACCCCTACCATGTGTAATTCACCGCTGTCATAAATAAGGACTGCTGCACACATTTGTGCATTTGTTATGATCACATTACTTATGATCAAAAGCTAGCAATTTGACAACTTTGCTAACACAGGCAAACATCAAACAAGCACAACAACATAAGAAATAGCAAGCCAGCTAATAAGTTATTACTTAGTGTAAACCAGTACAGGATTGGGTTACATTAGTCCAACAGAAAGGACAGATCAGCATCTGACTTGCATCCTTCAGTTAACAAGTAAAATCCAGTCCAGTATTTACTCTTGTCCGGCCTTGCTCTGTCACTCTCTCTCTTTCTCTTCCTCCTTTGGTCAGACAACGCCTTCAGTCTCTTCGCAGCCTCTGCCATTATATCCATACTCCATACTGACAATGCGGAACTAGCTTCTCCAAAAGAACTTACACTGTACATTATTTTGCTTCTTCTTATAGCTTGCTTGCTGAAGAGATTTCTTGGTGTGCCATAAAGACTTTCACGGTTCTTGTGATTGATTTCCTGCCCAGGGTTTCAATGTTACATAGTGGCAATAGAAAATTATACAATTCTTCCTAATACAAGTTAGTGTACCAAATAATTCTAAAGTTGTTAAATAGAAATACTATATAATGTTGCTTTAATTTAATACTACATGATATTAATCATTGGACCTACATTTTAATCTTTTTCCTTTTCTCTCAATCCCCTTTTTTTTCCTGACTGACTGTCTTTCCACATTTATTTCTTCACCCACCATTTCACCATTGAGTCCTTCCCTTACTCATTACAGTGATGTGAGATTAATTTAAGTACACGGACTTCATACTAAACTAGTCTATCTCTGGGCTTTTTGGCCCTTCCAAGATGTCCATGCAATCTCCTCTTAAAGGAAAGAGGCTATTAAGCAGCCCTTCAAGAAAGGATGGAGGGTATCAAACCGAGGGCAATTGAACACAGGTAGACAAACAAATTTACACAGAGACACTATGAGGAAATTGAGGTGTGAATGTGAGTGTGTGTGTGTAATGGTATTTTGTTAAATATGCCCTTTTAGTTCTCTAAGTATTCAACAAATATCCTGAATGTATGGTTACTGCAGTTTCAGTGGATATGGAAAAAATTGTGATAAAATTTTTTTCTGCTTCATTGGAGAACACAAAATAGGACTACATGCTGTTGAAACAGTTAGTCTGCTGATTAAGTCCCAAAGGAAGAAAAAACTTACATATTTTTATATACTCTCTCGAATACCATGTATTTTAAAATCAGGCTGAAAAAGAAAATTACAGATTTGGCAAGCAACAGGTATATTGATGAAAATGATGAAAATATTCATATGAATTCATTGTTTTTGCAGGTGTAAATGCACACAGAACACATTGTAATTAGAACGTGAACAGATCAGCCAGACCACTTCTGGCTCACATTGTAGTCCGCATGGCAGGCATAATCGTAATCTGTCCAGTTTGGCCACATTCTTAAGAAAAAAGCATTCACTGAACTCTGGCTTTTCATTCTCTCTCAAAGTGCCTGTCAAAAAGCTACAGACAAGCATTCCAATGCAAAGGAAAAATACACAGAGCCCACAAGGCAGCATCCCTTCAAGAGACAGAGGGACAGTTAATATGTGCAATGCAAGAGTCACTTTACCAACAGGGGTAGCCGAGCTAGCTTCTCTACTGACTCGGATTGCCTGCTTACAGTGTGAATAATGTTAACGTAATTGGCAAGGCTACAGCAAAGTAGCCTAATGATGCTTTTGGCTCCCCATTTGTCATATGCTCTCACCTTGAAGCGGTTCCTCAAGAGCAGGGGCATTTTTAGTATCTTGAAAAATTGGGGGCTAAGCCCAGCCAAGAATTTTTCACATTTTCACCTGCTCAAGTATTTCCCAAATCGCTTCACTTGAAGTGCCTGTTACAGATGAATAATTTTTTGGCCTGATGCAGTCAGATATAGTACATGTGAATAGTTTATTTACTGCTTTAGTTTGCCTCTTTTGCTCAAGTAAAACTAAACCCATCTGCAAAATGCTAAATAATAACAATTATAATACAATAATAATAAAAAATATAATAATTTTGACTGCGATGCCTAAACATTGAGGCCAGTTATGTTGGAATAGTCTTACTGTGTGTTCAGACAGAACAAGAAATTAAGTTTTGACATAGCTTGACTACGTAGGAAGTCAAAGGAAATAAAAATTCACTTTTCATTCACAATTCAATTCACAATTCACAGATTTCATTCAAGAATTTGAATGAAATCTGAAATTTAAAAAAATCCCATGTGGCCAGAAACATGACTTAGTGAATGATAATATTTCTCTAAGCCAGGGGTTAAATTGGTATTGGCAGGTGGGGAAACCATAAGATGTAATGGTGGAGCAAGTGCTTTTTCTGCTTGTTTCAGAAGCCCATCAGTCACAGGAATTTCTGGATGCTCTTTGAAATCTCTGTGTCTTTGTCTGACACCAGAAAAGCTGATTTCAAATAATGTGCCAGCCAAACCAGACGTGAGAACTTGCTTTGCAGCCTGGTAAAGACTCCAGCCTTTCTCCCCAACATCACCAAAGCTCCATCAGAGCAAAACCAAACCGAACACTCATTTAGAAAGACATCATCAAGGCCATGACTTATTAAACAGTTCAGAAGAGCCTCCGTCATGCCTTCTGCATTAGTACATCAAAATTCCAAGTCTGAGTTTTGGCCCTGTAGACTTTATGCTGGCCATTAATACATCTCTCTTTCTTTTAAAAATGAATTGTACAATATCTACACATGTGACACTGAAGTGCAGTACTCTGCCAGTGTTGACACCACTTGACTAGTCTAGAAGATCTGGATGGTCTGTGAAGAGCCTGTTTTGCAATATAATATGTTCTGAAGACAGATTTTTTTGAGGAGGTTAACTCCTCTTGTCCCTTGAATCTAAGTGTTTTTACAATCTCCTTTCAAGTGTTGCAACTGCCTGTTTGTGAGTCTGTAAAGACTTGTGTTCATTTATTTCTTTCCGCAGTGATGTAATTTGATTGGCTTTTGTTTTTCCATTAGGAGAAATTCTGCAGTTTTCCCATTCTCTAGAAAAAGAGAGCCTTTATGATTAATTTCTATAAATACCAAGTGGTGTAGCACTTTTGCATACAAAGCATCCTAACATCTTGTTAGATGCAACAATAAATAGATATGCTGGTTTGAAATATTCATAGTGAGAAACTTTCCAACAATCAGGGAAATTGTGTTCTGTGTGCGCTGCTGCAGTGGCTCTGGGCTTTGCCGCTTCTCTGCCTCTCTGGAGGTTTACTGCTCTTTGTGGATTTAGCCAACTGCATTTTACAATATATTAGGAGATGTTACATGGGCTATAGTTTCATGGCAACTTTCCCACCCCCAGACTAGCCATAGTACAAAAGTAGAATTTGGCAAGTGATACTGAAGTGCATCGTCCGCTTCCATTCAAAGTGATGACTGCTGTCCTTGACCTAACCTAAAAGTGACCACGCATTCCACAGCCGGTCCTGCACCAGGCCAAATTAGTCCATTACTGTCCTGTAAACTTAACCACAATACTGCAAAGCACAGCCTTTGAATAGCCTTTGACTGTATTTAACTGCTGCAACAATTTACTAACAACGCACTATTTCTGTAAATGATGTGGGTCAAAACATTAAGCGTCTGCACATCAATTTTATTGCACTATTGTTAACTGTTGTTTGTTTTGCAATAACATCCCTCTGATTTATTTGGTCAATGTCTGCCTCAGCAACTTGCACTGTACAATGTATAAGACTATGTGAGGCATGGGAGAGAATTGAACTCCTGTCTGACAGTAACTGGGGCTCTCTCCTCTCACTTCTCTGTTTTGATTTCATCAAGCAAGGAGATCAGCTCACATTGGTGAAGAGTGTAAATGGGTTCAAATATGTTAATTATTAATGAGAAAATTACCCCACCAAAGTCCATGTGGGGTTTTGTGTTTGTCTGAGCAGGTTTGTGCCAGACTCCTTTCTATCTCTGTCTAAACCAGAATAGATTCAGGCCTTGAAGCTTTGTGATAGAACTGAAAATTATATCAGAAATTCACATGTGAGAGATGATATTAAAACGACCATTAAACAATAGGTGAGATGAACTCTGATCTTCCTTTTCACTTCTGCTTAGTCTTATCAGTGTAAATTTAGCAAATATAGAATACAGTGAAAAAGATACATGTAGTATACTCAAAGACAGAGAAATATATGAAACTTCTACAGAAATATGGTTTATGTGTGTCTTGTCTCTTCTAATGCTGTTCTTTTGTTTTGTTGTTCTTATTTTGTTGTGTTATCCTGAATAATCTCCACTCAGGAGTAAAAATACAAGCTTAAAGCTGAGATGAATCATCAAATTAATGTTGTTTTCCCCTGAAAAATAGCAGTCTCAATGTGGCAGCCTGTCACACTCACATATAGGTACATACCAACATGTTTTCTGCATTAGCTCCATGGCTACTTGCAACGCTAGATCATGTAAGAACATGATAAAACTAAGGCACATCCATTAATTTGAGTTACTATAAATTCACATGTTACATTGTTCACTTGATTTGTTGTATCTGGTTTCGAGCTGCTGCTTTCAGAGTTAAGATCAATCCAAATGTCCACCCTCTGGCCTTGCAGACTGAGTCCTCATGGACTTCAGGGCATATATAACTTGATGTCTTTATTGTCATCATGAAAGGCAGTGTGTGGTCTGGCCAGGATCAGAAGTGTGATCTCATGGTATTCTGACACACCCTGGAATTCAAAGAAGTCAAACTGCTGAAAGTCAGCATAAACAAGCTTTTCAGCTGGTATTAAGATGCTCTTCTACCCTTTAATGGTTTCTTAACCATTTGGCAGAGTATATTTTGAGCTGTAACATCTTGCTGAAAATTAATATGTGCTCAACATGATTTAGTCATTTCAAACACTCTGAATATGTTAACCCCCCAAAAATCCCCAAGGGGCATTAGTTTCTGGAACCAGAACACATCAAGTCTTCCTTCCAGGAAGTTCACAGTGTAGAACTTGATGTTGGCATGTATTCCCTGTTATCCCGTTCTGGTCTTCATTCTAGTGTCACTCCCTAGCAGACCCACGACCGGCGGTCCAAAGCACCTGTGCTAGTGGTATAAATACACAGTGCTCTGAGCTCCCAGTCCGTGTAGAGTCAGCTAATAGGACTGTTAACTGAGTTAACTAGCTAATGGTACAGCCTACAGTTAAATGGTAAATGGCTTTCGCCAAACATCAATGTGATTCTCGTTTGGCCAGATGGGCTTCATCACATAAACCTTTTTTGTTGTTTTGTGTTGGAGTCCGTGTTGTGCAGGGTGTCCAGTTCAGAATCAGTAAGCAAGAGGCTTGGGAGTGCACATGAACATCTGAGCCAATGTAAGCCAATGGGTTTTGCAGAAAATCTGACCCAATTTCTTCATATAAGAAGCAGCATCCAGGCTGTCAGAGGTAACCGAGAAAGCCGGCGAATGGTTAATTTTTATGTGGAGTTAGAAGCCTATAGGCAATATAAAAGTGATTAGTTTAATTATAAAACTACATATAACCCCTTTAATTGATGTAACTAACGTACTTTCGTATCGGCTGGTTTAGAGGGTTGAGTAGTCAGCAGTCAATAAAATAGGTTTTTCAAAATTGTGAATCACTTCAACCACAATAGGTCCTTAGCATACTGTCATAAATGTGCACGAAAAAGATAAAGATACACACACATGACCAAACACATGATCCCCTCCAGACATAGATAATAACACTTATGAACTGGCCACTTTACCCTGATCAGTGGGGACTGTGCAAATATCTTAGATTGAATTGTGTAAGAAATACTTTGTTCCTTGTTCATTTTTGGCCAATATACAGTACATAGAACCATAATAGCAGCAAAACAATATAATGGTCTAACCTCAGAATGTATTGTAATGCTTTTTGAAGTGAAAAGGGCACTCTTATCTCAGATGATAATTTATTGTTTTCACTAGCAAACTGGTCTATCATTGCTTGGTTTAAAAATGATAGCAGGGTGTTAGGTCAAGGTACTCTTCACCTGAAACTGACCACACAAACCCAGTTTGTTGGGCTGCCATTCTTTTACCATTTAAGACAAGAGGAGTATTGATCCAGAGGATTCTCTTAAGTGCTGTAGTTTGTCCTCTGAGGGTGCAGCTGAAGGCTTGGAATGGAGAAGTAAACAGGCACTTGGTAAATAAAACACCTAGGTCAACATAGCCATTCCACCCATTAACCTGAAGCAAGTTTTAACATTCTATGAGGTTACGCAGTGTGTGGAAGTCGGCAAACCTGTAACTTGGTAAACACAAAGAGCTTGGTCATTCAAGGGTCAGAAAAGTTTGAACTGAACTGGCTTAGGTTAAAGCAAGCACTAATAGTAGATTTTGTTTTTTGTTTGGAATTTATATCAGACTGACTTACTGTCATGTACACTTTGTTTTCATTTATGTATTTGAGAGGCTGGGGGTTAAAATAAGATCCTAACTGTGTGATTTTTGGATGAGCACATGGCGAGCAAAAAGTACTTCCCGACCAAATCCAGCAAAGGTCAGAGGTGAGGGTCATGGGTCAGAGAGGCGTGGCCTCAGTACCGGAGCCGCCCCCAGGTTTACACAAGTGTAAAAAGAGTCCATTCAGTCTGGCTGCATGGGCAGAGTTTCACAAAGGTCCACTGTGTGGGGCCTATACCCCCCCCCCCCCCCCCCCCCCCCCCCCCCCCACACACACACACACACACACACACACACACTCTCTCACACACACCTCCTTCAAGCACCATGCCTACACAGGGCACAGACAATGGGTGGTTTCTGGTCAGCAGAGCCACATACATGTTAACCTAAAATACTTTACTTCATTGGAACAGAAATTTTTTCCCCAGGTTTTTGTTTGCATTTCAATTTTCTAACATCTACTTACCATACCTGTATTTATACTGTATAACACTTTCCAAATGATACATGGAGCTTCACCCTGAATAAGAATAAATGGCTATGAAAGCAGAGTACGACAAAAACATGCATTAAATATATGGTTGGAGAATAACTTCATAAGGAATATATCTGGAATTCTGGATTGGCCAACCTGCACGAAGTACGTAAATAATGCACAGCTAAAATGATGAGGCTTCAGCTAGGCACAACCATATTTTGACATACTCTACCTCTAACAATTTTGGAAATACATCCAGTCATATATAATGGTTGCTCTTGCCGATTTGCATATCACAGACTGGACAACTGGCCTTGGTGGAGGTCTGTGCTCGCCGAGTGCCCTTCTAGTTTTACATGGAACACCATGGAATATAAAATCATACTGGTATTTCTTTATAGCTAATCACCCTTTTCCTCAACAGAAAAATAAATAAATAAATAAAGCTGCAGGAACACAATGGAAGCACAAAAAGCCCAATTTAGATAACCAACCTCTGAATCACACAGGAGCCCCTATTGACTCACTGACAGTTAATGGTCCCATTTCTAACCTCAGCTACAAACCAAAATTTCCTCTAGGCCCATCTTTTTCTAACTCTTGGTTTCATTTTAAAGTGCAGTGATGATCTGGTTTTTATAATTTAGACCTCATCTTCCTTTCCCTCCGTAAAACGGTGGATTATTGCCAGATTAAGGGAGTGCCTTTTTCTTTATCCCTGGGTAAGCCTGCACAGCACGCAGCTCAAAGGTAATGAAGCACTCTGTGATCCGTGCCCGGATGAATCTAAAAATTCCCAGAGCACCACTGTATTTTAAAGGAAATGAGATTTCTCTGAAAGCCCCCCTCAAACCTATGCTTTCCATTTTCAAACAGCTATAAACTATGTGACTACTTACAACCTGATGCAAAACCCCAGACCTGTTGCAGTTTTAAAATTTAAATAAAGAGTAAGACAGAATATTGAATTGTAATAGTTTTTGCTAAGATAATGTGCTTTTGTGTGTGTTTAAAGTGAAGATTTAAACAACAATCAATTATCTAAGCTGCCTAGAAACCAAATCTAGACCAACATTAAAATACTTCTCTACTCTAATTAATAAAATTGAGCTTTTACTAATTTTTCAGTCTGGCACCAACATCTTTGGTTTTGTCAAAGTTAGCAAAACACATTTTCTTTTGGAAGTGATTAGACTAGATTTCATGAAACTTTAATGATTTCAGTGGGGAGAAGTAGGTCAATGCAGGAGTGGCAAATAGGACATAGAACAAATATAGCAAATACATTGTTCAGGATTGTATTGTATAAGCAATAAATATGCAATAAGAATATATTTCCACATTTAGGGTCAAGCTTCACAACGTCCCTTTAGAAGATGGATGATGTTACAGATCATCTACAGTGTATAGTACATGACTTTTCTGATTAGGAAAACAAAATATGTGAAATAAATGTATACATGTATACCACAATAAATTGTACAAATGAACCATGTCAGGAAATGACAGAAATGGTTCGAAGTATGAAAATGCTTAAGAGAGAAGTTCACTGCAAAAGGGGGTTTCAGGTGTTTGATAATCCGACAAACATCTCTTTTAAAGCATGGGGCTTTTTCAGTTGCTGCATGACGGTAGCTGTGAAGACTTAAAGTAGAACTGAACTGTTGTGTAATGTTATGCCGAAGCCTTTGGCTGTCATTTGTTGTTTTGAATGTCAGTAAAAAAAAAACTTTCTAGGTCGAAGTAGGCAACGCTTGAACACAAAGAAGAACACTGACAATTGTTATTTGTTAATATTAATGTTACCTCCTCAGCACACCACCACAAACCCGAGTGTGCTGTTGACCACTGCTAATTGATTGAACACGCTGAGTGATCTGTTGCAGACACTGAATGACCCCAGCCTCTCTCAGATAGTCTACTCTGACCTGACTTGTCTATTGCTCCCATTTTATCAGCCTCAGTCAGTGAAGTGTTGATGTGAGCCCGAGGCACAAAGATGACTAAACTCCTCATCCTGGAGGACGGGGCCCTCCCAGCTTCTTGGTCTTACAGCTGTGTTGCAAATTGTTCTTCTTGCACCACCTGGCAAAGCTCCTCATGCAAAGAACTTTGTGGTGAATGTATTCTATTTGACCTTGCTATTTTCTGTTTGGCTATGAGGTGTGTCCCTGAACCATTGACCAAAGTAATTTATGTATTTTCAAGAAGAAGAAAGGTCCAAGGCAGTCTTCTGGCAAAAAGTTAAAAAGAATTTCACCATGAAATAGCGATCTGAAAAGGCTATATATAGTATCAGGCTTCTTAATTGTAGTAATGAAGAGAGTATTGTAGGTCATAATAATGAGTTGAATAATCATGTTAACAAGGACATATAGTGTTGATACTATTTAATTTAAGCTTCTCATTATTTTGGTCTATGGGTGATGTATACTGTAGTTATGAGGTGTGTGCCTGAACCATTGACCAAAGTAATTTATGTATTTTCAAGAAGAAGAAAGGTCCAAGGCAGTCTTCTGGCAAAAAGTTAAAAAGAATTTCACCATGAAAT
>NC_060172.1:11679325-11759476 GCF_021292245.1 Micropterus dolomieu
GAACCATTGACCAAAGTAATTTATGTATTTTCAAGAAGAAGAAAGGTCCAAGGCAGTCTTCTGGCAAAAAGTTAAAAAGAATTTCACCATGAAATAGCGATCTGAAAAGGCTATATATAGTATCAGGCTTCTTAATTGTAGTAATGAAGAGAGTATTGTAGGTCATAATAATGAGTTGAATAATCATGTTAACAAGGACATATAGTGTTGATACTATTTAATTTAAGCTTCTCATTATTTTGGTCTATGGGTGATGTATACTGTAGTTATGAGGTGTGTGCCTGAACCATTGACCAAAGTAATTTATGTATTTTCAAGAAGAAGAAAGGTCCAAGGCAGTCTTCTGGCAAAAAGTTAAAAAGAATTTCACCATGAAATAGCGATCTGAAAAGGCTATATATAGTATCAGGCTTCTTAATTGTAGTAATGAAGAGAGTATTGTAGGTCATAATAATGAGTTGAATAATCATGTTAACAAGGACATATAGTGTTGATACTATTTAATTTAAGCTTCTCATTATTTTGGTCTATGGGTGATGTATACTGTAGTTATGAGGTGTGTGCCTGAACCATTGACCAAAGTAATTTATGTATTTTCAAGAAGAAGAAAGGTCCAAGGCAGTCTTCTGGCAAAAAGTTAAAAAGAATTTCACCATGAAATAGCGATCTGAAAAGGCTATATATAGTATCAGGCTTCTTAATTGTAGTAATGAAGAGAGTATTGTAGGTCATAATAATGAGTTGAATAATCATGTTAACAAGGACATATAGTGTTGATACTATTTAATTTAAGCTTCTCATTATTTTGGTCTATGGGTGATGTATACTGTAGTTATGAGGTGTGTGCCTGAACCATTGACCAAAGTAATTTATGTATTTTCAAGAAGAAGAAAGGTCCAAGGCAGTCTTCTGGCAAAAAGTTAAAAAGAATTTCACCATGAAATAGCCATCTGAAAAGGCTTTTAAACTTTTTGCCAGAAGACTGCTTTTGACCTTTTTTCTTTATTGAACTTTTGAATGTTTCCCACAAAAGAGCACCTTCATATTGTGTTCTATAATATTTATCATAAATGTCTGTACAAAGATAAACATTTATGTACACACTGTGCTCATATTGACCTATTCCTTCTACTGCATCAGCCATGACTTTAAATCAAATTGACAAAAATGAAGAGCTTAAATTTTGTATTTGTGACTTTAAAGTAAGAGCTTACAAGGAGCACTTAAAGGGAATATAATATCATAATTTACATATAGCTAAATGAATCCATTGGTAAGGAATAGCCACCATTCATTGATCACAGTCAAGGCAAAAACATCAATCAACTTTATTTTCAGGGAATCTTTAAAGTATCCTTTTAAAGACTGTAAGAGTTATATCACGTCGAACAGTAATGAGGGACATCCGTCCCTGGTTATTGGTCAACAGAAGAAAGAAAGAGGAAAATTGAAGCTGTGCTGAGAAACAATTACGGTCTGTTAATGCACTACAAAACCATCCGCCTGAAAGAGGTTCACTATATTGATCATTCAGGATGTATTTTTTATGAAACAAAAAAAAGAGCTGCCTCTTGTTCCCAGTGTAGTCTCTTTTGTTTCGTGTCTTTTCTTCAAATTAGTGTCAGTATCTTAAAATAAGACTGTTTCTGCATTAGACTAAAAAAAAGTATTTAAATCTAAAATTTAAGTGTTTTGCTTGTAATACATTGCTGTCGGAAAGATCATTTCTTCTCTACACGCATTGTTATTACATCTTAGCAGGATCAATTATGACAAGTTAAGTTAAAAGCATATTAATATGTTGAATTATGCTGTGCTATCATAACAGTGTTGACTGGGGGTTCAATGTCATTGGTGGGTTCTGCCAGGCTCACTCTTTTTGAACGTAACAGCTGACCCATGCCTATGTTGTTGTCATAAGTGGTCATATGCCTGTTGCATGGCTCTTGCATCTGTTCAGAATTCTAACTGAGGTATCGGTCTATCTTTCTTAGCTGTAATGCCTTGCTGTGAATGGGCCATGCCAGGTTCACCACTGAGGGATGATGAATATGCAGCCTGCTGGAACATTTGGCATTTAAGTGATGAATAATATAATTATAAACCACTTTATATGACATGTTCTGTCACTGTTTTTTCATGGTTTAGCAGTTCTCCAACATACTACTGTCAGATTTATTAATAATAGTAGTAGTAGTTATAGTTGTATTGACAATTAAATTGTTTTTGTTTATTCAAATAATTGTCTGAATAAATAAGGATGCCGAACTGGGGCACTAACATAGCATAACAATACAAAAAAAGTGGTTATCCCCCACAGGTCCTCCACTAAATGACTCCCAGTTGCTTCCAGTTTTTGATATATTAAGACACTGAAAATGAACGTGAACACTTTTAACCTCTTGCAGTGCCAGATTTGAGCCTTTTGAGATGTGACGACTTAGTGTGTAAGCATTTTTCTACATATTTGTTTGTCTTGAATAGTAATAAGCCCACTGTCTCTTTTATATCTGATTTTTCTCTGGTTTTGAATGTTCAAAATGTATTACACATAACAAGGCACCTTCAATATTGATGTTTAGCCATGAAGGACAGATCAGCTGTATTGTTTTCCCCATCTAACCTTTGCATTCACCTGTGCTGTACTCTGCTGCCACTTCAACATAAGTAGTATAGTTTCAATGAATGACAATAGTTACTGGGGGCTTCAGGTGTAGCCTACCAATACTTGACTTTCTGTCTGTCTGTCCTTGACTGGAGTTTGAAAACCACTGTAGCCTTTATGTGCATTCAAACAGCTGGAGGGAGGGCAGTGTCGCTCACCTTTCACTGCCATAGGCTACTGTAACACAGCCGTTTGACACGAGACAGCCCCCTAGGTGTCTCACTTTCTTAGTGTTTGTATGGGCTGGAGCGCAGCGCCGGCTGCCCGCCTGCCTGCTGCTTGTCTGGCTGACTGGCTGCGTTGACGTCAGCGCCGTGTTGATTTGCTAAGCGGAGAGAAGAAAGGAGTTAGTGCGTGTTGAGAGAGCGGGTACTGCGAACTGCCTTACTATGCTGTAGCCCCACTCCCCCTATACTATACGGAATCAAAACGTGCAACTTAGGTGAGTACCAATCCGGGCTAAACGCAGCTGCAGTTTCCCGGCGACAAGTGCCAGACACGCTACTCTGCATGTGTCTACCACTGTTTTCTCTGTGTACTTTCATTGACCATGTGGATATTTTGATGCATGTATAACGCTGGGGATCGTTCTGCTTGTCCCCGTTCAACCTCATTCTGAAGTTACCAGTAAACGCGACTTTGGCACGCAAGTTGGATCTGCGCACCGGAGTGCTGGATGAAAACAAGTGTGTTCCTGATTGCGCTGCAAGGTGTTGAAGTTTGCATTAACGCACGATAGTCTATTGTAGAGATGTTAAGGTTGACGTAACCCCCCACCCTCTCGGTCTGGTTTAGTATGCTGGAGATCGCAGCCAGAGGACGTGAGGTCTGGCTGTTTCACCGGGAGCCAGACAACATATGACGCCCGCTCCATGTGACTTTACCGGAGAAATCGCGTTTGCTCGTTTTAAAAGAAATTATTTAATTTTTAGACAGCGACACTCATGTCCGTCCTTGTGTATCTAGGCGCACCAGTGTGGTTTATTTAGCCGTGATGACATCATGATGAGGACTGGGGATACTGGTCTTTAATCACGAAACAAGCCAAAATCCAGTCACTGTACAGTCAGACAACAATTGATTGACAGGCAACCAGATTTTTGATTGGCTACCAATAATCGGCTTGCAGTAACACGCGCAGCATACTGCGAGGTGGGGAACTGGTAACATGCAACAACAAATTGATTTGTTATCGAGACTGTCTGATCTCGCTCTTTCCCCTTTCACTCTTTTCTATTTATCCTTTGGGCATCTCTCTCTAGATCACACCTCCTCCTCGTTAACTGTAAAGAGCCAGTATTTGAGTATTTCATCTTGCCTCAAACAAAGTCCACCTGTATGTTGGTCAGAGGAGAGCTGGTTTGAATCGGCGAGAGATTCTGGCAGCTGTCTGTCTCGTGTATACTTTTTAGCACGCTCAATGTCTCTTATTGCCCCCGTAGAGACGCAGTACCGTTTTGCTTTCTCCACATTTGTGTCTGTCTGTGTGGCTCGTGGTATGGAATATTCAACGCGTTTTATTCTTGTTGTGGCTGGGTCGCCAAGGCGCGCTATGGCAGACAACTCGTGATCAGATTGATTATGCTGCCTTTCTGTGAAGTCGGCCTAATGTGGTTATTGTCAGCGGTACTGTCGTCCAGCGGGAAAATCTCCCCTAGCTTAATGTACTTAATGTAGTGCGTGATGTTTTGCATAATGCATAACGCGCTGTATAATTTGTCTGGTGCGGCTGGCCAATATTAATGCTGTCTAGACGCACGTAGCCTTGTCCTTTTTTAATAGATAGCTAACATACGCGATAAAGTCTCCAAACAGCAACTTTACATTGTGTCCCAGTGAAGACACAGCTTGGTGGATAGCCCACAGAGCGCATCAAGCATTGCTCGTTTACGGGGCCATAAATCGCAGCTATTGGCATAGCTTACCTGTAATAAAGATAATGTCGGGTTTTAGGCATGACCTCTGTTGACTGAGAGGCTGATCTTAGATGAGTACCTGTGGTTTCATCACTACCTAACAGTCGATTTTATCATGTGCCGAAAAAACAAACTGTGCAGTGTCCCAAAAGCCGGCAAGGCTATTTATTTTTCATGATCCTCACCGCAAACAATAGCTGCCAGCATTCTTTACCTGCAGCAGTATATTCAGATTTAGGCGTGTGTGATCGTAGCTTTTTGAAGTGAACTTAGATATCTGGGAATTATTGATATTGTCTTTTTTTAAAGTCTTCATCTAGCTGGAAGGCTGATGATAATTCCCTTTTCCGTGTGTGTGTGTGTCTTCTCAGGCAGGGAGGAAAGAAAATAAGTCCTCACTAACTTCTCTTTTTTTATTCCTCATTTTTGAGATGCATGTTAAGCTCTTTGAAAATGAAATTGAATAATCTAAAAGGGAAAATCAAGTTTTTGAAAAATGAAATGAAAATGCTGTAAATTGATGAACACAACTAAATAAGCTGTCTTTATAAACGTCATATGTTGAATAGATTGAGTGGGTAAAAATTAGGCATCATCCATGGTTCATCACTCATTGTGAGTGTATATATAGTATCAGGCTTCTTTAATTGTAGTAATGAAGAGAGTATTGTAGGTCATAATAATGAGTTAAATAATCATGTTAACAAGGACATATAGTGTTGATACTATTTAATTTAAGCTTCTCATTATTTTAGTCTATGGGTGATGTATACTGTAGTTATGAGGTGGCGCAACATGTTGCCCTGCTAACTTGGATAATCGAGTTAACAGCAGTCACATAGATAATCATTCATTTGGATATTTGACATTAGTGACTAAGAGCAGAGAGGGCTGTTTAGTGCTGCAGCGTTGCTTTTTCCTTGTCCTGCTTTCCTTTCCATCCATTTCTGGCCGCTGCTCTCTGCTCTCGTCTGTGATGGGAATACTGAGTAAGATGCTATTTAATTTCAGAAAGGCTGCTGACGGTCTTTGTGAGCCAAGCAGCAGTGAAAAACCACAATTCACACTTGTTTAACTGTGTGTACATCCCCATCAGATAACTGAATGAAGACATCTTTTTAACATAACATATGTTGGACTGATTGGTATGCAGGGTGAGCCTGTTGGACGGCTCACAAATGGTCTCCCTTCAGAAATCTACAGTCAATACTCTCCGCTGATTTTAAGAACAATGCCTCTGCACAGTGTTTACCATCCCTGCATGATATTTGCAATTTGAAACTCCACTGATGTCACACTTGCCATTTACAAAATAAAATGTGGTATACTTTAAATAAATTAAGTGGCAAATTAATTACATTAATTAATTTTATTTTCAAAATGTAATGAATGTGTTTTGTTAACGATGACAGTTGAGGAATCTTAATTTAATTTGTATGCATTTTTTGAATTTCATTATTTCAAAAATAACATTAATTCATTAAATGTTCAAATTAAACAGAATTGCATTTGTTGGATTTGACCAGTGGATTTCTTTTGCACAACAGTTTTGCTGTTGCATTAGAATTGACAGAACTGATTTTTTTGTTCATTCTGTTTTGCCGTCCAGGTTTCATCTTGTTTACAAAGATAGCTAAAAACACTGCTGAGCGGGAAAGGCAAGCCTCATGAGTCGGCCTCGTGGATTGCATCGAAATAATGGATTTAACTAAAATGGGTATGATCCAGCTCCAGAACCCCAACCACCCCACTGCCCTGCTGCAGAAGGCCAACCAGATGCGTCTGGCCGGGACTCTGTGTGACGTAGTCATCATGGTAGACAGCCAGGAGTTCCACGCACACCGGACTGTGCTAGCCTGCACAAGCAAAATGTTTGAGATCCTCTTCCACCGCAGCAGCCAGCATTACACCCTGGACTTTCTTTCACCAAAGACTTTTCAGCAGATTTTGGAATATGCTTACACTGCCACTCTCCAGGCCAAGGTTGAGGACTTAGATGACCTTCTGTATGCAGCAGAGATCCTGGAGATTGAATACTTGGAAGAGCAATGCCTCAAGATCCTGGAAACCATCCAGTCCTCAGATGAAAATGATGTGGAGGTCAATGTTAATGACGGGAGCACGGAGGAGGATGATGAGCGCAAAGGTCACAATGGAGCCAAGAACTCCAAAAAGCATTCCATGGAGAGTCCCTATCAGTCAGGTACCCAGCAAGTCTCCATCATGGCTGGCATGTTGGACCAGAGTCCCTCTGTCTCCACCTCCTTTGGAGTCTCCACCCTGAGTCCCACCAAAGCTGCTGTGGACAGCCTGATGAGCATCGGCCAGTCTCTGCTCCAGCAGAGCTTTGGGGGTGAACAACTTGTCCATGGCAACTCACACCACCTGATGACTGAGATCAAGACTGAAATGATGCAAGTGGACATGGGTGGCAATGGCCATGAGAGCCCTCCCAACATGGAGTCCAGTGCCTCCAGCAATGGAGAGCGAAGTGGGGAGGATAGGAACCGAGATGGTCCAGGAACACCAACCAGGAGCAGTGTAATCACCAGTGCGCGCGAACTACATTACGTCCGCGATGAAAGCATGGGTGACCAACAAGCTGAAGTCAGCCAGATGGGGCTGGAAGCAATGGCCGGAATGACGGACAAGCATCTGGCCTCACTGTACTCCCTACCTGTCAATCATAAATCAGATGCCATCATGTCAATGCCAGCATCCATGGCCTCCGCTCTCCCCATATCCCCAGCCCTGGCTATGTCTATGGACTTCAGTGCCTATGGGGGACTCCTGCCTCAGAGCTTCATCCAGAGAGAATTCTTCAGCAAGCTCGGGGAGCTGGCAGTGGGCATGAAACCAGATGGCAGGAACCAGCATGAACGTTGCAATGTTTGTGGTGCAGAACTACCAGATAACGAAGCTGTGGAGCAGCACAGGTAAGCCAAGTTTTATTTTGAGGAACTGCTTGCTAAATGTTAGAAATGTATGGTCTTCTTCAGCTTTTCAGAGCAGCAGTTTTCTTGTTTATTTCAATGCATCACATTTTTTATGGTTTATTTTCTTAGACAGTTTGCATTGCGTGCAGCAGAAAGTCATTTAGCCTCAGAATTTACCACCTTACAACATAACACCTTACTAATAATACATATCAGTGTAAATCTGTTTTTGGCTTAGGAATACAAACAAATATACAGTACATCTTTTAAAGGCTTGGTAGCTAGAGAGCAGAGGAAAATATTTGTTATTATCTGATGGCTTTCTTAAGCTAATACTATTCATTTTTTGTGTCAGTGATTAAGACAACTAACAAAATAACCCATCCACACATCTATAATATATGAGTAAGTGTCGTCCTTTGATAGACACAAACCTTAGTCCTTTGTGGCTCAGGCCCAGAGATCCACTCCTTCAATAACTGCCAAGCCTGCTGAGGTGACTGCCGAACTTAGTGCTGTCGAAACATTGTCTAAGACCATTAGTCACACCTTACAAAATGTGGGCGGCAGCTATCACACACACTTACCAAAGTGGTTCACCCTCATCCTGGACCAGACTCACCTCCTCTTTCCAATAACTGTTCAAGGGGGGCCCTTATTAGCTTGATAATTGGAGTAGATGGTCAGCCCAGGAAATGAGTGCTGAACCTGGGCTCTGAGACAAGGTGCTAGTTCTAGGACAGGGTAATGGTAGTATTTCAATTACTGTATATAAATTCGGTCCGGAAACTTCACTCAAAATACTGAAACTCACCTGTAGACTTTTTCAAGGCTGCATTTTGTATCATAGTATATGTCATGTCATGTCATTGTATATATTGTGTTTCTGCATCTATTAAAATTAGATCAGCCCAGTCAGAGTACAAGCACCCCGTGGAATGTACTTACATCACTTCTTTGTGGATTTTGCACTGTCAGTGTTTCTGTGACTGGAGGCCTTTTCTTACTTAAAGGCCACCTTCTCACCCTGTAATGTTTGCTGAAATCAATAGGAATGCACAGTGGTTAAAGTTCACTTGAGGATTTGAACCCCATCACCCGCCCCCTCATGTTGAGCCAGTATCTCGGTGTGCGTGGCTAAGAGCTGGGCTGATTCCATCCAAGCTCCTCAGTTTCTAAATCTGTATCAATGTTGTCTTTAGAATATACAGAATATTACAGTATGGGTTCTACCCCAAAGATAATTATCCTTGTTTGCAGCCTCACGCTATGTTATTGTGAAGTGTTTTTACTCACTTTTACACAAGTGGTGAAGTCAGTTAATTTTGTAGTTTTGTGGTGTTGGGAGTTTCTTCTAAAAGTTAACACATTTGTGTGGCCTTCATTATGAGTGTTGATTATTCATTAAAGAAAAGGTAAATTTCTGTATAGACTGACACTATGTGTTTCAACCAAACGGCAAATTTTGATCTGCTAATGAACATTTTTAGCTAAGCAGTCTTTAACAACAGTTTTAAAATGCGCTATAGCTTCTGTGTGAGATGCCGTAATGTTGTCTCGCTGTGTTAAAGGACAGGCTACACTAGTCTCTGTCTTGAGAAAAGTCTGGCGTGTGAAATGGTTGCCTGTGTTTCAAGAGGAATTTCATCAATTCGCTCAAGCTGGGAAATCTTGTATCAAAGGAGATTTCCAAACCGTTTCATGCATTGATCTTCCCGCTTTGCCCCATAGCATACTAATGGGTTAATTTAGACTGGTTGATACACCGACACGACACTGTTTAATATTGTACGTGCTGTCCTGACAGCCTCCTGAAGTGTAGAAATCAAACATTGCATCATCCGCTGTCTGCTTTGCCATCCGCACATGAAAGGTCTGCTGTGCTACTCTGAGATGTTTGATAATTCAGACGCTCCTTGTGTCCTCATAAATTCCAATGTGGGTCATTTCATAGCATATCAAGTCCATGCTTTTTTCTGTGTACAGCCTGTCAGGCTGGCTGATTCTTTTGATGTGAATACAAGATGTTTTATTTCAGACTAGCGGAGTCGTGTTCCCTCTGACTAATTATACATCATTTCCCCACAGCCACTATGTCAGGGTCACCGCTGCCTCTGCAACAAACACACAAAAAAGTTGGCAGAGTTCACTTGGTGCAGGCAGGTCAAGTCAAACATGAGTGTAATTGTTTCCAGATGTGGCACAGGTCATTGGTGTGAGAGGTGTGTGTGTGTGTCTGTGTGTGTGTTTGTGTGTGTATGTGCGTCTTCCTGTATAAATTTAGTCTCTGCTCCTCATTCCTCGGTACTCTGGATTATATCATAAAAAGCACCCCACTCAGACTAAATACATAGGCTTCACAAGTGGTGTGTGAGGAGTCACCTATGGGATACATAAATATATGCTGAGAAGATGTTTGAGCACAAGAGATGTTACCTTGAAGCAGGGCTTGGTATCAAAACCTCCAAGACATTTTCATACAGATCAAAATCTACCATAAAGTACCTAAAACTGTCAGTGAACATCTGGTCAGATTTTAACTTTTACTTATTTTAGCTCCTCAATAAAATCAAAATGTTGCTAATTTTAGACTACTTTATTGAGGTTATGTTATTGTATGGCTACTTATTTTTAGACAACATGTAGTATTAGTAAACTTTGGCTTCTTTAAACTAAGGTATCAAAGATGTATTGTTCTGGTATCAGTAATGAAATACAGGATTTGGCACTACTATATAAACATTTCAAGTGATATACTATCTTGAAGTTCCCTCCTAAAGCTAAATGAAGCTAAATGAAGGGCCTTTATGGATGCCATAGAGGATCTGTTGTCTGAATCTAAGCATTTCCAATCTGACCAGAACAAGTTTTCAGCAGTCTACTCCACCTCACCCCACCACTGACAAGCTCTAGATTTATTTCTTTAAGGAAGCCCAGGGTGAGTGTTACTGCTTCAGGGAGACAGGATTACAGCAATATTTTAGTAACCCTTGCACTGAGAAAATAATCAACACAGGAAGGGCCTGAATGATTATTGGGGGAAAAAATGCATGATGCAGGGTGCTAATTCTACAGTGGCAGGGGAAAGAAGAAAAAAACCTCCACTGCTTGGTATTCCAAACACAGCATCCAATTCACGGGAACTAGCCTTGGGTTTATCTCTTTCACTTAATCGTCCATTCTCATGCAAATGACTGACCCTCGCTGTAATGTACATCACATAAGTGAAAAAAGAGCCTGTTTTAAAGAGAGCATTTCTAGCATATACCCATTAAACATAACTGATAATCATCAATGCTTTAAGTCTCTTTTCATAATACAGCCTAGGTTTTTTTTTTTTTTGAAGGGGAAGAGGGGTTGCACGAGTGAGACAAGTCAATTAATTTCTTCCTCTCCTCTCTGTTTTGCTTACATTAGTTTTATTATTGATGGAAGTATTGGGGTACGGGGTGGAAGTGATGGAAATAATCACCCCTGCATTAACCTTTGCACACGCACACACTCGTGTTCATTACTTACACACTCCCCTTAGCAGCAGTAGCAGCCAGTGCTCACTCTTCCATTTCCTCTCCTTTTGTGGCAAAGGGGTACTGAGGGGCTCTAATACCCCGGCCCCAGGTGTTTAAACAGTGTGCCAAAGGTCCTTATCTGTGCATATCAGAATGGGACAGATAACCTTTGGCACTCCTCAGTAAACCAAGAGCAGATTAAGCACAGATAGCTGCCTATAGCGTTTGTTGCAGGTGATAACGATGTATGCACGCACACATATACCCTGCACGTTGAGGTGAGGACAGTGGGAAGCATATAAGTTTTCCTACACACTGATGCTTGTGTGCTTTGGTCACTATCAACTATTAACCAATGCTTTCTTACTATACATTTGTGCCACGAGTGACTGAGTAGGAGGGTTAAACAAAAGGTTGGTCGATGTTGGCAAAAAAAGTAAGAAAAAAATAAGATTTCATTAAAAAAATACTAATTTATCAGTTGGAAAGGCAAACCATGATCTAATATCGCTTCCTCTCAGATGAAGTTTTATTGCGAGTTAGCTTGATTGAAAGGTTTATCAAAGTTTCACGATGAGCTGTGCTGGTTTGAGGTCCAACCAGACCCAGACACCAACCTCTGCACATTGGAGTTTTCTGTTGGGCTCAGGAGGAAATCAATGGACATTTCATTGGGCTTCTTGTGATTTGAAAACATTGTTAGGGTTTCATTCGAACAACCACTGCTGCACCCATAGCTGCTACTATCATCAAACAGCACTGATGTCTGTGAAACATTCACCAGAAGTAACACAGGCCATATGATAGCAACTTTTATGATCAACTAACAGCAACTTTGCCATCTCTACTCATTTTCCATTTACCCTCACTGTTGTCATGTATAGCACTGACCCCTGCCTAGCTAAGTGGAAGGCCCAGAGATGGCAAGCAATGTTAAGGCAAATGTGTTCTCTCCTTATCTGAGTAGCCATAAAGGTCCACTAAGGTCTTTGTAACTTTAATTCCATCAGACATCTGTGCACATTGACCAAAATGTATGACTACATAGACTGCACATGTTGTCGAGAGGTCACATTTTGATTTCTAGGACGTGCGTGTGTGCAGCACCTCCATGTACATAGACAACCAATATAGTAGAATAACAGGTGCGTCCACCGCTTTCCACTTCCTGCTGTCAGCGTCCACCTATATCAGGAATCTTGGGTTGTTTCTCCTGCTCAACTAGCCACAAGTTGTTTTTTGTAAAACCGAAATAGGACTGTGCTAGCAGTTTGGAAAAATTATGGATAATAGTGTGTGTTTTGAAGTAGGTAGCCAGATGTTCACAGAAGTCTTGCTCTCTGAATATACAGTACATTACCTTTCTGAAATAAAATAAATCAAACTAAAACTAAAGCAGCATCACACTTATGATCCTAACCTGTAAAACTGGACTAGCATTTTCCTGCTTCCTGAAAGAAGCCTGGTAACAAAGCATCCATTACATGGCAGTGGATTACCCTCTATTTGAAATCACTCAGTGAGCTAAGTCTCCCCGGCTTGTACTCAGAGGTACAGTACATGTTGGTGTAATAATCCAATAGCACAAAAAGCCTCACTCAACGAAAACACCTCTCCAAGAAATACCTCAACCACAGACAACAGCAGAGGGCTTATTCAAGTCTGTCTGCCACATCGTCTCTCTTTTTATCCTCACACAGGTGCTTTTTTGCCCTTATTGGAGGTGCAGTGTTTGTTTATGCCCCTGAGGAACTGGCGCTTTGACCGGGCCCACGGTGATAGCTGCAGCCGAGGCAGCTGCTGGCTGAGGCCCAATTATAGACAGGCTTTAAAAGGCTCTGGTTGAACCGTAAAGATTTACACCGCCATCGCTCTGATCTCAGATCTGGGCTCTGTCCTCACTGTCAGGATAGGGAGATGTATCGATTAAAGACTTAACACACGGGGCTACATCATGTGGAATGAACACACATACACATACACACACACACCCCTTAGTACAAATCAAGCATTTTATTGTTATGCAGTCTTGCAATGTCGTCAGGTGGCCAGTCATCATCTTACATCTGGTGAAGCTTCTTTTTTAGAAGGAATTGAGATGCCTTTTTGGAATGGGAGGGAGGGAGGAAAAACAAAAGGGCAACACCAAGAGAAAGGGGGGGCGGTCTAATATCTAGACAGTGGCTATGGCAATGGAGGGAGGCGATCTAATCAGCAGGCTGATTAGATCGCCTCCCTCCATAAGATAAGAGCGGAGGGAGGTGCTTGTGCAATAAAAGTTAGCAGCTTGACTAGGTGCCACCAGCTGCCTCTGTGTGGCTAACAGCGCTCGGCAGACGTGGCCTTTGCTGATGCGGTCTGGCAGGGTCTGCAATGAAACGAACACACTGAGGCCCCTATCTTTTGTCCCTGTGGGGGCCTTGTGGTCTGGAGGGAGGGATAAGGATAACATACTGTACTGGAAGTTGGCCTTGTGTGTGTCTGAACATGTGGGGATTTTTTTGTTTTGTTGTATTTTGCTGTGATGGTGTGTGGTGGGGGGCTCAAGGGGACTACAATTACAGCCAGTTATCAGGTGACATGCAAATGCGTTATCGGCCTTAACTTCCTGATGTCTATCTCTACTCCCAGAAGCTGCTGTGAGTGTTGCAGGGGAAGAGGTTGCGCCACTGTTTCTCTGTGAGTGAATTTCAGCAGGGAGAATGCTTTAATAGCAATTTTTTTTTTTTTAACCTTTTATTAGACTTAGCAGACCATCTTCTCCTTGCAGACTTTTTTACTGTATTAAGGTGCATGCATCATTGTCAACTTTTCCATTAAAAAAGAAAAGGTCAATAGAATTAGAATTATCTGGCCTTAAAGCTGAGTGGGTTTTAGTTCTAGTTCATAGAGCTCTGCCTCTGTTCTCCTGGTCCTGAACGCTCTGGGTTCTAATCCCATCGATATCCCATTAACATCCCCTCTCTGGGTCCCCGCCACATGAAAGAAGATGTGTCGGTTCCCCCTCTCTGATTCTATTGCTCTGGCAGACCGTAGGGAGGATGGCCACAATGAGCAAATGTGCTGGAGCCAAAGGGCCAACCCAAGTGTGCTCACAAATGTGAGTGTGTGTATGTGTGTGTGAAAAAGCTGCCACCGCCACCTCAGAGGCCCCATAGCCTCCCTGGGAAGTATCAAACCAGAGCCCTCTGCGGGCTTCCAGCGAGAGAGCTTCTAATTAGCCTCTTTGTTGCCACTTGAATGGTTTGCCAGAGATTGGCAAGGGGCCCCAATGGAGTGATACCAGCACGCTAAGAAGCTGGTCATAAAAATTACCCCCCATTCTCTCCACCGTCACCTGTCACAAAGGAGCTCTCAGGTAGGAAACTGAGGCCAGATCAGCACCATGTTACCTTTTTAATCCACCTCTTCAGAGCCCAAGGAACCATGTTTTCTCAACAAGTGAATTCTTGATTAGTGCTAGCTAGCTGCTCACATGCTAGGAAGGTCTTGCCAAGAAATAAATGAAAAATAAAATTAAATAGCCATTATAACTTCCAATTTAAACTTACAAATGGACGTTATGCTACTGTTGATTTGCTAAAAAGAAGATAAACTTGACATGAAGTAGTCAAACAATATCCAAAACATAATAGTTTTGAGATGAACAAATAAGAATTGGTACAATAATTCAAGTGACCCTTTTGAAATCATATATTACGATGCAGTCATAGCTTTTTAAGATCTGTCACCTTTCGGTCACTTTTTAAAGATGTGAAACAAACAACTGTGTGGACTCAATTAGTACATGTTTACATTAAAGTAGGGGGAACTGTGATGAAAATCAAACTAATTTAGCCTAAACATAAAATAACTTGCAGTAAATTAAATTTTATTAAAACATAACACAACGAGGGTCCCTAGTTTGCAAAAATATAGACTTCGGAGAGTTCTGTCCTTAAAAGAAGGATTATAAGTTGTAATTAGGTACCAGTTTGTTTGTTTTTAGTAAGATACATACAAACAAGAGGGAAGGACAGTGACTACATGTAAACTTATTTATTGAACATGTCAGTCAGTTTTTAATGTCATAGTATGAAATTATTTCAGAATATCTAAATTATTTAAAAATTTTTATTGCAACAGTCAGAAATATTTGAGTGCAATATTTCAGAGGCAGTACATATCCTTCTATGTAATGCTACTAAGCAACTAACATGTTACTTACTGGCATCTTAGCACTGTATTAGTAATTCATTATTTGATTAGAAAACATCTAATTTGGCATTGTGAAGTTAGGCACTTTAGTTCTAATTTTGGTTGCAATATGAGGATGATCTAAACAAGCTCAGTTTAGACCCTGGACCATTGACAAATTTACTTGACATGGGTTAGAATACAAAAAACATAAAAATGCTATTACCAAAGATTAACGTCATTTAGTTATCACAAAGCAGCCTATCTGCCTGCCAGCCTATTCAAAATGCCTTCAGATCCACACTTGTCGCATCTGACATGGCTGCTTGGTGAGCGTCGTGGCAGGAGTGCAATGAATGTCAAGGCGACTCTGAGCTTTAGCGCCGACCGACACGTTTTAAGCTCCGCTGTAATCCAGGAGGGATCAGTTGGGTAAATCATGGCATAAAGCTTAAAACCATAATTGATTTATGTATTTGCTGACCGAAGACGCCCAGAGAGATTACCAGAAGGAGAGAGCTGATGATGGATAGGCTGGCCCCCTCACACAGGCTGCATGCGAGGTGGGGGGCGAATTCAACTGAAGGGAGATTTGTCTACTTGAAGAGCAAGACTGACTGCAAACAGAGTGTGAGTCGGAGAATAAATACATATATCATTAGAGGTGTCTGTACAAAATCATGCCAGTGTCAAATTAGTATTCTGACATATCAAGTCAAGTTTGGCTCCATTTTGGGGGATTTCAGTGATGTTATTTTAGTTTTAATCCCTGAAAACATCTTGAGTAAATCTATATACAACAGTAAATTGTATGGGGATCAAAATAAGCAATAATCAAATTACACAACATCACCTTTGTCCAAATAAGGTCAGATCTGCAGCAAAAAAATTTAACTTTGAGTAGAGAAGTCCCCAAGAAAATTTTGATTAGCCACTAACCTTTTTACAAAAAACAAAAATCAAATTTGTTTACAGTAACTGTTCACTTATATTTTCTGTAAAGTGTATCCCATTAGTCTGTTGTCAGGTATGTAATTGTAGTGGAAAAAACTAAAATCATGTAGTACTTTTATTTGTCTAAATGCAATCAAATTGAGTAAAAAACATTTCAAATGATTCATAAAAAACTCACGATGTTTAATATGTGTCAAATCCTAGAATGGAGACTTATCTTTAAGTCATTACAAACCCCTTACATTTCTATAAATGTCTGACTGACTGAGCCCCGCAATTGCAATGTTTTGTATAGGGACGAAACATAGTAAAAGTGTGAGATTAGTCTTATTCATCACATTGACAATTGACTGGAAGATGTCTATTAATTAGTCTATTAATAATTGATGTCATAATTTCCATATTGCTACTGATAAAATATTTTATAGTGAATGTCATTTAATTGGTCAGATGGTTTCCCTGCCTTCATCAGCCCATGAATTTCTCTCCTGACACATTATGAATCCTTTTTTTCATGTTTACTGCCCGACTGTCAGGCATCTCCAAGGTCTCTGTTGACCGCTTCCAGATTGTTTTGTGTTTGTCTGTTTGTCCCTGGGCCCCGAAAGACGAGAGTGGGATAGTAAAAGAAGAAAAAAAAAAGCCATTCCATTTCGTGGACTGATCACTGAAGCGGGTGGGTCTGACATGTCATGACTCAAACAGCATCATTTCTGCCAGTGCTGTCTCGCCACTGACCTTACAAATGATGCTGTAGGCACCCGCTGTATGCCATTAAGCATGGTGTAAAACAGGATGGGGTTTTATCCCCCTCATACGTGCAGCAGCACCCAGACACCCTCTGTAGTTTTCACTCCTTGCTCTCACCTTTTGTATAAAAAAAAAAGAAAAGAAAAGCAGATTACAGCAGCAGTTTTCTCTCTGATGGTTTTGTCCATATACTGTCTTTTTTTTTGCCTCTTCCTTCCCTGCTTGTTTTTTATTGCCTCCTGTGAGTGTTGGTCTGAAGCGAGGAGCTGGAGCTTTCCTAACAGGTGTTTGGGTGCTTATCGCCCACGTCTGTGCCCTTATCTCTGGCCCTCAGCTTCCTGCATCCTCTCTCTTGCATGCCTCAGAGTGGGGATATATTTCACTTAGCCTCTGACCCGAAGCCTTCCTCTCTATATCTCTGGGTCTCTCACCCTCCTTCTCTCCCTCTCTTTCTCTCACACACACACTCATTCACACACGCACCTAGAAGGGCTGGCCAGTCGCGATAGACAGGAAGAAGCGGTGAAGACATTTTATTATCATCATCGTCATCACCTAACTTGACATTCTTTTTTCTTCTCATCTTCTTTACATTCCTCAAGGACAGCAAGAGATCCCAAAAGTTAAGATTTTTTAAGATTGTTAAACCGGGCCTGCAACTAACAAATAATTTTATTATCAGTATTTTCTGTTGATTATTTTTGCTATTAATCAATTAATAGTTCAGTCTGAAAAATTTTAGAAAAATCTGAAAAATATCATGGAGAGTACGGCCTAAAATTCTTTATTAAATCAATCAACTATTTCAGCACAAGGTGATAAATATTAATTGTATAGCACCATTAACATAAAATCAAGTGTTTTCCTTCAACTGACACATACTGATACTGGAAGAAGCACAGTTGAATTAGAGTGGAAATGTCTTAGTGGCTTCAGCGCACATTGAGCTTTGATGGTGTTTGGAGCTGTGAGTTTGATCCAGCATTTTGTCAGAGTGATTGGTCTCAGGCTTTAGCCCCACCTTCACATACCCTCTATCCTTCCCAGCTCCCAAGTCTCACACAGGGACAAAGGCTAAAGTGTCTGTGGGATGGGGTTGTGATGCTGGTTTGGAGGGGGTTGACCCCCTCGGAGGACCTGACAGGGGCCCTTTTTTTTTTATAATCCCCTTTCTGAGTGGGCACAGAGGGGAGAGAGCCCACAGTCTAACACCCATGAGAGAGTCTATTGTGAGCGGTGGGCTCTGTTACAGTAGGATGGTTGCAGGGGTCTCAGGCCCAGATAAACGTCGGGGTCAGCCAGGCCCCCGTTATTTACAGTAGGCCCTTTCATTGCCCGAGTGAAACAGGAGCTCGTAGTGGAGGTGGAGGTGGTGGTGGGGGCTTCAGGAGACGACCACTGTTTGTGCTCAGCCAGGCCTCCACTATAGGTCAAAGAGCACGAGGGTGGGGCTGCAGGGGTTACAGACCTGACTTTTGTCTGCGTGTTGCGGGGGGGGGGGGTTGCTTCATAGGGGAAAAAGAAAAGGTGGTGGTGGATGGGGGGGGGTTCAGAGACACAAGACGGCAGTGCACACTTCTGTACCGACTTCTGTACACACTATAAATGATATGTACTGGGTTGTAGGGCTGAAAGATTTGAGGGGGGAAAATGAGATCCCAATTTTATTGCCAATATTGTAACTTAAAGTCCTTTATTGGTAGTCTACACAATATGCCTGTTAAATCTAAAACAGATGCATTCAACACATTGCTTCTTGTTGAGGACCTCCTTTTTTTCAAACCATTAATTTGGAGTCAACTTAAAATTAACTAGTTTTTTTTTATAGACCAACCTATATAAATGACATTAATTAGCTCAAGCTGGCTAGAGTTTGGTATCAAACCTCAATGCTTCCTTATTGGTATTGACCAAAGTGGATTCTTAACACCAAACTGTCTTGATAGTCTCGTCAAATCTATAATCTTGTTTACTTATTATTTGAATTAATAGTTCTGAATTAAACCTGAATTCTGCCAATTAGGACTATAGACTTTTTTATTCATGCAAAGTTCTTGTGCAGCACATTTACTGTTTGAGAATGTACCATCTTTTGTTAAATCTAAGAAGGGGTTTTATTAAAAAAATGTTTGTTTGTAAAAGTATCAAAGCATTGAAAAATTATTGAGCATTTAGTATTGGTACTAAAACGCAGCTATCAGCACTATAAATCAGCCCCATGGGTGATTTTAATTTGCTGGGGTTGCTGACATACAAAATAGTTTTACTTAAAATTGCAGCTCTTGCAATTGGAAAACTGCAGTCTGTCAAGTCTTTGTTTTGGTTTGAAAAAATAATGACGGATGCAGGTGAATTGGGTTTGAAGGCTATATGTGGATTGGATGTATAGAAAATTGAATAGCTGTTCCCAGATACAAACATTAATACTGATGGAACTCAAATGTTGTGAATTTTCAGCTTTGATTTTATTTTGCGTTATGACACATGAACTAAGGAACAATTTTTGGATGTATTGATTATTTTCCAAGGTGATCAGATAATGTGAGTCCCAAGTCTCTCACTTAACAACAGGAAATTGTATTTCTGCGTTTTTTCATTTTATTTATGGAAGAAGAAACACTGCAAACCCCTTTCACTCTGTAGATCTTGTTTTTTAGTAGAGGAGCATTGCTTCTGCTTCAGAGTCTGATGATGTATTTTACATCAATTGGTAAAAAACGGGTCTGAATAAGGATGGTAACCTACTGAATCTTCCGAAACAAAGAGCAATGGCAGGAGCGTTAGAACTCAACAGGTGTTTTTTTGGCATTGTTTTTGTCAAGATGTTGCTCAGAAAAGTGAAAACTCAACACCATCACAAATGGCTGCATGCCTGCTTCAATTGTCCTGAAGTGACTTGGTGACCTACATAAGCACAGTACACAACTTGACCCACTATAGAAGCTAGAGAAACTTAAACTTACACACTAAAAGAAAAAAAATGTTCAGAACAACTTGCTGCTATCACACTTTCAGTTAGTTAGGTCATCATCAGTCTCACGTGTCATTCATTACTCCTTGATAATCCCTATTTTCTGACAAACTCCAAACCGAAATGGTCTCAATGCAGAAACATCTTTCACCTCTACACTGAAGCAGTTTCTGTCAAGTACATTTATTAAGCTTAATCCCACACGATCCATTACCAACCCAATTCCTGTTTGTTGCCTTTCATTAAGAAATGGGTAGTTGCCAAGGGCCAGCACGAGAAAGAGAACCAGTACCATCTGCCAGAAGACTCAAACATAATCTTGCCATAATCTTAGTTTCAACCTTCTATATTAGGAGGAGAGGACGGAGGGAAAAAGCAGTAAAGACGTACAATAAGGACAGCAGTTTCTCAGGCATTCATTTGCCGGAACAGATTTTATTATTTTTACTTGGACAATGACAGGAGAGGTTAAAGGTTAGCAGGCAAAAACTTTACAGATGAAGCGGGGTGTGGTGGGGGGTGTGTAAGAGTTTGGTTTGACCCCCCCACCTCTCACCCCTATTGTCCTGAGAGAACACAAAGGATCCTGTCAAAGTCCTAGTGGTCAGCGCTTCGGCCAAACCTGTCAAGCCGCAGAAGAAGAGTGTTTGAATCTGGCAGAAGCCGCCACCAATGACCAATCAGGAGACAAAGACAAAGGCATTGGTTTGTGAACAGACTTGTTCTTTTTCTGACCTTTTGTTCAGAGATGTAGACTGTGGTGGAACATAACTAAGTACATTTACACAAGTACAGTTTTGATGTGCTTATACTTTTCTTGAGTACTTTTTGGAAATGTACTTTAATATGATCAGCTGATAAAATATGATGCAGTGTTATTGACAAAACTACCCAACACTATGTAAAATATTTAAAAATATACTTTAACTACAGCTACAACATTAAAAATACTGTTCACACATACATGTATATAATACTGACAGGTGCCATTGTTGCTTGCAAAATGATTACTTATACGTTTAATTAATAAGTACGAGTTGACCAAAGTTTTAACTGGATATCCAAATCCTTCAAGAAAACACTACACATACACAAACACAAGTATTTACAGGTTGGATAGAAACAATGACTTACATTTTATTCCTGCCATGTTATAAGAGATTGGAAAGTTGATGGTATGGTATGAATATTTGCAACTAAGCTAGACAGCAACTGTCGCAAGAGCGATTACGGTAGTGTCAGAGTATGTTGTCTTGTAAGTTTGCTAACATCAACTTGAGTTTTATAGCTAGTGGCTAAACCTTTGTCTGATTTCATCAACTTTGCTAACACCACCAAACATCAATCAAGTGCAACAACTTAGCAAGCCAGCTAATAAGTTTATTCCGACTAGTCCAACAGCAAGAAGGCCAGCTTGGCATCTGCCTTGGCAACCTATTTAGCTCACGCCAATTAGTAAAAGCCAATCTAATATTTACTCTTCTCTGGTCGCTTGTCATTCTTTCTTTTTCTTTTCCTCGCTTCCTCTGACGTCTTCTTCGGTCTCTTCGCAACCTCTGCCATGAAATGCATACTGATAGTAATGAGCTAGCTTCTTCCAAAGAACATAGTACATTATATAATTTTTGCTTCTTCTTAATATTTGCTCGCTGAAGAGTCGTGTTGGTGCCATAAACCGTTACTCCATTATAACATAGTGCAGTACCTAGAGCCCTATTTCAAGTCAATGTAGCATCAAATGATTTTGAAGCTGTTATTTTAAGAAAAAATACTACATAATGTTGCTCTAACCTTCCATCTCTTCATTGCTTATTTGTTAAGGATAAAGGGATCATTTATTCTAATCAATCCTACAAAAGGGAGTTAGTTAACATCCCGATTGGCCCCCAAAAAGCCATGATTCAACTACAAGCAGAGCTGTGCAGCAGTTATTAGTCAACAGCTACTGTCCTCATTCAACCGTCCGTAAAAGCAACTGTGGCGGCTCCCATAAGAAAAGAGTCGGCCGCCAAAAGTCCTGCTGACATTTTTTACATTCGAAAGAGAGAAAAAAAACATGCAGCAAATGAAAATGTATTGGATCAGAGAGCACAGCTGCAGTGCAAAAAGGGGCTTGCTGGCATTACATTTTCTCTGCTTATGTCTTGCTTTCTGTCCTCTAAATACCCTTGACATATTATGGAGAAGATCAAAAGCCCAAGAGAGAGATGTGGGCTGCATGTGGGTGTCAAGGTACAATGTAGGCTAGAGGAAGGCCTTACAAAGGGAATATGCGTTGCAGCATTTGATTTGTCTCTGTCTTGGACCAATGTTCTCGGCAATGTATAGGTCATTAACATGGGAGTTCAATTTAAACATTTTCTTGACAGAGCAGAAAAATTTAATAATTAACCAACATATTAAGTAATTTATCAAGTAAAATGCTAACAGTTATCTGTTTGCAGGTTCTCAAATGGGAGGAATTGCTGTTTTTCTTTCTTTTCTTTTTAAATCATTGTAAATTAAATCAAAACGAGACATTTGAAGATGTTAATTTGGGCTACGGGAACATGTGATTTTCATTTTAGGTGGGTATATCATGGGCATCCTATAGACTAAATGATGAATCACTCAATTATTATCAGAAGATAAATCCACAGTGAAAATAACAAACACCTGCAGACAGCAAGGATCATTCTTATGAAGATGAGGAAGTTAATTAGCTGATTTGTAATGACCCCTGCAGTGTGTATATAAGATGCTCCTAATAATGTGACAATGTCATATGAACAATAATTATTTGCCAGTCAGATCAATATAATTTTACTGTGTGAGTGAGTTTTTTGTCTGCTATTATATAAATAATAGAAATATTTTACAGAAATGTGTAATCCCAGAATGTCATGCTCAATTTTTAGCACTTTAACTCTCCTCTTAAATCCACACTAATACGTTTTTTAGGTGTATTAGCAACTCTTTAAGGCTCATCCGTGTTCAATTGTGAAGAAAGTGTTGTCATACATAAGAGCTTTTAAATGAATACCCGATGTGCAAAAATAGTTATTTAACAAAATGAGGCAAAATATCCCAAAAAAACAAAAGTCTGGTCATGTTTTCCAGGCTGTTTTTTTATTTAAATGTGGTCTGGAAAGAGCCTCATTAACTGGTCCATTAACGAGGCCTTTATTAAATACTTCATTAAAGGCCAATATTGATATCAACCTAGCCACAGTTTGTCAGAAAACTTCATTTTTGACAGTCTTTTTCTTTTTGCATATTATGGCTAACATTGTCTTTTGTTATGAACGGTAAAAACCATCATGGCCAGTCTCTGTTTGTTGGCCAGCAGTATGGCGGCCCAGCCTGTACAAGCACTCAGAGGTCAGTGGGCATGGTACAGCTTTCACATGGCCCTGAGGTCCTGACCCCCACCTTTGTTGGCCATATTCACCCCCCTCCTCCCAGCAAGGACCGAAGCCCTTTGAGCCGAGCCCTCAACCCCCCGCAGAGCGCGCCCCTTCAACACATTAATAGTGGCACTGGAACTAATTGCCCAACCTTAGATGTGCTTGAGACCCAGATTGCCTCAGCTGCCAGTGCGCCACAAACCCCCCAACAGTCCACCCCAAACAGAAGAAAACCTTCAAAAGAAGAATTGCAAAATTGCTGGTTTCTCTGCCCCATCTTTTGGTAAAACACAGCTCTTCTCTTCAAAGAGCTTCGTTTATTTCTTTGTGTTACTGGAAATGTGCATCTATTTAAGCTTGTTTTGAAAACATCACCCTCCCTTTTCTTGCCACGCTTTCGATTCTGCGCCATTCAGTGATGGCATTGGTTTTGCTTTTATTCCTGCAAGAGGAGTGACAAGTACTCACTATGTACCTCGCGCCTTGGCGAGACCTTCCCACACATGCCATCCACCGCCATTTTGTTGCTAACCCCGTCAGGCACGATAAAGTGCCAAATCATCCTTTTGTATTCGGCACACGTATCGATAATCCTTCCCATCATTCTAAAATATTTTCTTTTAGGCTTGTACTTTGAACTGTGAATTGCAGTACGGGTGTAAAGTCGTGTCTAGCACCAGACTGTTGCTGTTCACACTGTCATGTCTGCCGTCTCCTCGGCTGCATTCAGTGTCACCCGAGTTCAAAGAGACACTGAAAAAGAGAGAAGCAGCCTGAGAGGCGTTTTATGATTTTATTGGGCCAGAGGAAGCATTGTTGGGAAGGTGTTGGACTGTTATCTGTGTTCTGTCTCATAATAATGTCTCTACAGACTGTGGCTGTCTGGTTGTTTATGGATGCATGTGTCTATATAATGTATTCACACAACATTTAGTTAGTGCTCCTTTATTGGTGTGGGGAATGTGTGTGTTTCTTTTTCATGTAATGTCCAGTTTTCTAAATTGAGTGGAGAACCAGATAGGGAATATGATACCTTTTTTCAGGTAAACGCCCTGACCAAAGCGTGTCCCTCAGTATGTCAGGTCAGATTAACTACACACAGGCCAAACGCCGTATTGCTAGATGCCAGAAGCACTTCACAGTCTGAGCAAAAGTATTGAAATATACAGATAAGCATCCTGGCATCCATGTTTCTTTCATATTCATTTTCAGCAGCTGGTTTTCCTGAATTACTGTGGCACTAACTATGATGGCACAAAATAAATGTGATGTTTCTACAAATGTATTGAAATGGTGGAATACAGTAGAACAAAAAGCCATAACCTGTTTAGTCATGGTTATTTCAATGATCATGTAAGAATAAAATGTGAATATAACAAAGAACATTGATGTTTTTCCCTATGTTTGATTGTCATATCTAAAAAGAAACAATTCAATTTCCCAATGCTTTGCATTTTTTAAACTTACATTTCACTGATCATGATTGAGTATCTACACGGGAGCCCATAAGCTGGTATAGAAGAAAAGAAAAATGATTATTGGAGCCATTTTTAGCATTTTCAAATGAAAATGTAAACATTTATTATACATCTGAAGGGTTCAAAATATGTACATTTGTGAAAAATAACTCAACAATACTAATTGAGAGAGAGTCTGCTCTGTATTGAACCAATGAGTGCATAGGGCCTTCATTAGGGCATTTTTACAGAATGGGTAAAAATACAACATATGTATTGTTTGATAAAATAATCTCAGATAAAGTTCCACTATATCGATGCTAGTTGTTCCAACAGCCCCACTCGGATGCTGCTGGTAGTCCCCGTTGATTCAGTAGTGTCCTCCCTGGTCTTAATTTGGGATTGGATTCTCACCAACTACTCTTTGGTCTCGTCCCCTAACAAAATTTTGTGTACCTTACTCCCTCTAGGATGCAAGCATCTAAAGTTACACATCTTTCTTATGAAGTTAATATCACTCCTCTCTGTCCCAGATTGACCTTATCAATACTAATAAAAGAGGTTATTTGGGCACTGAGTTGACTGTTGCACTAGTGGCAGCATCTGTAGTGCTGGTTTAGCCTAAACTAATTCAACCGGTCACGTAACACAGACAATGACAAAAAATTATGGACTTTAGATGTGGATTTAGAAAGTGCTCCAACAAAGAGGAGCTTCTAGCAGTTAAATAATTCCCCAGATTCCAGTCCTTTCATTTCATATTTTAATCTAAAACATTACTTTCCCTGTTTCTGTGCTAAGAGCAGACCACGGTAGTTTTGGTCTCCTTTTTAATGTCATGTGAATCTTACAAAAACTCTCATTACTCTTCAGAAATTCACTAGCAGCCATGGAAAAGACTGGTAATGTTTTTATTGGGAGGGGTTCTTGTCCAAAAATACCTTGTTTACGGTTTTTTAATTAATTCAATGAACTCTTAAAGATGCTTGTTAAAATATACAGGAATAGAAGAGAACACATTTACACTATGCTGTACATGCTGCTTGACTTTATTTTCATTTGTTCATTCGTACTTGGACTAATTGCTTCTGTTTGCTTCTCATTCGGACCTTATTTGCTGTATTATATTTCTGTCTGTTGTCTCATCATCTCTGTGTTCATACATGGGCCGTCAGCTATTTATGTCAGGGTCCAAAATATTTCTGGATGGAGGTAATTATATTTTAGGGGATTCTTATTCTGTATTAAAGTGTTAAATTGGTTTATAATGTATGTATCTTTCTTGCATATTAGTAAAGGATAAATCAATAAAAATTCAAGGTGAAATATTGATGATTAATTTTCATAGTGTGATGGAAAAGGTTATTATGTTGGCTAGTCAAAAACAAATCAGTGTGGTGGGTTTGTGTGACTTCAACAATTCCAAAATCCTGGTTACAGCCTTGACTGTATTTATGTTGTTGCCTCCAGCTATATCAATATTATAACAACAATTCAATTGGCTGAAGGTTTTAGCAACGAAAACTGAAGAAATGTTTTGCATTTAGTACCTACATGAGCAGCACATTGCACTGACAATGTAAATGATACACAATGGAGCAATGGCTCCAGATTATTGTACTGCAAACCCAAGAACTTTGGTAGTTCATAGACATAATGTCAGATTAGGTGTGATCCAATGTTCAGGACTTGATGTGAAATAAAAATCTCCTCTGAAACAAAGACTGATGAAATTCTTTGAGGCTCAGCAGCTCTTTAAAGATATAGTAGCAGATCCTTTCAGAAGTATTCAAGTTATGTCCCTGCTTTTAAAATGAGCTGATACTTCTCTACTCTTGTAGGCTTTGATTGAGACAAGGTAACTGTTCCAATATTGTCAAACTGCGTACAGAGACATACAAATGCATCCCGAATTAATGAATAAAAACTAAAGAATAGCTAAATTTAATGCCACGGCTATTCAATGTTAGAGAGTCTGTAATTCTAAGTATTTCAGACATCTTATGTAGTTGTAATCACAAAGCAACCTTCATCCTTGACATATATTTATTCAGCCTAAAGATTGAAAAACTAAACTTGCCCAAACTGCACAGCAGACACACATGCTGAGGGAAGAGGAGTTCAGCCATGTTGTGACATCCCCAGCTAGTGTTATGTTTCTCACTGAAACATTCAACATCTCTTTGCTTTTCTAGGACAGCATGTGCCCACTGAGACTCATCGACTCTACCTGCTCTCTCCAAAATATGTATGTCTCATACTTCAGTTGCCACGTTGCATGCTGCCAAAAAATCCATCATAGGACACATTTCTACTTTCTCCTTTAAATAAACCTCACTACAGTAGCAGCAGTGTGTCTGCCGGCCAGTCAGATAATCCTCCATGGAAATGTGGCTGCTGACAGATGTGTGCATGGCTATCAAGAATTACAGCCACAATAAGAGAGAATGAACTTTATCCTCTTGTAGCAACAATACAGTGATGGAGCTCTGCACTGTTATTATATGGTAAACATCCTGGACATGTTGTGCCAGCTGTAATCCCATGACCATGCACTTCAAATCACCATTCGCTGCTGATGTGGACATCTTTTTTCCTTGCTGGTGTGTAATAATTTGTAGTGCTGTGTGAATTGTTCTTCTTGCTGTGTAGCAAACTGACCCCTCCTTCATCTCAGGCTGAACTGTTGGTCAGCCTATGATGATGTGAGGTGACTCTTCCGAAGTTGATTTTTGACTCTTCTCACTAAACTGCCTGAGTAGGTTTACCATCATGAATCAGTCCCAGGTTGAGTTTTTTTTTCACATGGCCTTGGACAGGAAACACATTCTGGTTGCTTGTCCAGTGTTCCCTAGCTTTGAACTGGAGATGATAGTGGAGGGCTGTCAGGGCTATCTCGGCTCAGGCTCTGAGATGACACATTTTAAATAGAAAGCCTGCATTACAGACTGTGGAGCGTGGAGTTTGAATGATGATGAAAATGATGCTATTGACTGCATTAAATGTAGGATTCAATATTTTTGGAGCTTGACCCATAAAAGGAACTAAAAGTCAGGATGCTTTGAATTTGATCTTTGTTTTTTCAGTCTGTCTCTTTCCCTTTATGGATGTGAAATGCTGAATTGCTGGAGTACTGCTAATTAAGAGTGCTACCAATCAATGAATCGTTTAGTGTAGAAAATAGCAAAATATGCCCGTCACAATTTCCTGAAGACTCTCCATATAGCTTCTTTTGTTTAACCAAAATTCACTTTAAAATGACAGGAAATCTTCACATTTGAGGAGCTGAAACCTGTGTGTGTGTGTGTGTGTGTGTGTTTGAATGCACCTGATAAATGTCTTAAATGAGCAATTGGTTTTCAAAATTGATGATCACCTGTCTGTTGACTGCCAAATGTACTAATTGTTCCAGCACTAGCTTTAAATGTGGCATTGGTTTATTTCTGCAATAGTGATTTTTTGTGAAATCATTTTTTAATTTTATGTCAATAATGGTTAATAATGTTTCCCTGCGTTTCCTTAGAATTGACGGCGCGGGTGGTTGCCTCCATTTAAATTTTTTTATATTTAGGCTTTTCTACACTGACAAGAATCATTCCAAGATTGTTTAAAAACATCGGAATCGACAGCTTCACTTGGCAGAGTAGATAAGATAATGTTTGGGATTGCATGCGTTGAGGCGTGTGAAAAGTTAATAAAAACAGTTGATTCTGTGAAGTTTGGAAGAAAACTGTGACCTAAGATCAGTCCATTAACTGATTTTGGGTTTACAAACTGGAGTTGTTTGTGGCTCGTGATCATTCTGATATGTCCCAAAACATGAGCGTGTACGGTACATAAAGTGCCCACTTGGTGTTCTTGGGATGTGTGAGTGTGAATTAACTTCTCATTTTATGTTAATTATGTCATTAGCAGCTGGCAACATTTGTTAATGGTGACTGAACTGCACAGTGTCACCCTTCTTCTCACATGTATTCCAAGTGGCTATATTATTAAGCATAGGTTGTAAATACTGTAGATGATACAGTACCACAGACAGCAGTAGTACAGTCCATTTAGTATAGTTTGTTGTTTTCTTAATAATAAAATCATATAAATACAGATGGCCTTCCCTGTTTTTCACAGATCACATGAAATTTAATTATATTCACACAGTCATCTTAAAATAATTATTACTGGGTAAGTTCATAATGTCCCATTGTTATGTGGTTGGTTTAGTTAGAAGGTTATGATTTATCATCTGCAAACAGAAGAAACTGCAATATTGTTGGACAATTTACAGATCTCATTAATATTTTGGGAACACATTTAACCTTCTTAAACTCTGATTCATGGTCTATATTATTTAATGCATTTTTTAAATCTATAAATAACCCCACCATGTCTTGCGTTCTTTCTATGGCTTCTGTGATTTATTCCATTAATTTAATTAATGCTAAAGTTATAGCTCTATTTGTTATAAATCCATACTGATTCTCACTTATCAGTTTGTTATCCTCTATAAAGTTAGCACATTTTTGTGGAAACCACTTTTCAAGCACTTTAGAAAACAGAGAAAGCGATGACACTGGTCTGTTGTTATTGAAAATATGTTTGTCACCATTTATTTTCTCTCTGTTTGGATGTGATTCATGTCTCTATCTTTAAGGAGTGATTTGTAATTGTCCTAAAAAGAAGGTACTGAAATTTCTTTGAATGCGAAGCACTGCATTCATGATGATCGGGTAGAGTGGGGGAAAAAAACCCACTTACACTTCAATGTTTAATTTAATGTTTATCCAAGAGTCGGGTTATATAGAGCACTAAGAGGAGGGTAACATCAAGTTCTCCACTCATGACTTCAGAAAAGAAAAGCATCCTTCATATGTTGCTATACAAATGAAAATGTCAGAAGATGTTTTAAATGTTGTGAATAGAGCTCTTGAGTGTGTGTGCTTATGACCTTGCAGAAAGTCATTCTTGCTGAAGGGGAGTACACATCACTATAAAGCATCACAGTGAAATTACAGTTTTCGACACTTAGCATTGAATATGCTGCTTTTCTCAACCAAATGGACACCTTCACCAGCTTTTTCATGATGGCAAAGCTTGCTTTTTCAAATCTAAAGTGCTAATGCTCAGGTTCCTCACGTGCTCTTTCTGGCTGCATGACTATATTTATTGTCTGTTTGATCAACTGTCCCACACTTTTGTCCAGAGCAAGATATCTAAAAATGTTACAAAATTTGCTGTTGATTATTATTATCCCCTGAAGATGATTTCTAATATATTTGTATCCTAACCTTTCCCCTAGCACCATTGTCATCACTTTTTGTAGGTGCAAGTAATTTAGGGTTTGTCCATATTTAGTATCCCACACCAATGTTTTGCATTGTCCAAATGATAGTAAAATGGCATTACTAAAAATGTAATGTTTGATTAAATGCATGTGAGGTCATTCCTATGTTGGACTACACACTACAATAATGGGTTTAATATAATCTGTGATATTATAATATCTCGGAAAAGTAGAAAAGAGATGGTGAGATTCAACATCTGTTCTTCTTATCATCATCTGCAATATAATGATGCAAGTATGTAACAGCAGGCACTAGCTATCCATTCAGTGCAATGAAAACACACCACAAGCCAAGAGGCCAGCAATGCCGTATTGTTGATGCAGTATTAACAGTATTTTTTTTGCATGATTTGTCTGACGTTGCTGCTGTTTCTCTCTCGTTTTCTGCTTTAATTTGTAATTAAAGGCGGGTAGCAGTGCAGAAGATATGGGTTAGTGCATGATGACTAAAGCAAGCAATCAAAATCATGTACTTGCTGTACAGTTTATTGGAAGAAATCTGATACTTTCTTTTGCTCTCCATTGTTTTACAAATATGTCTTAGCCCAGCATCAAGTGCATGCTACCTCGATCAAGCAGCAGTTTAACTCATCTAATTAATTTGCGGCTATGCTCATTTGCATTATCAGTCTTACCACATATCCGGCTACATTCAAAACATGTGGCAATGCCAAATTTAGCAGCCCTTTCTGTAAATTGTGGTAGGTGTAGTAATGTTATCACAGTATGGTCAGAAAGAGTATTTGGAAATATTCTCAATAGTTTTCACAACAAGGGAAAGCAAACAGTGACAACCCAGCTGCAGTTAGGCAAGTTGTGGCTTTATGCTATAGGAGCCAATTATTCCAGTTGATGCAGATGACCGGATCATTTTTAAGCTAAGATACAGCTTCTCAACGATTTTTACATCATTATCTATCAGTTTGTGTGTAAGAAGAGTGGTACATAGTTGTTATTCTCCTATAACCTATAATTTGTTGACAGGTTTATTTCCCAAAATATGGAACTAATGCGGTCAGCTCTTTACATCTCACTGTCTCTATTTAAAACATGCAAGCCACTGATTTCACCAAAAACAAACATGAGAGCAGAACAGCAGCTCATGAGAGCAAACAGGGCCTCAGTGACTCATGTGTACGGCTGAGAACATCCCTTTTCCAGCCCCCGCTTGCAGTTTTGGAGATCATTTGGCCGTGCCACCGTGTCACTGTCACCGTCTAATCTCATTGGCAAGCCCCAGGCATGCCACAGTGTCCTGGCTGCCGACATCTGAACAAACACCCTCAGAGAGAAAGACACCAACCTTTCAGTGAGGTGACAGAGGAATGATGAGCGAGGGAGGGAAGCGTTAGCAAGGGGAAATATACAGTGCAGTTGCAGCACCTGTCTTGATATTCATCTCAGCGGTGTAGGTACAGAATCCTCTGTCCGCCTACAAGTGATACCAGTGAGTGGCTTTAGGCAAGAACAGCACTGTACGGCAATATGAAGACTGTCTGGTTTTCTATACCAGGAGCCTTCTTTTATGTGCTTAAGCTCTTCAAAGTTATGATAAAAGTAGGGCCAAATGATATGAGAAACTGCAAAGTGATTTAAATTGTGAGTATTTTCCACATATTTAACTCCAGGCTTGTATTGGTGCTCTACATACTGTAGTATTAAGCATAAGGTTATACCAAACAATCATAAACTTGTAAAATCTAATTACATGTTAGTTGCTTATCATAGTAATCTTTCTAAACCAGTCAGCTGGAAAAACCAACACCCACTTGTATTTTGTAAGAACAGTGATCTGATGTACAAATTCAGTTAATCAAAATGTATTCAGACGGTGAACTGACATGTAAGGCACAAGATGGGCAGGGAAGAAAAAATGTTGATGCTCATCTACCAAAAACAGTTCAGGTAGGCCAGGTTTTTTGCACATGATTCTGAATGAACCAATTAAGGTGGTAAGGCATGGTCTTTTTGTTCCATTTCCCCCACCAGCCTCTATTTTTTAACAAAGCTAATTAAAAATGGCGTGTTTTGTCTGACATGGCCAGTGCCAGTCACAGTGCTGACTTTGTTTGGAGGACAGGGATGTTGCCAACAGGAATGAGTCCAGCAGAGACTATTGAAAAGAAGGCTCATTTCCATGCTTCAAAATAACACCAGGGAACAATCAAGGTTGTGTTTATTAAAACACATCAGAGAGGTGGACTCCCCGCCAAAAGCCCTGCTCAGTCAAACGCAACGCCCGCTCTGTGATCACAGAGAGAAAAATGCATCCGGCGTCATTTTAATAAAATGATAAGGTGGCTAGATCCACATGGCCACGCTGGGCCATTTGTTTTTACAGCCTTTTTGGGGACTGTGCTGAATTAATCCTCCTTTGTAATCAATTCCTTTTTGTATCGTTTTCAATAATAAAGCAGGCTGGACTGAAAAAGGTCTGCGAGTGTGTGTGGTTGCGCACATGTGTGCAAGTGTGTGTGTAAGCAGCTACTTCCTGCAACAATAACGCAGACATGCAGTATTAGAACTTATTCAGCATCTGGTGAAATGAGCACAGACCCTGAAAATGAGGAAGTGATAGTGACATGGAGGAAGAGGAGCTGTTTCCACCTCTGTTTGATAGGCACTTTGGAATCACTCACATCAGCCTGTTTTATTCTTAGCACGGGTAGTTTGTACATCATTGAGTTTACTAGAGTTCACTGGGCAGCTCATAAAGGAACTGGGAGGGAGTCTGACACTATATACAGCAGAGTGTACTTTTCATCATTTATTAAAAACAAATCAAGTTTTTACTGAGTCGCAAAACACAAATTGATGCCAGAAAAGAGTTTTGGCTGCGATTAAAGGACAATTCTTTTTTGAACTTGGTTCTTGAGTATGGAGGTTGATTATTAACCTCAGGAGCACACATCAGTGATTATATATTATTATTATAAATAGGTTTAACTACCTTTTTCCCCCAGAGCTTTTGACTACATCTCAAATAAACTCACCAAGTTAATTGCTGAGATCTGGGAACATCACTTGAATAAGATGGTGAATGGTAAAATGTATAGCCCAAACAGTCTGTTGTAAGCATTCATTACCATTTACAGGCCATCTTTCTGCTTCAACTTTGAGTCTACCATGCTTGGAGTGGCATTAGCTCAGTCTGTTAGGTCTTGGCTTGGAAACCAGTGGGTTGCCAGATCGAGTCCAGCACGAACATGCAGAAGGTGCCACTTGAGCAAGGCCCTGAACCCCGAGCTGCTCCCCGGGCGCCGTACGATGGCAGCCCACTGGTCCTAAATAGGATGGGTTAAGTGCAGAGAACTAATGTCCCCTTCCCCCTCCCTTTAAGAATTTCCCAATAAAGTCATCAATCAATCAATAAAGTATTTCTAATTCTGATTACCAGCCAGTGTAATGAGGAATTATTATTAATTAATTATTATTAATTGTTTAGAACAATGTGGGTGCTCACCTACAAATAAAGTGTGAATAATATAATCTGGCTAAACTGTACATTTATTTACAACCTGTCTGATCATCTGACTTATTGTCCTTCTTGCCCAGTCAGACTTTGCTGTAGTGATCTCAGCAGTGACTTAATGATGGCCAAAACCATGAAACTATGACCCAACTTGTAAAAAACTAGATTTCTCCTTCAAAGCAAGTTCTAGACATAGTAAAAAAATGTTTTACTCCTTAGTGAAACGTCTCGTTTAACTAACATTTGTCTGAACAACTTAAGAAATATGAAAATAAGCTAAATCTGATCATCTCCTTTCTGCATAGCTCTGCTGCCAGAGTTCACTTCCAAAAACAAAAGGCTGCTTCATAGTTTGACCCTGCAGTTTGCCTTCAGTTTGTAAGGTGACATTTGTCTAGTCAAGTAAGGTCTAGTGTTGAAGACAACTCAAACTACTGGAAAAACCACTCTGACTAGTTCCTCCAAACTGTACATGGCCAGTAGTAAAAAAATCATTTTTTTTTTCTCAGTGCACAGTCTAAACAAAAGTGAGATGGTCCTGGCTATTGTAACATCATGGAAGCTACTTTGAAACTGTCGGTCATGTAATTACAATACGACTCAAACTTGACACACTGAAGAATCAAAAACGTCTACTGCCAATTATATAATAATAAATGCACTCGTAATTTTGTTATGCATTTATTACAACACAAAACTGATAATTCGTTTTTTCCTCTCTTTCTTTCTGCTGCTATCTCTCTTAAACCTCAGTACCATTAAAGACATTTGTGAGCTTTTAAAAAAAACATTTTTTTTCACTTAATACACATGATTTTGAGATTAGCTACATTTGCCGACCATTACTGGGCAATGAAGTGTAACTAGTAGCATTGCTACATGTAGCATCACTATTCCCCATTACTGGCCTAAAGACATATTGATTTGACAGACATCGGTTGGTGAACAACGTCCAATACAATTACGAGATGGGACAGGAGGTTGGAGTGGTGAAGCATGGGGTGTGGTCAGAGTGAATACCCAACTAGCCAAAACATGCTTTAACAAGACTTTGTCACCACCTGTCCCTTCACTAGAAGCTGCTGGCCTGCACTTTGCCTCTGCTTGTCCTGTTAGCTCGAGATAAGCAATCGCCCTGAGCTGATACACAAACTTTTTAAGACAGTGCTCATCACAAACACACACACATACACACACCGGCTGCTTCCTTCAGAACACGATTGACATGTGAAGAATTGATGCCTTTCCCGATGCCATTGTCTCGTGGTAAAGCTTTGCAGCGTTTCCCTCTTGAACAAAGGTCATTCATCATGACAGCATAAAGCTTTGGCCATTAGTGGTTGATGAATGACCTGGCCTACCGCTCAAGCCTTGACCTCCCTCCTCCCTCCCTGGGTGGGGGTAATCTACTCGTGTTCTCAGGCCTTAAGTCAAAGTTTGAGAAGTGTTCAGCCTGTTGGACGTGGAAGGTGGAGCCATAGGATTCCAGTTGGTCAAGCTTTACTGTATCTATTTGCCCAGTGGCTGGTAGTAGTCACACACACATACACACACATATACATACACACACAGGATGCTTTCAGTCCTTATCTCTGCTGCTTTTAGGACAGCTGTTGAGTGCAAGCAGCTGACCTTTGACCCCTTGCACCACTAGGCTCCTTCCCTCCCACTAACACTAGTACACAACCAGCAGGATAACCCCCACCCCTCTATAAATTCCTTCTCCTTCCACCTCTGCAGCACTTCTGTCTGTCTGGTGTTTGTCCAAATAGGGGTTTTGAAGTATACATTCCTTTGTACTAAATACACTACTGTTAAAGTAGATTTACTGAAATAAAACAATATCTTCAATCTATTTCTGAACTTTCTTTTTTTTTTTTTAACCACACCATACATAAGGAGTTGGGGTCAGCCAGCCACTACTTACATTTTATCCACCTCTGTGTGTCTGAAACATATGTGAGCGGCTTGGGGTCTTTTAAGGTCATACATAGAAGTGAAAAAAACAAGAGAGGGTCTTTACTTTTCATCTGTGCATTGCCTCTCTCTTCGTCGACCACATTAAAACCATTTGCTCATTGCAGAGGTGGGGGGAGGTTTTGGTTTCCGCCTAGAGGGCACTACTGCCTTCAACATCAGGAACTTCCACAGCAACCTGGACACACACCCAGAGCCACACACACAAAGATTACTGGACTGTACAGCAAAAAGTGCCGGTGTTCATTTACGTCAGAAAGTGTTAAAATCAGCACTGTCAGAGCGTAGTGGAGGCAAATCAACTCTTGTTAACACTGGGAAGTTGGGTCAGGAGGACAATTAAAACATACTTTTTTCCGTCAAAAAGAAAATTCAAGGCAGGAGAGTCATTGTACTGTAGTGAACGGTGAGAGCAGATTACGGAAAGATGGTTTCAAACACTGATGGAAGTTGCGCATGTTTTAGGGAACAAGCTAGCAATACCACATTTGGAAAATACTCCATGACAATTTAAACATCTAATTTTCAAAATCTTATTTGAAACAAAACTATTGTATTTTCAAAAATACAAATACTCTTTCTGAAAAATAATGGCCATTTCAGTGTTAAATTAACAGGCTAAATGTTACTACATTAAAATAAATGTAATATTTTAATAACTTAAGCCTCATTACTTTATATACCATTGAATGTAACCTTTTTTGTGATTACAGCTAAAAGATAGTGGACAAACAACTATAAAATTTCCTTCCGCAAGGTAGTAAAGGAAAAGTAGAAAGCTCTCAAAATGGAAATGAGTATGTAAAAATCATACAGTAAGAAAATGTAAGCCTAATTGATTTGTGTTTTCTGCTTTAAGTAATCAGTAGGTATGAACTGTTTACCTCAAAAGTTACATTGCAAAATTGTTCTGTGTTGGAAGAAATTGTCAATTCCTTTGTGTAAGTAAAAGTACAAACTCTACAAAGTAAAAGTACTCCACAAGTAGGCCTAATACAAGTCACAAGTCCTGAATTCAAAATTGGACCTATGGAAAAGTCAAGTGTCAGTATAATGTACTTATATTCTGTTGGTTAGTTTAATCTGTAACAATGCATCATATTTTTTAGGTTGCTTCTTTGTTTTACATTAAAAATGAATCTGCAAAGTAAGGACTATTTTTCACTTTGAAATGTAGCTAATTACTGGGCAGTAAGTAGTAAGTTAGAAACTAGTAGTAAAAAATACTCTAGTAAAGGTCAGAAAATTGTGCTAAAATGTAGTACTCTGATAAATATACTTACTTAATATAGTTACGCCACTGACTCAAAGTAGTGGTTGAAGCACATTTGCCACTTCAAACAAATGCTTTGGTAATACGGCTAGAGCTGTTAAGTGTGTTGTCAATTATTGCTTCAAGATGCAATGCAAGACTGTTTCTGTGTTCTGTAAAACCTCAAGCCAAGTTCATTTATATCAAGACTTGAGAGTGCTAGGACTGCAGTTCAAATGAAGAAATCGTGTTTGGTCAATATTATACATAACTTGTGCATTTTACATTTAACGCCTCGAACCTGTTGACTTTTATTGCATTGCTCAATCATTTTCAAGTCACTGGTTACAAAAGAGTACATGCTGTTGTTTTACACCTATCTCTTATCTTTTGTACTGGTGATAATTGTTATTTCCTGTCTGTTGCTCCTGTTGTAAGTGCTTATCTGCTTCAGACCATATGTAGATATCTTGTTCAGTAGGTTTTCCTCATGTTGAGCTTTACACATTTTCTTTTAAAAATAATTTAATAAATCAGTTGCAATCAAGTGCTTTTTTTCCAGTTTGCAGTTTGAGACTGCTTGTCTCCTTCAACGGCATTTGAATTATGAAAATTCACTGTGTATAGGGCAAGGTTCTGCAGAAAAGTCCTGTTATTGTCAATAAAGCAACACAGCGCATATGCTCATATCCAGATTTCTCACTGTTCACTCAGACTTAATTGCCCTGCCCTCTCCCTTTGCAGTGAGAAAATGTGTGCCAAATGAAATTGAAATCAACTTATGTGTTAAGCAATGAGCAGGGGAGAAAGAGACACACAGCAAACTGCACTTGACCGCTCTTGACAATAGCGCCTGCTCCCACCAAATGCACATTGATTAATTAATTAGAATTCCTTATTAGCAAATTGACTGTCTCAGCTGATTATCAAATTCGGTTTCTTTATTAGACGCAGCTGCCATGCTGCTGCCCCGATGCTCAGTGTCTGCTCTCTATCTGAGCAGGCCACTCAGCTCCACAACAGCACTCATCCAGCCGTCTGAAGCAGTCCTCTGTGAACTAACAATCAGACTGGATCCAGTGATGATGATTCCTCTGCCAGCGTGTAAATTCATGGTCTGGTGTAACTGGGTATTGATGTGTTTGTAGTGTCAGACCGATATATGAGGTTAAAGGACCATTCCAGTGGGTTTCTAGCTTCTTAACTACAAATCCTGTACTCTCTACATTTTTTTGCTACCCATTACAATGCATGCCATACAGTTTTTTATTTTCTTCATTCATTTTTCCTGTATCCATCTAGGCAGCCATTAGTTTTTAAAAAATATTTAGCAGGTTGTTGAAACTAGCTGGATTTGTGTTATCTATCACAATGAACCTCTAGACTGCTAATATTACTAAATATTTACTTTATGGAAATGAATAGATGCATGTAGGAAAAATCATTCACAATGCTAAAACACAATAGCATGCTTTGCAAAATGGTTAGTTTTGGAGTAGGTAAATGTTTTGTAAAAAATTCTGTTCACCTCCATTGTTTTGGGGCAGAGACAGACATTTTAGAGACAGATCTAGAAAACTGGCTAAAGTAAACCAAAACTATCTTTATGAGTAGAGGTGAAAAAAAATAGTTTTTGTGATTTGGGTGAACTGAGCCTTTAACTTAGCTTCCAAAAACATATGTGATTTTCTGTGCCAGGGACTTTTCGGTAAGGACTGAAGAAATTTGCTTAAATCAGCATTTTGTAATATAAGGAAATGGTGAGCATGCATTTCATTTGTCACTTGTGCATTCATTGCTGGTATGTATGCCATTTTTGCGAGCTGGAGTCATATGATGATTTGAAATGGTGATAAAGCACGCAAATAAGGAAACAATCATCTCATTGACTCTTCGGCTAATGATATGTTGACCTTAGGCAGCATTCTCTGCATCCACACAGTCGTGCGGGCATCACAGTGGGCCTCATAAATGACCCTGTTCACCCTGTCTTTGCCAGGAGGAAGGAACCATAGAACCCACACACACACACAGTGGAAGTGATGGCTGGCTCATAGTGGAGCCGATGGATATCTAGCTCCATGCCTCCAGCGCCAAGGGGAATGAAAAAGCAGACAGTGTGAGAGCGCTGACTGGCCGTCAGACCACATGGATGTGCCTGTGTAGGGCCATTGTGGCTCGTGGCTTTGTCCAGATGGTTCACATACCTTTAGTCGTGCTCTGGGTGAGGAATGCGCTCCCTCGGGATGGTTCCCAACCCTGGAAACAAGGGCCAACATAAACACCCATACCCAACCCCCGCCATGGCCCTCACCTAAAAACCAATCCCTGTTAGAGCTGATAATGAGGTTGCAGCAGGAAGAGGGGTTAAATAAAACTTATAGAAAAGTGTCACGCCAATTTAAAATGCAGGTACTGGTTGTTGTATTTATCAGGATTTTTTACTTCATAAGTATTTCCATCCTTCTCGTAGAGGCTTGTGCATGACACATTTTGGGCAGAATTAAGGGTGACAAAAGTGGTTTGTCACATGCTGGTATTAGGATGCAGTGTTCTGAGGAAGACTGTGTGTGTGTCTTTGTGCGTGTGTGTGCGTGTGAGAGAGAGAGAGAGAGGGATTATAGCCTGACTAATTACCTTGTAAAATGCTGTTCCTTCCATTTAAAACACAGCAATGCCACAATTCCAATAAACAAGCATTATTCCAAACAAAAAGCGGCGAGAGCGCGGCCTGGAACCCTCTGTTCCAGCTGTCTTGTAAACAGCGGTCGTCATGGATGGATGATTTTGTTCCATTTTTATCAGTGAGCATTTCAAATGTGGGTATTTATATTTTGCTATCTTTTCCAAGGGGAAAAAATTCCACATAAGTCTACTCAGCTGTTTTCTCCAAGATAAGTGTTTATTCTGACAGTGTACAGGGAGGAATTAGAGACTCTACCTGTTTACAGTACAACTCTGTGCTCTGGTGTGCCTCTTCTCCCAGTACTAATAGATTTCAGGCTAATAACGGGAATGATATAATATTTCTTTGTGGTTTTTTTCATGAGGACTATTCTCCTTTTTTCGATTTGTTTATCATCTGGAGCCGAAAGATGACAAAGTCTAAATAAGAGACTGAGCATAATGTATTTTGAGATGAGAAGAAAAGAAACATCTCGCTCTTGGCTGAGATCTCTCCAACCAGAATAGACATAGGGAGAACAACAGCGCAGAGTCAGTGACATGTGATGCTGGTGTCCCTGCTGCAGTTAAAAAATCCTTCTTTTTTTAACTTTGGCTTTAAGGGTTTCTCCAAAAGTTGGAGGACAGCTGGTGTCCCCTGACTTTAGTTTTGTGGCTTTGCAAGGCTGCTCTTAGTAGCTCTCTGCCAAAAAGGATGAAAGCAACTTGAATTTACAGCCTTGCAAGCAGTCGTTGAATATGTCTGAACTGTTTTGATGATAATTTCTCCCTGATCAATTCTTCTCTGAGAACGTGAGTTATAACCACTTTTAAGGGATCCTTATGAAAAATGTTTTTTTTGTTTTTATGTTAAGACTGAATATTGGAAATATATTTTTTTCTTTAATTTTCCAAGTCTGATTTCATACTTTTGCCGGCATTTATTATTTCTGAAGCATCAATAAACAGGATTTCAGAGCTGCATCGAAAAAGCAAAGATGTAAGTAGCTCTGTAGTGAAGCGATTGACAAGATTCAGGTCTAAATCAATCAGTATGATGAAAGAAGATGTGAGAATAGGCTTCAGGTTAAAAATGGCTGAAAGCCAGGCAGACTACCGTTTTCTATCCTCTCTACCTCCTCCTTTTCTTCCTCCTCTGCTGGTATCGAGGCCCGCGCTCCCTCGCACATCTGTCGGCATGTATCCGCCGCTCAATCGCTCTCGCTGGGCCACGGCGGGTTCCCTAACAGCTCAGTATGGCTCTTCCATTAATCAAAGACACTTCCAGTGTCCCATTACAGAAACACTGCTACTCGGCCTGTCTGAAGCTGACAGCTCGCCAATTCATCTTCTAGGAGGAAAAAAAAGCCATTGTGGCACGCCAGTCGCCTTTACCTGTTCAAACGAAGGGCTGTTAAGAGCGCAGGAAGACCCCTCTGAAATTGTTTTCTCTAGGTCAGGCAAACAACAAAAAGGTAAATTGCTTGTCTCAGGTAACACACAGGGGAAGTTTGGTGGTGGCAGTGGGTGCGTGGGGGAAGTGGGGTGGGGTGGAGGATTGGGTCAGTGACAAAATAAGAGGATGGAGATGTGTTTGTTAAGAAGCTGATTTCAATGTGGCTACAGGGGATGAAATGCACCGATGCTGTTTACCGAAATGGCCTAAACACTGTCCTGACACCAACAAAGACCCTCTGCAGAGGCCGCCTGCCACTAAGTACATCTCCTTATACCTCCCCAGCTGCCTAAGGACGACAGGTCAGGGTGTTTAGTTCTTTGTGGTGAACATACTGAGGGGAAATGTAGAACTGTTAACATCGTTTTTGCCCTCCAGTTTCCAACCTTACACAGATCACTTGTCATTCAAAGGTGTAGCCAATACTGCGTTTACTTGGATGTTCTGGGATAAAGGTTTTTGGTAGTGTGCTTGTGTTTATCGCTTCAGCCATGTTGGCTTTCATAGCTGAACCTAACTACTCACTTTTGTCTTATATTTTTTAAATTGTAAAAAAAAAAAAATTAATTATGTCATGTGAGCCAGAGGAGTAGCAGCCTACATTGTTCATGCAATCAGAATAAAAATGGGAAGTTTTGAAGTTGGATTCATTGATTTGTGGCCACTAGGGAGCAGATAAACTTCAAATACAAGCTTGGAGACAAACGCCTCCGACATATTATTGTCTCATAAAGTAAAGTTTCTGATAATCATTCTGCTTTTTGTTCTGGTTTGGTTTCCACCACCATCTGGCTTTTTAGCTGCTCCACTTTGTTCACCATGAAGTTAGTCGCTAACTTTATTTGTCTGCTGTTTGATGCTGCAGGTAGTTTGCAATGCTTTTGTGCTCAAACCAGCAGTGTACCAGATTGGATCGCTAAAATACTGTAATAAATCAGCTAAAAGAGGTAAAAGAATAAAACCCCTCTAACATTAAACATAGTATTTAATTGAATATGTATATAAAAACATGTATTTATGCAGGTTTAAAATGTTGCCCCTTTTTTGCAATGTTGTTACGTGAGCAAGATGAGCTTGAGGTAAATGTTTAGAGGTTTAGGGAAAAGCCTTTGCACTGTATTCTTCCCCATCTATAATTCAAACAATGTCACATATTCAAGGCTACATACCGTAGGTCATGAGTGAAAGCTTCCCCTCTTCATTTTAGGGTTTCTCAGCAGTAAAAGGTATCCTATTAATGTGGTGAATGTTTAATTTTAGAATTTGGCTACTGAACTTATTTGAGGATCAAGAGTTTTAATCACAGTTTGTAAAAAAAAAAAAAAGTTGCTGATTACAACAGTTCTCTGTCATCAGGACTTATTTCCAGGAAATAAAAAAAAAAATGATGTTGTCCTCTGAAAATCACAAGCCCAACCAAAACAGGAGGTAGGTCAAATATTAAAAGGAATAATCCTCTGTGAACTGCTAGCATATAAATTCTAAGTGACAGGGGGACTTTTGCACTAAAAGTTAAGACTAAGTAGACATGACAAAGTTTCAGTCGTGAAATTGTTTCCACTTAAATCCCTGTTATTATTTTAAAGTAGTTTGCTGGCACCCAGACTGTAAATAGTTTACCCTGTGCAGTTTAGAGGGAAAAGGCAAAGTCAACTATGCAAAACCCAGCTGCAGCTCAGGGTATGTGGCTCAGAACTGGCAGCTGGTAAATCCAACATTTTTAACTTCTTGGAAGAAGAGGCGGCTCATTACCAAACCAAGGTACGATTGGGGGGGAGGGGTTGAGGGGTGGCAATTCCTGACAGCTCAGTGTGATGACGTTCTTATTAAGATCAAACATTTCTTTTTAATGAACACATGGACAGTGAAAGTGAGTGAGGCCGAATGAGAAAGGACAGCTTGTTCCCTCCCTTCTCCGCTCCCCCCAACCCTCCACACCACCCCGGTCGATTTGATTGGCATAATGAGGTGAGGGCTAGTTGGCACAAAGCTGCTCCAGGGGGGCAAATGGAGACATTATTATTTTGTGTGTGTGTGTTTGTGTGTGTGTGTGTGTGTGTGTGTGTGTGTGTAAGAGGATGTCTTGGCGATTCTCGTCCAGGCCCCACTGGGCTATTAATTACCCTCTCTGTAACATGGCATCTGCTGAGACGGGGTGATAGAGCGAGCACTGCCAATATGGGCATAGCTGCTCTCTCTCTGTCTCTTGTCTCCGTAGACCCCAGCTGCAGTTTCGCTCCGTGCTTATTGGATTCTATCTACATGTATGATTGATTCAGCACCTGAACTGTGCTTTTCATGACAAGCAGGCCAAACACACACACACACACACACTGACACAAACACACACAAAAACACACTGACACAAACACACACTCAGAACAGAGAAAAGCACCCCAGCTGGCAAATATTTAACCAACCATGAGACACGCTAAGATGCCCACTCTGTTTAAGTAGGCTGGGACATTTTCCGAGCAGCTGTTTGATTTGCTGTTCTGGAACAGAAAAGGATAGTTTTCTTACCAAAAGAAGTGATTAGAGTGTATTTGTGTGTGTCTGGGTTTGTCTTGTACATCTTTAATCCACAGTTCTGATTTGATGGGAGTGCAGAGAACAAATTCATCCATATTTTTCTTTAAAGATATGTTTCGTGTTTCACTACTAACTCCTGGTCGGCTCTTGCAGACTTGCAGGTCCAAGTTCACCTTTGTTCCCCTTTGACTAAGCTTTACTTAAACTGTACTAAAAGATTGTAGGCCACCAACTTTTCCAAAGGTTGGCCGTTAAGTATTACAAATTTGCTATTAAATTGTGACAAACATTTACATAAATGACTTGCTTTTAAAGCAATATGACAGACAACCTACACCATAGATAAGCACCTTGTGAATCTGTAGTATATTTGTATATTCTTTAAGTTTGAAGAGAAATGGTGTAAGGACTGTTATATTGGTGTTTTCTCAATTGTAAATGTCCTGTAATCACTTTTGCTGTAGCTACCTTCAAGAACACAGAGGTCATGTTCTCAGTATTGTTTTTTTTTTTGTTTTTTTCAGGAATTTGGGGAATTTTAGTGAGATGAAGAGCAGTTTAGGCCATTGTGGGCACTGTTGCAAATCAATAAACAGGACTAATTTATGACAATATTGGATTTGGATTGTACAGTGACACATTTTTACCCTTATCATAGTTAGGGATACATACAAACACACACACATATACTGGTTGAGCAATGGAGAACATTTAAAGCTCCTGTTTGTTATTTGGCTCACCATTTCTCCTCTCCGTCTGCCCCCCACCCCCACATATAAACACACACACACACAAGCGTCTGGTGAGTCACAGCATTAGCAGTCATATCGATTTCTTCCTTTATGCTTTCTCTAACCAGAGGTAAAGAAAAGGTACACCCACCCCCCTCTAACCACCAGTCCAAATCACCACACCTAAGTCATTGCAGCAATCGAGAGAATAATAAATTGCCAAAATGATTACATTATCAGTGTCATTACTGTCATTGCACAAGTAATGTAAAACATTGCATTATGTAATAACTATAATGCATTCATTCAATCTTATTCATCCTACTCCTACTGTCTATTCAGTGTCCTTTATAAAGAAACAATTCCTGCTTAATGTAATAGATACAATGATTTTGTTTAACTGAAAGGTCTTCCTACAGCTTCAACCCACTCAAAGGTGCATTGGTGTCACATTTGGACAAGTTAGTACATTATCTGTCAGATACTACATTATCAGTTGACTGTAGTGGTGTGTGATGTTTTCCTAGCCGGGGTCGGGGAAAGTCTGCTCTCGAGTGAAGGGAGCGACCCCAGCCTGACACCCAGACGCTACTATTTCAGTGTTCTAGCCCTCTGGCCAAAAAGCTGTCAGCACATATTTTATCCTTTCACTCACAGTATATTTTCTCTCTCTCCCTCGTTTCTTGTTGGAGCTCTTGTCTCATGGTCTTCTCTCCCTCTATGTACATAACAGTGACATTGACCCAGTACAAGATGCTGATAGGTGCTTACAAAGTCTTAAAATCATTTAAGTTCAGGGTTTTAAAACTAATTAAATCACATTATAATAGTTGCCAATGTCTTTTTTCACCCACGTTTCTGTGCAGAATTCTTTGTACTTACGGAGGAAAATGTATCCTTTTCACTGAACCCAGTATTTGTAGTTTAACACAAAGTCTGGTTATCTCAGCTTTGTTTACAAAGTGGTCTTAAATTTAGTATCCGGCAGATTTAAAACCTCTTTCTTCACATAAAAATCACATACTTTACCTGATGCATAAGTAACACTTTATTTTCTACTTTCTACATTACACCAACATTATTAACTGGACTGCCACTGGGTAGAATGGACTGGTCCAGCACAACACAGCACTGGTGGAATACAAAAAGGGGGGGAAAACATCACAGATAGCTCTGTTATTAGCTATATTTCACACACACGCGCGCGCACACAAACCCAAACTCTCACATGACCCTCCACTGTGCGGGCAAAGGCACTGATTCAAGCTGACAGAAATTCTTGGCACAGACCGCCCACTCCATTCACTGGCTGCTGTTCAGCTGTCATACTCACTCGCTGAAGTTTTCTCCCTTTAATAGGGTGCTGTGAAGAGATGAAGGCACTAATATAAGCTGTGACAGTCATAGGCAATATGTTTATCCATAGTTAACTACACCTTTTAGGTCACATATGATACGACTGAAAGATGCTGCCTTGTGACTGCAGCAAAGAAGAGACATCAGGTATAAATAAGAACAGAGCAATCTGTGGTTACATAATATACACCAATGATTCCCAAAGTCAGGTTTAGAACCTCCAGGGAAGATCAGGGGGCTGCCAGAAATAGGAGCAATTGTCATGCTTCATTATCTTTTCGCTTCCTTTGAGTTAGCTTAGTTTGTACTAAGTCATATTTAATACAAATCTTTTCCATAAGGGTAACACTTTATTTTATTATATGAAAGGAAGGTTTGTGAGAAAATGTGGATTCCAGAATTAGTACTGGATGCACAATTGACTATATAGGAATGGGACTACAAATTGTCATTACTCAAACTCTATTCATTTTTAAAAGTGGTTAATAATTAAGAATACAAAATGTATAAGACCAACGGGTCAAATTCCCTCAAAAAGTTCATATGTATGCTTTTAATATGAACGGCTCTGCAATAATATATACGTACAGTGCAATGTGAGTAAATATACACTTTGCCTATACAAAGTCTATAGCTGTAAAGACCATATATACATGTATGTGTAAATCTAGGTGGAAGTTCTCTATGGCCTGTAAAAAGAAAAGAAAAAACTCTCCATCATTATACTACCATACCATGATATGGTACTATGATGTGTACAGGAAAATACAAGAGTATTACACTCCTGCACACACACTCTCTTTGAGATGAGAGCGACTTGTTTACTGCAGCCCCGCAGAGCTCCGGCTGGGGCTGTTTAGGATGCCCATGGGTGCTGTGCAACTCTTGGAAGGCGGACGTGCGGTGAATGACAGTGCAGATGGCCTAGCGCCACTGCTGCCACCTGAACCTCACCGCGCGCACGCACGCACGCACGCACGCACGCACGCACGCACGCACGCACACACACACACACACACGCGCGCGCGCATACGCATGCACACACATAGTTCCCGAGGTCAGATACATCAAAACAAACCTGCCTGCGGCCATCTCAAGTGTCAAAATAAGTCCCTGCAGTTTTACCTTTTTTCTTTTTAAATACTTATTTCCCTCAGCATAGATACAATCATTCCTGCTAATAATCTCATATATGTTATTTTCCATGGATAGACAGAAGCCAAACACACACATACACACACACACACACAGTCTCTGTCTGAAACACACACAAACACACTGGCCTGCCACTATCTTTTTCCCAGAATGTGATCTGTCTGGCGTTATGAGGCGTACAGTAAATCAATCCCAGAGGCATTGCATAATAGTTTGAGAGCTGTGTCCAAATACCAAAATAATCACCTTGTCAACTGGTCTGGTCTGGCTTGCGCTGGCTACAAATAATAAAATCACAAGGTCCCTCTGCCATTTTCAGACAAACAAGAGTGTTTACACTGAGCACCATTATGAAGTTGGGACGCTGGTGTCGACAAAACATTGACAGTGAGCCAGTATTTCCTGAGATAAGAAACATCTGGTCGACATTAGTACTCATAATTACGGAGCAATCACATGTCATGTGCCTGCAGTTCTGCATATGTATAACCTACTTATTTAGATTATTAATCATGTTTTTACTCTATACTTCATTTTTATAATGCACAACACTCTGTGTCTCAGTCTCTGTCAATCTGACATACGCCTGTGCAACTCTATACAGAAAAAAATAAAAGAAACTATGTGAGGCTAGGCTCAGTAAAGTTAGGGTGTATATTCATAGGGTCTAGGTCTGTTGAAAAGGCCAAGCCTACATAAACCTTTACACTGACCTGTCATACTGATCTGCAGAGACAAATCAAACCAGCTGCAGAACTGACCCGGATGAAGGACTGAAGAACAGATTTAAGTCAAGTCACCTTGCTTTGTCTGTGTGTCAGTAAGGTGCAATAAGTTCTTGTTTGCCTTAATGTAACATGTACAGTTTAGAAAGAATACGTAAAGGTATTTGAATCTCTGTCTAAGTTTTTACAATTATGAATAAAGAAATTGATTACTTAATTAAAATATTAAAATAGGTTGCTTCCTGAGCCCACCCTGTGGAAATTCTTTCCTCAAAGTAAATGTTTGGCTTTTGGCAGTGTTCACATTGAGCCTTTTGGATTCTCCCTTTGCTATAAACTGCCACAGCAAAGACAAAACTTCTCACCAAGGTCAAAGTTTGATCCAGTGTCATCTAATCTAATCTGAACTCTTTCTCCACTCACATTCTCCCCGCTACTATCTGCATTTAACTACTTTTTTGTGAGTGCTGTGCCATCACACAGGTTGTTGTTGTCGTTGTTCTTGTTGCGAAATGCAGCTTTTATTGATGTAACAGGTGCTTAGCTCGACTGTGGCAGTCAAAATAACACATCTCCTCCTCTGTTTGGCTTTCAGAATGGAAGCTAAACTTAGACATCTTTGAGGTTTTTCTGTCACTTGATGGAAGGTGATGCCAATGCATAATGCATGAGGAGAGAGGGAAGACTTCGTCTGGCTGCTTTTTATAGACCACCAAAGCTCTGCTACTGCACACACACACAGGAGCCAAACGTCTCACTCGATGCGATGTAACCTCTCACAGATCAAGAAAGCAGGAGCAGAGGAAAAACAGGAATCTAGCAAACTGGCAACATTGTCGAGAGTAAAAAAAAGAAAGAAACAACAAGACGAAACAGAAATGTTGACGTGCTATTTTCAGATGGCTTCTGGTGTCTTTTGATGCACAAACCAAAAGAGAGGCAGGGGGAAGAGGGAACAGCGGGGCTGGTGTTTGTCTCAGAGATGGGCTTTAACAGAAATACTTTATATATGTGATCTTACACGCTCTCCCTCGTCTTTGCTCCCACCGTTCCAACACTTCAGTGGAAGTGTCTTTAGGTCTAGTTAAAATGAGAAAAAAAGAGTTATCACACAAGAGGGGAACTGGGGATGTCAAATTATTTGCAGGCAAAGCCGAGCTTCTACTTTTGATTGCAGACTTTGCAAACACCATTTGCTGCCCTCAAAAGTGTGGAGCTATTTTCTCCTTATCCCTCTAATCCTTATTTAACCAGGCTGGTTGACTAAGAGCACACTGTCATTTATAGGAATAACCTGGGAGAGAAACTGCAAGGAGCTGTGCATATACACACTCACACCTCTGTGCTGCCCTGTACCACCACATAGTGACACACCAGAGTCGCTCTGGTAACTAACCCTTCATCTGCTGCATTGTTTTTCAGATGTGTTTTGGTTCAGGGTTATCAATTAAAGAAAAAAAAAATTACAGTGCTTTTAAAGGTTGTGTACTTCGATGTTATTCATTTCTCGATAAGGGAACAGGTCTAAGTTTATTGTGTTTTATCCAGCACATATTACAAGTTACGTGGCTGATAACTAGTTTAATACTTGTGGATTCTTCCAGCAGCAGCACCACCCTGCTGTTGTGAACTGTTTCTGTGTTCTTTTTTCCAGTTTGTTCAGTCTTGTGATTTGGTTCAGTTTACTCACCCACAGGAGCTGCTCTCTTTGAATGATTAGGCCACTGAGAAGTTTGAATACAACACCCTTAATATTCGGGATTTCTGTGTCTTACCAAGAGGGTCTTTGATAAAAATTTCTCCAGTAAAATTTTCTCCTGCCAGTCTGGGGATTTGAACTGAAAACTCTGGGTTATATTTTCTCTTCATTGTCAATTTTATTGAATAACATGACTTTGTCAAATGGGGAAAGCACTTCACACTGAGTGGAACTGTAGCAGAGAGGTTGAAATGGCTTCCTGAGTAACACTGAGGGTATTAGAGAGTGAATCCTACCTTCTAAGCTTTGGGGGAATCCGGGTATCTAACTGGGATTAGCTTGAAATAGTGTCTTACTACCCAGGAAGCACAATTAGAAGTTCCTTGGATTATTCCCCTTCTATTACCTGAGAACCTAGGCTCTTCTAACCATATGCACTTAGGTAGCAATCAAGCTTGGGTGGGGATAATTAGTGCAAATGTAAATTGATTTTTTTTTAAATACACAAAAACTGTACTTCTAACATAATTGCATTCATAGTAAAATTTCAGTAAACTTTCCATAAACAAAGCTGAGAAGAGACGCAGCCTCTGCACTGCATTCTGAGCCCGATCTCACAGGAAACCGGTCCAACAGCAATGTAGTTTTGGGCATAGAGGTTCATTCTTGACCTTAAGAGCACAGGTCAGTGACAACATATTCTAAACTCAAGGTTCTCTTACTCGCTATCAGTATCAGAAAGAAAATAAAATGAATGAGCCAGTTAAGCTTCTCATGTCAGATTAGTCTATAAAAATGTTTCTTCCCTTTTGTGGAGCAGGCAAAAAAGGTAAAAATCTGCATGAGTGAAATTATGAATATCGATCAAGATGGTGAATGTATCTGAATAAAGCCATAAGTAACATTTACATAAGGTCTCAATGACAAAAACCCATAATGGTTGAATGAAAGCAGCAATTATTTGTCTTCCTGTCTCAGTTTTAAAGGGAATTTTATTACTACATGCTCATATAATACAAAAAATGACCTAGTATATGGTTTTATAACTGCATTGTTCCAGCTTGACAGTAACTCACTCTAGTCAGAATGCATATTGGCTCTATTCATCCATCTCTATCCCAGATCTCAATCATCCTCTAGTTCTTTAAAACAAATAGCAGGGAGCAGGAACACGTTTTGGCGACTGGAAGCAAACGGATGTATTGGAAAAATGGTCTTTAGAGACACACATGTAGCACCTTTAAGCTACATGTAAAGCCATTAGGAGTTTGTGCAATACATTAATTAGTACTGTCGGTTAAGACACCTCTTGTGGGCTAACTCAGACATGACTGATTGGATTTTAATGAAACCTGTAAATATCATTAATCTAACTTTTTGTACGAGCTGTCAAAAGTGCACTTATTCTCAAAATTGCACTGATCAGATATTGACGAAAGTTGAGAGAAATGATAAACCTCACTACCACCAAAGGTTGGCATCACAATTACAGGTTACATATATGTTCCTGATTGGCAGAGACAGGGACTATGTCACTCAAGCAAGGAAACATATTTACTGTAGTTAATTTTTTCATTGTTTTTACCCTGACAATGTGATATCACATTTTTTTCTCTCGAGACGCCTCCAGGGCAAAATTGGGGGTGGTAGTGTCTGTGATATTATAAATAACAGGATGAAAGGCAGTTGCTCTCCCCCTCCCCATCCTTCTGTCTCTCCTCTTTTCCTCCTGCCCTGCTACTCATCTATGCTCAACACGAGTGCCTCAGCGTTTGCGTGTGTGGCTTGAATTTATATGAACGTCTCCCCGGCGGGGGACAACGGGGGCCAAGTCATTGATATGTGCAGGAGGACTCAGGATAAACAGCCCACGCCGACCGGTGTTACGCCAGCCTGCCTGATACATTTTGATTGAGCAAAGACAGAGGGGTGGGATGAGGGTGGGAGGGCAATGGAATTGGGGAGGCTTAAAAGCAGGGATAAAATGACAGAAAGAGAGCTTTTTTTCTCCTGCTTCTTCAGACTGTCACAAAATGGCCCTATGTAAATGTTAAAATCCACACATGGTTCCTCACTGGATAAGATATGTGTGTGTCACTGAGCTTTGGAGGACTTCAAAAATACATGAGGTGCTATATTTTTTCCAATCTTTATTTTTAACCTCTGAACATGGGCTGCTATTTAGTTACATCTGGATATGATTGTCCTTTTATTTTCCTCCTGATGATCCTTTGTTTCACGGAACACCGCCACCGCTATTTCCCTCTCACCCTCTTACTTTTCCCACCATGGTTGTCTGTGTGACATGGTCAGCCCCCTAATGGACTGGAAATTCATGTTGAAAAAAGTCCCTTGTTCCTCCTCACTGTCTCTCCCTGTCAGAAAACCAAAATAAGAGGTGGCGGCAGCACACTGCGCCACTTATGGCCACATTAGGATCAGCCACCAAAGTGTCACTGAATCGCCTCGTGCATCATTTTGCCTTTGTTCACCATGACAGGCAGTTGTGTGTGCGGCAATGGTCCTTTTACACCCTGTGCTTTTATCCCCAAATGGATGTAACACTGGTTGGGCTCTTACTTCTAGAGTGCATTATCCCACTTATACCATGGATAATTTTTAAAACTCAAGTCTTTTTATTGACCTGTGTTTGTAGCACAATGCTTATTGACCTGTTTGCTATTAACGTCACGTTACATTCTCTGTTACTGGCCTGCAATTATGCTGGGTGATTGGTGTCAGTCGCCGTCGCTGTACATGGTAGCTTCAATTAGTAAACATACATTATTAATCCTAGATAATATATGAATACTATAGGGTGATAGTACAATGTGTTCACATCCCATCTACAGTATTAATGTTGTGTTTTGCACCTGGTGCTCATCATGTTCACAGCTGCGTTAACATAGCCTAGTTAGCTGAGCATTTTGGCAAATCAAAATTACACACACACACAATGCTACCTGAGGTACCTGAAGTAAGTCTAACGAACCTAAACTGATGAATAACAGAGTAAAATGATACAACTTTACCTTCTTCTGGTAATGTAAAATTCATCTACAATGTTTCACAGCTAGAAAGGTTTCTTCCACACTTAGGGCTTAGTTCAAAGATGACATAACAGGGACAAAGACATGATTTTGTATATTAAACAATAGCGTTTCAGCACTTTGTTGCGTGGTCTAACCCCTATGGAAAATGTGAATGGAAATATTAAGAAATCTCAAAAGTCTGTGCCAACAGGTTTGCTACCTACATATTAAGTGAAATGCTAAATAAAATGTTAATACATTTTAATTAATAAACAAGATTGGACCAAACCATATGTAAAGGAAGTCACATGTGTTACAGTGTGTGGTCAGTTCCCTTGGTGACTCATTTTTTGTTATGAAGAAATCATGTAAAAAGGTCAAACTTCACAATGGTTAATCCTTTTGAACAAATTATGGCATAAAGTAACAAGCCTATATTTTTTTTCTATGTTTCAGTATTTTTTTTCTACATGTTTCAACAGGTTTCTTTTTGTGTTTATTTTTCCCATAGATGACGCATTAAATAGTAGTAATGCTAGTCTGTATGAAAATTGCTAGTTGCTAACTTTATCTTTAGTTTGGCGCCAGACAGGCAGTGTAAAACGGGCATATCGAAACTTTTTCAATCATTCAACAGCTGTCTGCTTCCCGTTGTGATTGATGAGAGCAGTGTTTGCAGGCAGGAAAACCAAAATATTGATGATGATAAAGAGTCAGATGATAATACTGTTTGTGACCCCTTTTCTGTTATATTCATAATAATTATTGTTAATGTGAAAATATTAATTAGTGCAGCTTTAAGAATACACAGAATGTATTTTAGAGAGAAACAAAAACAGTATTTTTGACTTTGTTGTTTGTCTAAACAGGTTTGCAAGTAAATTTCCTTGACAACTTTTTTCATTGTCACCAAATGTCTCAGATGCCAGCATGAGATGCTCACCACTACTTAAGTCCAAGCTCCATTCAGTGCCCATCCTTTCCCCAATTATCAGTTCTTTTTCCTCTGACGAACAGAATTAATGAACAAACAGTCACTCGCACCACACAGCCTTTCTTCAATTTACCACCTCTTATCAATTGCCTTCCTTTATCTTTTAGTGTTTTTCTTCTCTCCATCTTAACCCCCCATTCCTCTCCCTCCAAAGCTTTTATTTACGAACATCATTTCAGGTTGTTTTATAGCTCCCTTCAGGAATGGAGGTTTGAGGAAAAAATGGAAAAATAAAAGATGAAAGGATAGATGAGGATAGAGAACAACGCTCAAGGCTGCTGAGGGAGAAATAGATTTTAGGCAAACAATGAGAAATAAGTGCAAATCGTCAAGTATGGCTGTGCTTGGCTTTTCTCTTTTGTCAAATAGTTTGGTGATAAAAATGGCGATGTGAGCTGAAGAGGGTATGTATGAGTATTCAAGCAGAGTCATTTGATTTAATGAGGTTTGGCAGTAGTTCCAAAGCTCAATCATGTGAAATTTGGATGATTCAAAGCCATGAAAGGACCATGGAGGTGTTTGAGGTTTTTTTTGTAGCATGTAGTAACAGTAGATCACCTTATTTTGGTTTTTTTTAACAGTGTCATATTGCAAGTAGAGGGGCAAGTGAGGAGGTTAGGTCTTTATTTCACCAAATGCAGTGCTAGTTTTTAATATATGGCCAGCCAAGTCCAGTGGCAAAATGGGAAGAAAAAAAATCTTACGAATTACATGCAGCAAGCTGTTATGGCTCAATAACCCAGGCCTGTAATCGGCTCACATTTCAAACACACACATTGGCATACAGACAGTCCTTGGTTGGGCTGGTTTTTACGAGGAAGTACACCACACGAGGTGATCAGCATATGTTTTGTTGACATAAATTTTAAATTTATTGCCGTTGTCAAAAGTGACTGTTGGACAAAGTTGATTATTAACTGAGTAAATGGCCTGAGAGAGTTTTATGTGAACTTCCTTAATGGCTACAGTCAGTCTGCTTCAAATCACCGTCCCTCCCTCCGTGGGCTCCCACCAACCACACACACACACACACACACACACACACACACACACACACACACACACACACACACACACACACACACACACACACACACACACACACACACTTCTCATCATCTCATCTATTTCAGAAGCACAACACGAAAACAGACAGTTACGATGGGATTTTAGAGTGTGTGTGCTGTGTGTGTGTGTGTGTGAAGAGAGATCTATCCGAGCTAAATCACTGAGCCAAGACAATATATTTTAGTATCCTTTTACATATCATTAAACCTTGTTGGAGCTGAATTAAAGTGTATTATTAGCTCTGCTTAGGCACACAAAGCATTTCAAAGTGTATAAATTATACCTATAAATGCTGACTGTTGTCTAATGGTGCATATTTTTTTACTATAATTCGAAGGTGTGCGTGTGCATGCGTACCTTTTGTCTGTCTACAATTGTGTGACACAAGTGCGTTACCTAAGTGGTGGAGTCACTTACTTTTTGTCTTCAGACCAGCGAATCACATTGTAAAACAATGATCTTTGGGCTGAGAATCAGCTCTGTTAGCAGCACTCAGGCTAACTTTTAGCCATTGTCACTTAACCTGTTTTTGGTGCGCTCATCAGTTTGGCTTGAATCTGGAAATCAAGCATGTCGGAAATAAGCCAGTGCTGGGCCAGCCAGGGTTTTGCCCCTCTTCATACAGCTTTGTGTCACTGCAATACAATTTGTACATTAACTAATGGATCCATTACTTTTCATAAAAAAAATTTCACTTGGAACTCGCACTTACATTGGAAAAGAAGCTCCAGACTGTATTGACTAAATATTGTTACATGCCAAAAGAACGGTAGTTGGTTTCTAAAACTCCTAAACCTTCCCTCTAACAGACTGAATTACTGGGACATGTAAGTCTACCATTCTGTTGAACATCAAGTAATGTGCTGTTTCAGTGGGTAGTGTTAGCTATTGCAGTTAAATTTAACACACTCTCAGCTAGGGACATACACACATAGCACTTTGCTCATCAACACTACGTTTACGGTGAAAATACATGGCATTGCTTCCACATGTAGTGGCCTTAATAAGTCCACCCATACCTTATCAGTTCTCTGTCTGGGGTGCACAATGGTCAGATTGAGAAGGGACACAAAAGGCCTTTGAAAGGCTTTGTGCTCTGTGTATGTTGTGTTGTGGTTTACCACTTGCGTGCATTTTCCCCTTATCGGAGTGACAGCGTGTGAGTACCTCACCTATGATCCTTAAAGGAAACAAACCTGTTCCATTCTTTTGTTCATTTTGCTGTCTCTTGGTGAATTTGTGTCATTCGTGTGGATAACAAAATTACATTAAGATGAGTTTTATCTCCCTGAAACATCAGGGGAAAATGTCAGTCTTTGGTTCCTCAGAGGTAAAGTGTGAGGGCATTACTCTAGGGCATTACCCTAGTGCACTAATCTTGGTGAAGAATGCCGACACAGTGGCGGAGATGGCAATTGCTGTTGATTTGTCCAGTGCTATGTATAACAGCAGCCTGATCACACTTTATTGCTATATTGCTATGCCTGTATGCCGGCTTTTGATCCAATGCCACTAGTTAAGATTTCTCTGCTAGTTATCGAAGGACATTCTGTAAAAAAGTAGGATGTGTAAATTTTTCATTAAAATACATTATATCATGGTAATGTATCCTTGACTTAATGTACTGCCACAGATTGATATCTAACAGTGTAACATTATTGTTTTCTTTCTCAACTGTGTCATTCATCTCTTTGTCACTTTCTCTCCCTTTGTGGCTTTTCAAGTGTCTTTCTCTTTTAGGGGAATTTGGCATTTATAGGGCCTTTTAATTACTCACTTCTTGCCAAAGGGCTGTCATTCTGCCTTTAGTTTCCAGGGTCTCTCACAAATTCTAACCACTACAATGGTCATGACTTCTTCAGCCTGCCTGCATTTTTTTTTTTTTTTACATCTCAGTTTTTGACCCTTTCTGTCAGGTTTCAATGATGTTTTGCAACAATTAATTGTCACTGAAGTCAGACTAGACTTCATTGCTTAGCAATTCCTGCAAGCACTGCCATAAGACACGTTAAAATCTCTTGATCTCATTGCCGCTCACTTGGAGAGACCGAGACTTCCCCTCTTAAGGCACAAAAGAGAGCTGTAAATCAATTTGCATTCGACATCTGACATCAATCAGTCATGTTTTGGGAGAGTGGCACCACCTCCTCCTCTGCAGCTTTGTTGAGAGACGCTAAGATGGATGGCTGTCATCTCGCCCAAGTTGAGCAGATCTCTTATCAAGGGCATTGTTTCCCCAAGAATACCTTGTTTGTCTGCCAGAAGCATACACTCACCTGAGTATAAAATCATGCACTTGTCCTGTGCAAATTTGGGGTATATTTTTTCAGCTTTGCATGAAAGTCTTCAACATTATTTAAATTTAGAAACATGTTAATCAAACCAAAGCCTTATCATTACCTTAAAGAGTTATCAGTGGTGTCTTTCACCACTTATCGCCACCTTGATTTAACCAGATGGTAGGATTATAATCAGAAAGATGACACTTGTTTTTGGAGTCTCACTGTGTGAAAGAGCAACAGTTTTGGAAGATTGAATGTGCCAAATCTGAAACAGCACCAACTTGACAAACAATCATTACAATCGTGGGTGTGTGTGCCTTGGTGTGCTTAACTCAAGGCAAGGTATTTGAAGTGCTCGGGAGGTTTAAGGCACTGTGGCAGTTGTTTGGCAATTCGTGTCACCTTAATTGCTTTAGAGCGCTTTCAGATATCTCTCAAGAATAATATGCTTTGTACTGAGCCGTGGGGTCTTTGAGAATTTCGTAACAGAGAGAGTCGTGAGGCTAGACTTTCTGTTGTCAGATGTTATTTAGTTACCTAACCTTCAAGGCCTTTACCACATAATCAAATATTGAACCTTAGCCTTGTCTGACCTTGTACACTTAAACTATGTTACAGCCTACTGAATGTCTATTTGGTAAAAGACAATTCATTGCACATCAGATTTTGCTTCAAGCTACACATCAGCTTATAGTTTAGAGAGCAGTAACCAAAAAGTGGTTCATAACACTAAGTAGCTGTCTTATGTGTTGTCCTGAATAAATCATTTTATTTAATTTTATATTTTTTTATCCATCTGCAGCACTTGAGGTGTAGGGAGTTGATAATGCCTCTCCTTGAATAGCGTGATTTACAATGCCAAGTCATGGTCTGGGCAGAAGAATATCTGAGGTATTTTGATGGCTTGTTACACTGATGGTCATTGTTATGTACTGATATTATGGCTGATGGAGTGGAATATTCTCTCTCAAATTGCAACCTTTGTTGTGCTGAAAGTAATTAGATACAAGCTGTACAAAAAAAGCCACTTTGTTATAGACACAAATGTCTACTTGCATGCACAGTAAGTCCAGAAAGTAAAGTGTTTGTTTTGCTCTTTGTTAACAGGAAGATGCACAGTGGAATGAAGACCTATGGCTGTGAACTGTGTGGGAAGAGCTTCCTGGACAGCCTTCGTCTACGGATGCATTTGCTGTCTCATTCAGGTAAAGACATCAAACTAAGCCAACCACGCAACCCCATGTTATGATCACTGTCACACTAGCAGTACATCCTGTTTTCACTGTTGATTGTAAGGAATGAGTGATGGGAGTTTTTGAACAATAGAGCATTCATTACTGGCATTATAGCATTATATGTAAAGATTCACTTCTGTTGAGAAGTAAAGGTATGAAACAAATGGTATGCGCTTATACCTTAAAAATATATATATAAATAAATAAATATATATATTTATATATTTATTAATTATTAGTAGTATTATTTTTTTCTTAGAATACTTTCCAAAACATGCTGCTTTTCTATTCATTCTCATTAATTTTACTGTGTAAAACTTCAAATCGGTCTGCATTTACAGCTACATTGCCTTCCAATGCAGTTGGAAGTTTGTCAAAAATAAAACCAGACTTGATATTCACTGTGATAGAATATATAAGTCAAGCAGGGCCGTAGCTGGAATTTCAGAGGTCAGGAGTCCAAATTTCCCTGTGCATTCCCCAGTGCAACTTCACCCAAAAGAAGTATTTGACTAGCCACCAAAGGCGTGTTGTTGTAGCGTTTTTTTCATGTCTTTTATTAATTTAACTGTTCACTTACACTTTCTGTAAATTGTATATCCCCACATTTTATCTCCCCTCTGAGGACAAGACTGCACTGTCCTCAGTGGTAGCTACAGTGTTGAACAAGTTATACGTCCCTGAAAGTTAAGAGTAAAGTTAAGTATATGTGATTCCAAATAGAAGGTCAAAACATGTTAAAAAAAAAAAACACTTGCATGGTCCTTTTAAATGGAGAGTGAATCTCTTTTTCTTGCAGATTTACAGTTTACTCATATACCCTTAAGCTTTTTCTCTTGCATCTCTCAAATTTGGTTTACAGCCATTCACCGTGATTAATACTAAATAATCAGTATTGAAAAACAATTTTTACATGATATATATTTACAGCAGAGTGTATGCAGCCAGCGAGCTGAATACAGGCACAACTTATCTTACATATACTTTATCTTACTATAAATATATCAGTTGTCGAGCATAACCTAGTTTCTGTGATTTGTGGATTAAATGACTCTACATCCCAGTAAAGCCTAGCAGCTCTGGGAAACTTAACCGAAGAGGTGCCTGCACATCATCATCTTGTCATCCTACACCTCTGTGACATTAGAGGTCTGAAAGGCAGTAGAAGTCAGAACACAGGCCACATTGATTGGTCCAGTCTGACACTATTACACCCACCCCCGAATACGCACAAACCCCAGCAGTCCCTGTGCTCTGAACCTACTTAGCGCAGCACTGTTTTAATGGAATGGACCATCTTTTATTGGTAACACAGAGCTCCTCACTCCTAAGGCTTTAAGTGCAGATGGTTTATTGAGACACTGTAAAAGCCATGGGACCTATGAGGGAACCCCTTCTGAGCGCGCGCACACACACACATAAAACCCCAAATCCATGTGTTGACGTTGGCCTAGAAATTGAGCCCTCTGTTTGGTACACTGCGTGTTTTCCAATGGGACTCAGTAAGTGGTCTGAATTGTCTACTTGGCATTATTGTTGGTGATACACCACCACTACACACATGCCCATCTACTGTCAGTGCGCAGGAAATGCTAATTGCCAGGATCATTTGTTTGTTTGTATCTAACCCAAACCTAAACAATGACCGAGATGGATGCTGACACTTCGGCTATGTAGTGACAAAGATAAATGACAAACTCACGCTGTGCCAGTGAATGGGCTCAGCAGACAACTCAGCATGTCAAAAACAAAAGTTGCTCGGAGGAAATATTCACTGTTTATTTTAAAATTACACCCCATTTTCACAGTCCCTACTGCACATACGTGCTCCCCTCCTCACTCACTTGTCAACGCAGAATGATGGGAGCTCTATCAAAGAAACATATTGGATGTTGCAAGTTTTGGAGGTAGTGTCTCCCAATGTGTGCCCCACTATGTGCTTCATCTGTGCTTCTTCTGACATACCGTCCAGCTCTCTAAAGCCTCTGTCCTGGAGATGGCTCCTACTGTGTTTAACATCATATTGTGCAATTCAATGGCAAAAGTAAGCATGAGGTAAAAGTATTCTAGTGTGAATAGTGTGTGCAGCTCTCTGCATGATCCAGCGGAGATTAGCCTTAAAAAGCCATGCTCTGGCTGCTGATGGCAAACCTAAAGTTATACTTTCGGACAGCAGTGGTACAAGAAACAGTGGCAGTAACAGTCATAATGACAATGAAGGCAGAAGAAGCTTTTCTAGCGGTATTGGAGGTTATATAAATAATAGTAATGAGTTGGAAGTAATTGTATTAGTAGCAGTCAGTAATGATAGTGGCAACAGTATTGGACAAATATTTAGCATTTAACAAACACTTAAGTTTGCCAGTTACTTAGAGAAAGCCTGCGAGATGAGTAAAAAGGAAAATTAGACTTGTAAGACAAGAGAGGCTTTGTTGTACATAAACATATATTACCTAATATATTTTATTTCTTTTGGCTTTGTAAATGAGTTACCAGAAGTCAATATTTTGATCACCCCATTTATTCCAATGCAGGTAGACACATGGGATATTGGACATTTAACAGGAAGGGGCCATGTAACAGAGCCAACATGAGCAAAAGCTTATATCCACTACATGGAGTAATTTGGGCTAAAGCTTTCAGAAGAAATATTAAATGCTGCCTTTTGCAACAAAAATGACAAAGAAAATAAATGAATGGTTTCATATTTCATCATTTTTTCTACATTTTTGACAGTATATGCCAGCCCTTTCTCTTTGTGTGACCGATTGCAGAGAGTTAACAGCACTCACACTCCAAAAACGTCCAAATGATGTTTTATGTTTGAGGGAAGATCATGGTTTAGAGGGAAGGGATGAGGAAGGAGAAGGGTGAAAGATACATTGGCCTTTGGGATTATAACACCAGGGAGATCGTGATTACTTTTTTGATAAAATAAGACCACTAATGTGGCAAAAGCTGGGAAAAAGATTCACATAAATACGGTTGTCCAGGAGGTGCTTGTGTCAGCTTAGACCATACTGAGGTAATCATTATCTGAGCAGATTTTCAGTAGAAAGTAGATCATTTGAAAATCCTCTATGATATCAACAGGTTAATAATGTACAATTTGTACCCATTGACATAAGGTGAAAACTCTGTTGACAGAAGATCAAATGGAAAAAAAGAACATTGAAAACTCGAGGAAGAACCAAATACTCCACCTTGAGAAAGGCAACCGAGCGGAAGATGTGGGCAGTGTATTTTTAGCAACAGTGGCAGCAAGTGCACAAACTTTTTTTCTTTCGTTCTCTTTTTTCCTCTTTCCAAAGCGGGGCTGTGTTGACGCACGACATCAACCTGCACTGTTACACACATCAGTGTTGATTCATAGCCGCTTTGGTCTGGCGTAAAAGGCAAGACAAGCGTTTCAGTCGAGACGGGCGACGGTTAGGGAAGAGACAGCGCTGAGGCAAAGCTTCTTTGATAGTTTTTGTTGTCTTTTTTTCTCTCCTCCACCTCAACCGTTTGACTTTCAAGGTTTTTCTCGGTCTGACGCCGCGTCTCGATTTTTATCGTGTCTTTCTGTAATGATGACAGTTCACCGAGTCCCAAAACCCTCAACCTCAGCCCCTCCTCTCCTCCTCCTCCTCCTCCTCCTCCCCATCCACTGCCACCGCCGTCATCCTTCAGCTCGCTTCAGAAAAGACAGAATATTGGGGAGATGAAGCGAGAGAGAGAGTGGAGAGGCTTTTTGGTATGCACAGCGTGTCGTGGATGTGGAGCGTTTCAGACGCCGCTGCTGCTGCCGCTGCTGCCTCCTCCCCTCTGCTTTCCACTCTGTCTCTCACTCTGTATCTGCCTGTCTGCCTGCCTGCCTGCCTGTCTGTCTGTTTGTCTCTCTGTCTCTCTCTCTGTGCTTGTTGTACGAAGGACTTGGCGGCTCGCCAGTCTGGGCTGCCTGCCACCACTGAGGGTACAGTATGTACAGTCTACCTTGTGCCAGCTATTTTTTTTTTCCTCTTGTCTCGTTCTGTCTCAGTCCTCTCTCCACGTTGTTGATTTTTTTTCTTCTTTTTTTTTTCATCTCTGCCTGACGTTTAGTGTTTGACAGCATTTGCTGAGCCAAAGCCTGCAGATGGGGGTTCAAGCAGGGTGGGGAGCTATGACTCAGCCCCCTTTGGGTGCATTTTGAGGTCCTAGTTGTTGTTTTCTTTAAATGATAGCAGCACTTTTAGGCTACTAATGGACAATAATGCCAGTATTTTGTAACTTTGAACAGTTACCAAAAACAAAAAAATTATATTTTTCCATACCTGAAACACCAGTTAAACCACAATGAAACCCCAGAATAATGATAGTAATTCTAAATTCAGTCAAAATTTGGGCTGGATACTGAATCTCAATGGGTTTTTTTTCGTGCTGACGGTAATTCATCTATACCACACAGTATCAACTGTCCTGTATCTAAAGTTCACAATGAATGTGTTTACTCATTATTTGATCCAATAGTTCCTGAAAAATGCATCCACTTTTGGAATGTATAATATTTAGTCAAAGTTCTTGTACAGCTGCTTGTGTTTAGAGAACATTTGAGAAGTTTGGCTTCTTTTATTACATTTTAAAAAATGCGTAATAGAAAAACATGTTTATATTTGATAATATCTTTATAATAACTCAATGTCCACTTATTAGCATTTCCGAGAACTTTTAACATCCTCAACTCAATATTCATGACAACTGAGCAAAGTTCATCTGCTGAGTTGTTTGTCAGACTACTTTTCCCAAGGTGAAGCATTAACTTTCACACTCAGTGAATATGTTTCTCAATATAAGATATCTGTACTCAAACTCTTAGCAATAGTATAGAAAAAGTTAAAACAACACCCAGCACTAACCAAAACATGACATTAGAATTAATTCAGCTCAAGGTAGGCTCAAGCTTCAAGTATTTTTCAGTCCAAAAAAGTATAGTAAGTAAATAGTAGTAGTAACTATATTTTATCCACCGTATCAAAAATAATCTGGCTTTTAAATATAATAAAATGTGTGTGTGTGTGTGTGTGTGTGTGTGTGTGTGTGTGTGAGAGAGAGTGATGAAGCTCATCGAACAAGACCAGACCAGACTGATATGATTCACAGTTTGTTTTCCGAGCGAGCCGATGCAGCATAATAAGATTACTAATAAGACTTCATGAATACGCGCATCTCCATCTCTGCACAAACATTTCATCACACTTCCTTTATAGCTTATGAGTCTTAATCCTCAGTTTACACTATGTATACATGGTAAAGAGTTCCTGGATTAGCCAACTGAGAATGTGTGTGTGAGACCTGAAGCACATTAAAAAAGAGATTCATCTTTTTGTAACCAGCAATCGCAGGCTAAGAGTCTTGCCTCAAGGACACATTGTGATGAAATGAGAGATGGTCTCCGTAATGGGTCGCCTGGCAGTAAGGTAACCAAAAAAGAGTATATAAGAAAAGAACATAGGGACCTTTTGGTTGTTTCACTGTCCTCCAAGAAGTTGTCAATAGTGTTCTGATGCGCTGAGCAATTTAGCAAATTTTGCTACTGAAAAAAGGATTAAAACATGTTTATACTCTGCAAACAACACCTACAGGAAAAATCTAGATATTGTTTTGGTACCCATTTGGCCCTTTTTTTGGCAAACTGTACTTGCAAATAGTAAAAACACATTTTAACATTAACAATGATTATTTTGTTAGCATTCAACAGCTCCAGATCAAATAAGTATCTAACTAATTCAAAACTTCATAGGATATGTAGAGGGTCATTTGGAGGCATGTGAGGCATAAGTGGTTGCCTTGTAAAAGAATATAACAATTCCCACAGGAGAAGTTTGACATTAATACAAAATAAAGCATACAAAATAATGAACTTTATAGTTAGTAAACTGTTCTTGGTCACTGGTCTTTAGCCATCATACTCACAAGCTCAACCACAGTTTATCCACAAACAAATCTTATCTCAGTCTCTACATTATTGATGGAAACATGACTTTACATGATAATCTCCTGGCATTTCAGGTCATGTGCTAGCACTGTGTGATGGTGTGTCACACTGGCTTCATCAGTTTGGTATGCCTGTGTTTGGTTTGAGCATTAGTCAGCCAGTACAGTGTATTTCCAGATAGAGGTTGGTAGTTTAGAATAGTGTTTCAGACCAACCCGAAGGGAATTCTTTTACGACACCTCAGTTGATAGTATAGCATTATGTTCTCTGTTGGTTGATCTTATTTTGGGTTGTATGCTAAAAAATAAAAGCTGTGATAGGTTGATTACTTAAAGCCACTGTGTTTAGAAACAGAAAATTCCTGATGATAGCGCTGCCCAAGTGTCAAAGAAGACACTGCAATGACCAATATTTTCCACATTCAAACTCCTCTCCCACTCTTACTACCAGAGAGTGACAAAAAAGCAATGACATGATTACACAGCCAGATGTAGAGCTGGATAACAGGAAAATTAAAAAATAAATATTATCAAATAATCAAATGAATGTTCAAGAAAAGTAAGGTACCTACAGATAAATAACATCTACTCTGCCTGTGCACCTGAGTAACATTTAATTGTTTAGATTTTGTAGTTTATTTGACCTGAGCAGTACACATTAACTAGCATTATTGAGTTATTAGAGCCAAAAGTCTAGTTTCCCTGCTGCCCCTGACCAGATGTTCATCTTGGCTCCCTAAAATTAAAAGCATTGTTCCAATCTGATCCCAATCTGAGTGTGGGAGTAAAATGCCCACGTAAATGTCCAGAGCATTTAGATGAGGAAAAATGCAAAGAATTTGGATATGAACATGGCGAGGCGTGAGGGCTGTTTCCCGTTGCTCTTTGTCTGCGTTTCTATCTCCGTGGCGTTTGTTTGGCTGTCGGCTGGCTGGCTGTTTTGGCGTTGTGCCGGCTCTTCCCTCACAGTGATGACGACATATTTGTGCCGGCAGGTCTGGATGTTCTGCCAGCATTCCAGCATTTATGATCGCTCGCAGATGTGAGTCCAGGAACACACTGTACTGTACCCAAACCCAGAAATTAATGAAACTTGACTGCCTTCCAGGCCACAAATTCCTAAATGTGTTTGTGTGTGTTTGTGTGTGACTCTCTGTTTGTGTGTGCGTGTGTGTATGCATGAGTGAGAAGAGAGACAGGAGACTCAAGGGAGGGACGAGGGACAGGGGGGAAAAGTGCTATTAAAAACCGAGTAGTAGGAAAAGAAGTAGTTCAGAAAAAAAAATAAAAGCATAGCCCAAAGTGTTAAGCGGTTTGCATGTACATTTTTGACCACAGCTGATGTTCTGTCCTGCATGCGTGCACACACGCACAGATTCTCACAGACACACACACACACACACACACACATCACTGCTGTTTCCCTGAGTACATTAACACAGGATGACAGACAGAGCGGATAAACAGCAGTAGCTCATGCTTTAGTAGCATAACATTACTCCTTTTCTGTAACTTAAAGCTCCCCCTTCCCATGCACTTCTTGTAATACTTCCCCTTGCCTGTTGATTTACTGTTCCAAACACTACTGGGATTATGCAGCTGGACAAATCTCAATGAAAGGAGGCCACACTGGCGACAGACAAGTGAGAGGTGACACAACGCACAGCGACTTATAATACTAGCATCAGCCCTTGCTGTCAGACTGATATTTTTATTTCCCTACCACAAACGGGGGGGTCGGGGGATTTGTTAGACCTCTGTCCTCAGCAAATGTGACTATCATTGGAAACGTGTTACTCTGAGCAGCTGCGCTCCTAAGCCAGAACTCAGTGTACCTGTGCCGTGGGCTTCTTGGAAAAGCAGTGTTTTTAAAGAAATAAAACATAAAAATAGCCTGGCTGAACAGCATGTGAGGGATGATCCTCTGGGTGATAGTCTCTGGCTCACCAGGTTGACAGTTCTGTGTCTGGAAGCACACTTAGACTAGATGGCCAGTTTCCTTAAATGTTATTTTACGCTGCGTGGTTCTACCTGACACCTGTAGCTACCTTCCCGGAAGAGGCTGTGTGGGTAGAAACTATAACTTGCTGAGAAATGTGTCACTTATTAGCAAGGGACCTCACTAGTCCAAGACTCAGTCCAGCTCATACTTAGGTATTAAATGGCATTTACAGGTGCTAGCATTTTTTAGCTAGGCGTTGGACTAAAAATAGCAATGTTGGCTTCTTCATTTGTCTACTGATTTGTTTTAGAATAGGGATAGTCAACTCCAGGAACACATTCAATGTTTTTTTCTAGAAAGACAACATGAAACCCTCTACATCCACCATCTGATAGCACCAGACAAAGTTTGCACAGGAAGAACAGGGCCTCTTCCTGTTTTGTGCTACTAGTTAAAATTGTTGATTTGAGACTAGTAGAGGCTGTCACTATTTTTGACAAAAGTCCTGTGAGGGATTCATTTATTAATGCAACAGTGTGACAGTAGCTAGAGCATGAGCACCTCCATATTAAAATAAGTTTGTAAATCAATTTGGTTATGGTTTTTTATCATTTTATAATTTTTGTTGTCATACTGCATATATATATATATACACACACACACAATTACATGCCATTTTAGAAGGGAATGCATTAATACAAAACACACAACTGATATATATAACAAGCAAGTAAATGCAAGTAAAGTAACAAATATTTAATTAAAATTAATAAACTGAAATGCAATCAATAGACAGTAAATAAGTAAAACTATGCAGTTGTCATTAGCAAATCTACTTCAATGGTCAAAATCCAAAGAACCACTAACAAATGTACTTTTGATCATATACTTAGCACAATCTCTATAAGTAAAACTATTTAAAACAATCTGTGCAAGCTCAACTCTTATTTACAAGACATAACAATGAATCCTCCCTCAAGCATAAATACTACTAATGAAATAATTCCACAAGTAATCAGCTTTTGTCAAACAAGCAGCTCCAGCAGATTAGTTTGTAATCAAATTACTGCAGTCCTTTTCCCGTGGCTTTGGTTACTCCTAAAGCCTGTCAATCAAAAAGTTAGACAGGGAAGCTCAAAGTTGACTTTTCCGCCCTCTCTATTTTCAGACAAGAAAAAAAATGAGGAGGACTTGATCTTATTCCTTTTATTACAGGGATATTGCAGCTTTAAATCCTTTTGGTTGCTAAGTAGCGAGTGCCCCTGTGCTCCCTTAATGGGCCTGATTTGGTATTCCGCTCTGATGCCAAGTCTTATTTTTGTATGCGAGACAAAGTGTTTTGATGCAGGGCGATTGCTGAAACGTCTGTGTGTCTACCAAAGGCTGTTTTTTTTCCCTTTTTGGTGGAGAGTGAGAGTTTTATGGCCTCTCACAGTACAGTACACTTTGTGCCTTCTGCTCAAAACAAGAACACAGTCGATTGAATTTTGGATTCGCTTCATCATCCCTCCCTCCTCCCAGCAGCTTTGTTGTCAGCGAGCAGCATGTGTGTGTATGTGTCTGAGAGAGAGAGATGTGAATGCTCGCTGTGTGTGCTAGATGTATGCGCGCGCGCGCGTGTGTGTGTGTGTGTGTGTGTGTGTGTGTGTGTGTTTGTGGTAAAAGTCAATTATTGCAAAAGGCTGCCAATTAATTTGCTCTCCTGGAAATTCGAATAATACTGTAGAATGCACACACTCATAAACACATGTGTTTACACAAATCAAGCACGCACATTCTCACTTACACACAAACATGAGTTGAGCTGTGTACACACACACACACACACACTGCTCACCATTAACTTGAAAGGAGGGAGAAGATGCACAGGCTGCAGACATTTGTTTGCTCAAGTGTGATGTTAAATTAGGTCGTGTGTGTGTGTGTGTGTGTGTTTGGGGGGCTCTTTCTGACTGAATAGTGAACATTGCTCAAGGGGGCTAAAGCAGGATCAGGTGGAATTGTTCGGTCTAGTCTCCAGGTATTCTGGGAGTGTCTTTTTTTAGGCAAAGGGTCCTTTAGACTGTCTCAGGGCATCTGGATGACAGAAGGGCAGAGCTGATTGTGAGTCCCTGTGGCACTTATCTGGACACAATAACTCAGCAGTCACTGACATCACCATAATCATATTCCCCCTGCTAAGATATATACTCTAAGTTAACTAAGAAATAAAAACTCCTGTATAGTGTAATGCAATCAAATGTCAATAGAAAAAAACTAGTTTTTGTGTGGGGAAGTAGTAGAACTTCTCGACACAACTTCCAGACACCTGATTTTTAATGCAGTGTGTGTTACTTGTAACAAACCCATCTGGCCTTTAATGCATGGCAAAATTAACAGTGCATGACAAGGAAATGTATTTGCAAATACTGTCTGGTGTGGTTGAGTTTTTAAAAAAGGAAACCAAAGTTTACCGAGGAAAACTTCAGTTATGTAAAGTCTTAAAAGCTTGTATATGAGAGTGTACATGTGTGGTACTGGCAAGGTCCAGTTGTGCAGTTCTGTATAGCAATTAGTGGTATCTGCCACATTTGGAAGAGGCACTTCTATGTGTATCTGGACAGCACATGTGGATATAAGTGATACAGAGATCATTGAAGTTCTACAATCTTATCTCACGTTTTGCATGTTGTGTCAAAGTTGGCCTACAGCACATGCATGTACAGGTGTGTGTGTGTGTGTGTGTGTGTGTGTGTGTGTGTGTGAGTGTTGTGGTTGGGAGGGGATGGTTGTTAAAGGGTTTCTGAATGCGTCACAAACACCCCCCTCCCAAAACAAAAAAGAGGAAAAAAAGCTGTGGCAGTATGAGAGGTAGGTAGTACAGGGGGGAGATAAGGTTGTGAGAGCAGAAGGCTAAATTTAAATCGTAATTGGCCGACTTCCACAAGCTTGTGGGCATTTTAATGAGTCATAATAACTTCATTTAAAACCAGCTGAGCAGAAAATAGATTGGAGAGGAGCCTGTGGCTAGTATGGATTTGTGTTGCTTTGTGCGAGCGTGTGCACGGGTGTGCGGGTTTTGAGCTTGACTGTAAAACCTACAGACATGCGCGCGCACACACACACATACACACACAGTGCAGAAACTAACTGGTGCGACACGTATCCAGGACAGCTCACAGAATAAAACTGAGCTGCTTTTCATGCAGTGTTTGTGTGTTGGGAGACGGTGATGGTACAATCAACACATCATGGTGACCGTGTTTGTCAGACACACTAACTCTACAGTTACAACTAATTGTACAGCTCAATATCCAAAAATTATCTAGTAAAAATATATTTGCAAAAGAAATGTGAACAATGTGAAGGAAAATTATATTTAGGTGTTTTCAATGGAGCCCAATTAGACCTGCTGACAGGACCATGTTGGCACATGCAGGTATGACTGACATACTGTACATCTCACCTGTTTTGTTGTACCTGTTGGGGTGACCAGTTACAACCTTAATGTTATTACATGGGGTTAGATTGGTGACTTCACATAATTCCCAGCACACCATTGCTCCACCCTCCTCCAACCTTAAGAGAGAGCATTGCGGCATCTGAATTTCTTTAATATTTATATGGTGGTCCACTACATACAGTGGCTGTATTCGGAACCGCCTACTACATACTACTGGCAACCGCAGTATGCAGTATGTACTGTATACTGCATACTGTTTGAGGTATAGTATGTAGTATGAAACTGATAAATAGATTTATTTTGCAGCATGCTAGGCCAGGCTTGTAGTTTCCGGTTTTCAAAATCGGAACAATAAGAGGATTATAAATGTAAGTAGGCCGACCGCTTGAAACGTATTCTTTAAAAAAAATCGTATGTATGGCTGCAGCTGAGCTGTAGCAGATCTTTGCTTCGGTGTATTGGTGCATAAATAAGAATTATATAAAATAAAAGCAAATAAAAAGCAAGTACTATAACCAAAACTGTAACATTACACTAACAATGTAATGTCTATTTAGAATTTAGAAAAAACTTGTTAGAAGTGGATTTAGTGAAAAAACAGAATTTGAAAATTGTAAAACAAGTTCTGTTGTTGTCCTCTACACAACAGTTCTAGCGCTTTGCATTATGGGCCACAGTACGCGCGATAGACTGGTTCGAGGCATACTGCAGATTTTTCCCGAATCTTTACGCCATCGGGTATTTTTGGCATACTGTAGATTTTGCTTTTGTTTGCGTACTACATAACTACATTTGGGCCAAATCAGTACGTACTACTAGTATAGTAGGCGGTTTCGAATATGGCGCCTTCACTGTTATGTAGTGCTGTCAGGATGTGTAGTGATGATTATTACAATCTATACAGTGGGCTCAATGAATCCCAGAATGGATTGTAATGCAAATACAATGTACATACAATCGATGGTCACTAACTACTATCATCCATTGCACAGGCAAGTTTCCTCCTGTCAGTGATCCAAGTAGTGGTGGGAATGTTTGAACAGGCTACTAATGAAATCTTGAGTAAAAGTATCCCACACATTTAATTTTCAGCTTCATTAATACAATTACTGCAATGTTTAAGAAAATGTCACATTCAATTTTGTGTTGTATTATGTTGTATGTATTAATCAATGTATGCTAAAACAGACTAATGCTGCTTCCCTCTGATAAATTCACATATAATAATGTTTAAGTGCCACAGATCTTTTGTCATGCGTGCTAATATCCAAGCGTGAAATGTGCTGTCTGTCCGAGGGTGGTGTGTCTTGTAAACTGTCCGGTCTGCTGTGAGCGCAGCTGAAGCTCTGCAGCTGTCAGCCTGCTGAAAACTTACTGTCACATCAAATCAGAGGTTCCTCTGACAACCCTCCATGTGTATTGTTACCATCATCTACTCATGAGCTGGACAGGGAGTCACACCTGGAAGTGAAGTGAGAGTTATTTCATGAGACAGAGAGCGTGTGACAGAGTCCTACCAGAAAACGAGTGAAACCACTGTTCCTCTTTTAAAAAATGCCTCAGATTTCTCTAGCATTATGCCCAACAGTAAAACATTGTTCTGGTAATGAAATAACAGTGTGTCATACATTCACTCTGGCTATTAGATTTTCACTACCACTTGTCGCAGTTTCTGAAATGAGCCCCTGGTATGCACTGACATCAGCAGAAATGGCAGTCAGCCAATCAAATTTGACAGCTCTTTCATTGTGGCATGACAGTGTGTGTAATTAGACAGATTTTACACGTGTGTAGACAGTCACACACATCTCTGTTCACATGTCCTTTCAGTTGTTTTTCTGTTAAGATTATTGGGCAGCTCATGCCCATGGCTTCAAATCAAAGCTGTGTTTAGTCTCTCTGGTATTCTCATGTTAAATAAATGGCCTGATAAATGCATGTTTTCTGTATATCTTGACTGCACCATGTGACAGATGAATGAATAATTATTGAATACATATGTCATTGTCTTTGCCCAGTCCAGACAACTTAACTCTCAAATCTTGTTTTTTTTTTTGTGTTGGCCTACTCTTACATTATTTAATACAATCCAAGACTTCCACTTATTCTTTTGACAGTTTGTTCCAAATTTGCTTTAGCATACTAAAATGTGTTTGTAAATTTGACTGAAATGTCATTATGGCTTTTTTTGCAAGGGATTTAGATTATGTTACAGTCCCAACTGGGAAAACAGAGTGGGGGGATTGTTTGTGACACAAATGGTAATAAAAGTAAATATTCTCTCAGGCACGACCTTTTATTGCATTATGTAAGTTGGCCAATAGCTCTGGGAAACTTTTTAGATCAATTTCGCAGCGCAGATTAGAAAGCTATGAATCCCATTTATGGAAGAGCTCCCTCATGAAATGCTCTTTGAAACTTTTATATTTTCGGATGAAGAGAGAATGAACCCGGCTAAGCAAAGATCTGCCGACGGCACTTTCATGTGGGGGGAAGAAAGAAAGCAAGAGAAAGTGAAAGGAGACAGAGCAAGCGAGGCAGAGGGAGAAGATAAAAGCACTCCCAAAGCCATCTGGAAGTAGCCAGGACACACAAGGATTGCTTTTATGCTACTAATTCCACTGGGAGGTGCGACATAAAAGCAAAGCATGGATATTGTGTTATAACTGTTGAAAACAAGCAAGTGGCCACGGAATACTAATATGGCCGGTCAGAGGGAAAAGCACTTCAATCCAGGAGTAAACAGGCTTTTTGGATGGCCCCCCAGAGGATTTTGGATGTATTGATTTGCAACTATTAGCTGACTATCTTGCAGACTTTCTGGCTGCATTACACATTTACTGTGTAGCCTATCTATTTCATTTGATATTTAGCTGTTGGCTGTGTATACATGCAGGAAGAATACTGATTATTGTTCATACTTTGGTTAAGTTATAATTCTTAGGGGCACCCCTGTAACTTAAGGGTTAAGACGCTCTCCATGCAATGCAACATTCCCAGTTAAACTCCAGCCGGGGGCTTTGGTTGCATCTCCCTCCTAAGTTTCCTGTCATCTCTCTAGTTATAATCCTTTTCCTGTTTTCATAATATAAAATGTGGAAGACAACATTCAATCATGGTTTCAGACATTCTTGGCTTCTCGTCTTTATTAAAACAACATGACGCGATAAATCCTCCCAGCCCACGGTTTGTTAGGCTGGGCTGTAAACACATACACCAGTTGCTCTTCTTACGTTGCATTTCAGACCAAGTGGTCAAGTGTTTGCTGCAGTAGATATGTCATTTCAAACTGAACTTTGGGACCCTATATTGTTAAAACACCACTCACTGTACTCACCACCAGTAACCACAGGTGTTGCCAAATCAACAAATTTATTCTTATTGAGAGTTTGATGTAATTTCAGGTTTTGAATGAACATAACATCCCAGTGATCCCAACTTTCCATGTTGCAGTGGCGAATAGCTGTTTAACGGCCCACTTAACAGCGTTTATTATAACCCTTTTTGGGGGCCGCCCTACCCCATTGCATGTTGCATCATACCAACTACGCATTGCATGATCACACAAAAGGAACCATAAACTATTTCTTAAGGCTACAATGTTAATAACTGTGTGTAAACATGCCACAAATAAAACTATGACGTGAATGAAACAGTAATATTATTGTACTGTTAGTTCACTTGTGTGTGGGGTATGACATAACCCTGCTTCTTTTAACTCAGTTATAATGTCCCAAAACCAGTTTGCTTGATTAACTAGTTTTAAAGGCAATCACATGAAAATGTACCTAGTGAAATTATCTAAGAGCCACTCACTTCATGAGCTGTCCACTAAATATGCAAACACATCTCTGTGGGGTAAACTGAAAGACCTAAAAAGTACAAAGACATAATTAGTGCACCCAGCTTGACAACAGCACTCCTCACCAATACAGATGTTTCTGTCAAACTGTCACCCACTTTCAGACTTACACAAAACTTTGAAATGTTGCATAAAATTCTATGTAAGCTGGAGATGTTTCCATCAATTTAGTTAAAGTGAATAACATTGCGCTGAAAGATATGGATAGTGTCTCACCCTGGTCACATTTGCTGCTAGTGTTGCAGTTTAAAACAGATCATTATAGTTTCATCTTCACCAAGGTTAGCGCTTTAGAAGATAATACTAAGTGAATTTTAACTGGTTGTGAAGTGGCTGCATATTTAATGGGTTTTTGGGGGCAAAGCAATGAAGAATTACCTTTAAAAGAGTTTTTGGCTTTTTCAGAATTCAAGTTCATCAAATGTATGCAGGCACAGCTGTTTTTCCATTAAGCTATCCAGCAAGTTTAAAACTGAAGTGTCACAAAATATAAAAGTTGAATTTATTGACATTGGATGAATACATTTGAAGAGAGTAAATCCTAAATGTCAAAATGTATTCAGCTGGAAAAGAAACATTTTTTAAAGGGCAATTATGCTTGATCATTTTTAATAAATTGCTATTTAGTATGATTTCATGGTTTCACAACCACAGTGAAGTACATGTTAGAAATAACATGATAAATAACCTACAATATAATATACTGTTTATTATCATTAAACCTGGATGGACAAAATTTCATTTTCAAGTGAACGTGAAACATTGTTTAATGTACATTTCAAAATTCACCTTTTTAGAGACCCTTCGTTAAGCCATCCCCCGAACATGCAGCTGGCCAATCACAGCGCAGTATAGGCTCGCTCTAACTGAGGTCCGACACTTTCATGGCTGCGCTCCATTGAATCTAATGCAAAAGGAGTCGTTTTCTAGCTTTCTTTTCCGTATTTTTCCTCCTTCTCAATAGTCAGGTAATACGGTGGTTCACTTTTACTCTTTGATCGATAGGCTTTAGCTTCTGTCATTATTTTTTTCACATCAGTTTGAGTGTGTTTGACAGCCTGAATACAACCTTCAAATGCACAATGCAACTGTAAAATTTCTCCAAAAATTACACAATATTTCACCGGGGAGTGCAGTGATAAACAGTAGCAGTGCCGTGATAAAAGTCTGTCAGGTCCGACAGTTTGTTGGACTTAGCAACAGTAACTAAGGGGGGCGTGGCTTAGCGAAGGGTCAGTTGACATACCAGAATTCAAAAAATGAATTAGATACACAATAAATAAATTAAATGAAACAAAATGTATGTCAAGCTAAAATTTCCCTGATAACCCATCAAGGTAACAGCAGGAAAAGAGGAGGAAAAGCCTACTCAGAGAGCAACTAGAGAGGACAGCAAACCCTTTGAACCGTACAGTCACCATTTGGCCTATTTCTGCCTCAGCTGATTGTATCCTCCCCACCACCACCACCACCACCACTACCACCACTACCGCCTCCAACCACACATATACACACACTTTCCTACTTTTGGCTGCCTGCCAAGAGCTGTCATTGCCTCTACAGTATCACTTCTGCTGTATCTATATCCAGAGCTTTGTGGAGGCACATGCACAGAGTGCAGCTCTGAGGGACGGAAAATCCTCAAATCAAGAGAAAAATGATCAACAAAAAATGTTAGCTTTGGTTTTTCTGGTTAAAATTACCAAAAGTGCTTAAATACTAACTGTTAATAACAGTGTTAATAACAGTATTAAATGATCCAGATAATTTAAGACTTTTTAGAGACTTGTTGACACACTGGTTTACTTTCAAACTCTCAAACCTTACTGTTAACAGAATGTGTGAAAATCACGTTCTCCTTGTCTGTTCTTTATTTAGGACTATATGTGTTTATGTATAATTCAGAATGCCGTGAGCAATGTGTTTAAACTTTATTGTAGCTCAAAATGAAAGCAGCTGATGAAGGCAGCCAGAAAGCTGAGCTCAGGCTCTCATAAATGATAAGTAATTGGATCTCAATGTCATCTGTGTTGTGGGTCTGGACAGAATCTGAATCTTCATCTTTGTTTGACTTTACTCACCAAATAATATCCCCACTCTGACACCCCATTTGGGGAAAAACAGATGACTTAATGGAAAAGAGCTAGTAACCTCTGTATGGTGTCATTTGGCAGATAACACTACAAGGTATGTGGTATTTTGAGGTAAGTTTATTCCCCTAAATAGCTCTTGTTGTGAGATTCCCCTAATTGATCCGATTTGCCCGTTTGAAGTCAGCACTTATTATGTTTTATGTGGAAGATTTAACAGGGTGGAAGAGAGGATTTTGGAATCAAACAAAATAAACAAGTATGTAAATCAATGCACCTGAGTGCAGTAAAAAAACAAAAGCTGCGTGTTTCAAGCATTTCCTGCTGTTTAGCCATTTGGAAATCCTATCTGCACTCTCGGCCATGTCTCCAGTTGTTTCTGTTGGCTCAGCTTGGACTCTTTCCTGAGTTGAACTGACTCCCATCAGCAATTGTTTAGAAATGTTCTAGTTGTCTTTTTGGTCAATCTTCATACGTTGACATGGGAACATGCAGACAAAGTAGAGGCACTTCACTTCAAAAACACCAACTTGTTAGTCTTCTTTTCTGAATAATTTTTAGATAACATTTGATCACTTCTTCCAAGGTGCAGTATTTCCAGATTTTGAAGAAATGTATTTAATTTCAGCCAACTTTCAATTTAGATTTCAGAGTATTCCTTTGCCAGTTTACAATCTTCCTTCCTTTTTTCTTTGTCACAGTTTTACTACCCAGGTGATCACTGGTATTCCCTGCTTTCTACTCAGGCCCAGTGACTCCAGCCTTAATAAACTCAGCATTGCTTTTGACAATGTGTGACTTGAAAGCAGGAAATAATGGGCCTTCAACAGTAAATCTTTACAGGTTATTGACCTGGGGAAAGGAAGGGAGAGTGTATGGGGGGGCATTCACCAACTCCTGCCATGATTTCTCTGCTCATGTGGTCATTTTGTTTCACAATTTACAAATAAGGAGAACAGGGGCAGATGAAAATGACTGGACAGAGGGACAGTGAAAAGTTTTGTACTACAGTAGACATTAGTTTCCTCAACATCTGACAAAAATGCTTATGCTAAAATAAAACTGGGTGAACACATTGGGTGTCCACCACACAGGTTTTTAATGAGCAGAAGCTCAGTGTCTCCTGTTGCACTGGTAAAAGTCCCAGAAACGGCCTCTGCTTTGGTTTCATTCTCCAACACTCCTTGACAGTCACTTTTTTCCTGCTACTGCAGAAGAAGAAAATAAAAACCAGGGCAACAAGTGTTGCTTCTGTGTCTCGATTTGGTGCAATCACCTTAAACCTCAGCACCCCCCCCCAGGCAGCAAACGACAGCCAAAATTAGTTTTCCTGCCCTGATCTAGCAGCCATCTCATCCCTTCTTCTCTTGAACTATAAATGCATTTACAGCACTGTAAAGAGGATGTCAATTGCTGGATTCCCAGCAGCTGGCTGGGCAACAGTCTTTGGTGGTCACAGAGGTAAGGGTTCAACTGCTGGTCAGAGTCTCAGGTCTGTCTCCCTCTTTTCTTAGCACAAATATCTCAACAACTTCTGGCCAGATTACTATACACTTTGGTATGGATATCAATGGTCCACTGAGGATGAAGCAATCCTGTCCTCATCAAAAAAAGAATCGGGTATTTGGTCCCTGACAAGCGTCCACTTATGACCATGAAAATAATGAGGTTGTAGATCAGAAAACACTTATGAGAATTAAATGCGTTTTTGTAAGGCACTTACAAAGAACATTTGTTGTTGTAATCTGATGATAGTGACCAGGTCAAAAAAAAATCATGGATAGTAGAAAACGAGGACAAATGATCTGTTTTGTTGTTCAGTTTTGGGGACTTTTGGATGCCATGTAATTTCATGAGCACATACATGCTCTCAAGATGATAAACCCTCTTGATTGCAGTGACTCCATGGTCTTTCCTCCATGGTCTTTACCGTTAACACTCCCAGGACACTGTACTACGCTTGCAATAAAGATTCAAAACTGCTGTGTGGTTGTTTGAGGGTTGTTGTCAGCTTCTGTTTCATGTCAAATTGCTTCGGAAAACTGCTGTTGAGTAAACTACTGTTGAGTAAAGGTTTGAAGTTTTAGGCAGTAGAAATTCAACAGGAACAGTCACTAGCTGTTGAAGAAATAAACAAGGCTCAGAGTTGAACTCCCGAAGAAGAATTAAAAGAGCAAGGCACGGGAAAAAATGTCAGGGTTTGAAAGATGTTGCAGCAGCTGATAATACTGTTTTAAAAAACTGACCTCATATTAACTTGTTCTTAACAGTATTATAAATCTGAAAAAGCTGCCAGTCAGATGTAGAATGCATGAGAATTAATCATCAATAGACAGAAGAGTACTTTCCCTGCCTTCAGGGAATGGCTTTGTGCAGATTATACATTAACTTACTACCTCACTGTACTTACTAGTTACTCTAGATTTACCTTGAACTGTGTGTCGGGTTGGTTAGTTTAGAGCTCTCTGACCTCAATTCAATCTATGAGGTATGTTATTGTTACATGACAATTGATACTCACTAGTGAAATCCAAATGTGTGCACTTAAAGAACTTCACAGATTCTAAGCATTAAAGTCTGTTTACAGGTCTTGGAGAGTCTTATATGTGAAAAAGTTGCATAAAGCCTTTTGTGGTTCTAGAGGGACCTGCACAAAATCTGATAAACTGCCTGAAGTGACTTGAGTCAGCGTTGATAGTTTCTGAAGAGTTTGAAAATGAAAAAAATCTGAGGATGTGGAGTTAGAAAGAATTGAAGAAGCTTACCGGACCCTTTCAGGGTAGCGCCTTGAGGCTACATTAGCCATTACTAACATACCACACCTGACTCTCCGACCAAACTGTCAGCAGCCAAGTTGCACTGTGGGTAACATATGTACCAAGTTTTGACAAGGAGGAAGAATGTGTTGAATGAAAAAGACGAAATCTCTGGCTCTGGTGTTTTCAACTGTCAATTGTGAGGGCAACAATGTTATGCAAGTGCAATGCTAAATAAGTGGAGTTCTCATTTTAACAGTTTAGTCATGCTGTCGCTGTTTTCAATGACAAGCACATTTTGGACAATGTGACATTAGATAATGTGTTTTTTTGTAATTGTTACAGTTCCTTGTCAGACAGATCTTTAAAATGCAAAGCTACTGCAATTAATAATTAAAGATATATGGTTGTGACAAAAACGCACAGCCATACCATCGTACACAGGCTCTATTTACTGTTCACTCTCCATCATGGATAGGTCATATTTTTGCTACTTGAAACTCTCAGCACGTCTTTGCCAGCTTGGTTATATTACTTAAGTTCTACTTCAGTGCTTCCTATTTTTAAGTGTTGTCCAACATGTATCTGTGAGCACTGTAAGCCAATTATTCAGCCCTTGATGGCTAGAGGGTTAACAGGACACTTTACACAGTGCTGTCACAGCTTTAAACGCTCTTGTCCCATGGGTATGCTTTGATATAGATCATCACAGATTACTTGGGGTATTGAGTACTGTGTGCATTTCTTGTGTTATCATTTATAATTTCTGGGTAGTCTATAATGCTACAAGTTGCACAACGCATTCCCAAGCATTGGATTCATTTATTTAGACTGAAAATCAAGTTAACCTAAAGTTTAGCTTAATCTAATCAAGGCCTCTCTCAACAGAACTTGTAAGACTGAAGCTGCAGTAGGTCACTCATGTCAGCATATATTTTACCAGAAGCTCACCCACCCCTGTCCAACAAGGATCTATTAATACCAGGCCCTGAGGCTTGTGAGAAATGGTCCACTTTGGCATTTTAGAGCAGCCTAACTTACTTCCTGCCTCTTCACACTAGGAGAGCCCCGGGTGGTTCCTCTATGCATCCAGCTTTTGTTTCCTTCCACTTCTTCACAAACATCCATGTACCCACATGCACACAATACAAATACACACATCTACCCATGGCCCTGAAGATATACTTGTGTCTGTGGCCTGCAGGAGCATTACGGATACATGTCAAAGCCTCATTTTCTCCTCTCTTTTTGAAAACAGAGGGGGGGTTGAAAGCAAAGCTGAAAACACATGGCACCTTTCACCTCTTGGGGACTGCCAGGGAGGAGGGGAGGCCAGCGTTTGGAGAGGATGGGGTTGTTTTAAAACACTTGGTCAGTGTCTGGCAACAGCACGGCAATTGCTGTTACTGGACAGGAAGACAGGGCATGTATGGTTGTGTGTGTGCTCTTACACCTGGGGAAATTGCAGGTTTTTAAAATAAGATCTTGTACTTGATAAGGAAAACATAGATTATGTTATTGAGAAAATAATGTTTACTGATTTGTGATTTCAAACTTACAAATTGAATTATACAAGGCAACAAATTAATAATAAGCGTCTACAGCCATGCTAGAGGCTCTTTTATTTTTACTCAACTCAAAAATAAGAAGTTATGTCAGTTTAGACAGCTAACGAAATAATAATGATGCATATGTGTTCCTGTCCATTCATGTCAATGCACACTTTAAACCAGGTTTCTCTGACGTCAAGACAGTTTGAAAGTAAGGAGGACGGGACAGAAAGAGGGATGAGGGAAGGCACGGCAGGAAAGGAGGAAGGAGGAGGAGGGATGGATGTGTGGACTGAGATGCCCTCGATCTCCCAGGGGGCAAAAGCTCTGGAAATGGCTTCGTCGTTCAGAGAAAGTAAGGCGAAGGAGAGGGAGAAATAAACAGTACAAGAGAACAGGGAACAGTGAGGGCAGGGAACTGTCTGTGACCTACTGGACAAACAAATTGGTTTGCAGGCAAAATGGATTAAGAGGTTGAGCTGGGTAAAATAACAAGGGTGACTGATGTTGGCTCATCCATTTTGAAGGGGGGCTGAATTTAGAGGCTTCATGTGGAAGTGTCTTGTGTATTTTCCCCGTCTGTGTGTGTATGTGTGTGTGCATGCGAACGCTCTGCAAGTCAATATTTGTCTGCTTTGCCACGTCCCTAGACATCCCATTCGGTGCAACAGACCGTAAAGCTGTCAAATGCGACCTGAATATTCTCTGTCTTCATCTGTTTCCTCCTTTTTCTCTCCCTCCCTCTTCCTTGTGCTCTCTCACTTCCCTTTGATTTCTTTTTCCTCTCCGTCGATAACAATATCATCGGTAGCAAACATGTTCCTGTGCTTTTGATGGCTTGTCTACCCCCCCCCCCCCCCCCCCCC
>NC_060172.1:11759496-11780129 GCF_021292245.1 Micropterus dolomieu
CCCCCCCACAGAAAAGCAAGATTATCGCCTCTTATCTGTAGTGCTGTGTTTGCTAACACCATAAAGTCATTTATGCCCGTATGAGTGTGTGAGTCTGACTGATATTTGATATTTGTAAGAACAAGGGCTTGTTATATAGTTGCAGTATTTTGCAGTATCATCTATAGTACATTATGATTGTTCCATGTGCAGCTACTTTGTGTTTTCCCGGTACACAGAGTTAGATTGTTACTACTACATAGCTACTGTCTCATGCTTTCCCATCAGTGTCTTGGTCTTATCAATTGTATTAACATCTCTAAAGCTTAGATCAAACAGGGCTAAATCAGTAATGTGACTCACATGGTAGCCATCTTGAAACAAATTGGGTTCTGAATTACTTCTCAGGGGCTTTATGATTTGGGCAGCGATGGTGGTGCAGTGGTTAGCACTGTCGCCTCACAGCAAGAAGGTTGTGGGTTCAAATCCCGGTTGCCCCGGCCTTTCTGTGTGGAGTTTGCATGTTCTCTCTGTGTCTGCGTGGGTTCTCTCCCACAAGACGGACTAAGTTAATTGGGGACCCTAAATTGCGTAAGTAGTTATTTATCTCTGTGGAGGGGATTGGCCCCCCAACAAGTGTTTAACAATGTGTGTCAGATGAATTATGTTATTTTATGAAATCATTCTGTAAATATTTTTATGATATAATTTAACAGTAGTTTTCAAAACAGTTTTCTGTGCCAAAATATATTGCAAGATAGCATTCGATGTTGAACTCTGCCCCCTCAACTCCCTATGCTTCCAGGTACACATTAGGATTTATTGTCTGATAAAAATGCAATTGCAAAACTCTGTTTATGCACATCAAAGGTTGGCTAAAATGACTTGTTTGATTTGATGGGTTTACTCTATCAGATTTGTAAATGGAAACCCCCTCAATTGTACGTGCTGCAAGACCTGTTTAATGTGACTTATTGTGAACTTATTGTGTGTGTGTGTGTGTGTGTGTGTGTGCGCGCATGTGTTTTATTATTTTGAGAGGAAGCTTGGCGCAGGCCCAGTTTTTTCTGAGCCTTGATAAAAACGTGCTGGGAGCATGGCGGTACACACCTACTCCACTACAGGGTACAGGCAGTACCATGGCCCGTCCTTTCCAACTGGCAGTCTCTGTGGTGCTGTACTACTGATAAGAGGCTGGTGTAAATAAAACTGTACAGCACGGCTCGTTATGAAGCTGAAGGTAGAGCAAAGCAGGGAGGGAGGGAGGAAGGGAGGAATGAGAGAGAGAGAGAGAGAGAGAGAGAGAGAGCGTGTGGTGTCTGTACTCATTGTTCTGACAGCATACTGCGTCTGTGTGTGTTCCCGTGAATGTGTGTGTTTACTTGTTTTGCTATTTGTATGTGAACCAGATTGAGTTTGAATAAGGATCTTTTTTGACACTTTTATTTTATGGTGAAGATTAAAGACATGAATCTAGTAGAGACAGTGGAAGTTATTTTTCATGGTTGGAAGTCCTCACAAGTATAGTGAAACCCACATTTGTCTAAGTGTGTGTGTGTGTGTGTGTGTGTGTGTGTGTGCGGGCGTGGGGGGGGGGGGGTAGGGGGGGGGGATGTGTGTCTGTGTGTGTTTATGGATTTTTGCTGTTTTTTGGTACTGAGAGTACTGTCTTACGTAAGCCATTTATGTAGGCTCAGTGAACAGCCAGGCTATGTTTTTGTTGGTGACTGCGCTTGTCTGCCTCCCTCCCTCTGTCATGCACACACACACACATGCACATTCTCTCTCCCTAATCTGTCTGCCTGCCTCTCTCTCTTTCTCTCTCCTGCCCTGTTTACACTGTTAAAAACCAATGAGTGTGATATTGGTCGACCATCGACAGATACACTGTAATTTGCCTTTTTAATTCCCATTTAGCCTCCCCGACTCCTGAGAACAGATCATTCAGCCACTTCCTTGCAGAAATATTTGCACATACAGTAAACTGTGTCCTGCTCTGCAAGAACTAAGGCTGCACAGGAACTTAAGTGGAAAAAAATCTGAACTGAAGCTTTCTCATGTCAAGTTAACCTTTTATGCAAAAATTACCCAGCCAATTAGAATTTCAGGCCTCTGCAACTCTCTCTCAGTAGTCTTTTAATATTTGACTTAACTCCTGTAAAATTGAGTAACTTTTCAGGTCAGTGTGGTCTATGCATTTTAGAGGAAATGTGTCATGGGACAAATTTTATTTGGGACAGGTTTTTAAGCCAGATAGGAAATCCTACTTCATGCATACAAAAGAGCCTTTTGGCATTGTTCAGAGTTGCATTTTATGTATTACAGCAGACTTATTCTCTTGGACCACTGAAACTCTGTTGTTAAACTTCCTCAATGTGGAAGCTTTTAGACAGCGTTTTTTTTGTGTAATGGATGCTAAATAGTGTCATGCCATTTCATGCAAGCGAGCATGTGAGACCATCTAACAACTGATTTTGATGACTATATTGCAGGAAATAGAAGGCCTTTGCACAACTTTGCTCATTTCCTGAAATGCTGCATGCTTAATTCCTTATCTGGCTTTTTAACATAACATGTCCACTTAATGTCAGTAACACGTTTAGCTGCCACAACAAGGTCATTTAATGCATGTGTTGAAATGGCAAGATTGATGGCTTCATCCAGTTACGAAATGACCAGCAGAAGAAGAAACACTGGTTTTTCTTTATCTCCCATGCAGAATGAAATGTTTAATTCTCATATCAACATGGTGGCCTACTTTTTGTGTGTCGCTATGAGCAAAGACAGGCTCTCTAACTCTTATGTTTAATTCTGTGTTTGTCTTTGATGAAAGATTCTGTTTAGACTGAGATCCCCAAGGGGGGACATCTGTTGCAAACATATATGCTCTACCTGTGAAAGAAAGCAGGTTGGAACAACAAGTGTCAAGTCTGAGTGTGGGTATACAGTCACAAAAAATATTTAGTCTTCCATGGGAGGTACAGAAAAGCCCAAATCACCCCAAACAAGCAGGGCCTGTCTCTGTCTCTGACATATTCTTTTGAATGAGGAGAGCTGAATGGTGGCATTATGAGATCACATAGCTGAGCTGGATGATGTGAGTGTGGTGATGGTGTGTTGTTGCACCCAAATGCACTTATCATACCCACAAACTCCCAAATGGGCACTGAGGTTGCTTTTTCCCTGGTCTTTGTCTCTGTATCATAACATAATGATGATTTGCAACTTAGATTCCGTGCACACATGGAATGAGTGTAATAGCAAATAGGACGATGCACCTTTGTGCACCACATTATTTAGGAAAAATGGGAGAATGAGCACTTAGTATGTCAGGGGAAATTACAGGCAAGGGAATGCCCCATCACTTCCCTGTGAGGCCTGTTCAGTGGGCTAATCCACAATCCTCATCACATCTAAATGTTGCCACTGTTGGGGGAAGCCCACAGCAGTTAACTTTAAGTGAAACACTCTTGAATAATGCCAAGAAAGTGGTTAGAGTACCTAGAGTCAACTAGACCCAACAGTAATCACAAGTTTTATTTATACAGCAACAATAGTCTTACAACAGAGTAATAAAGAGATTTAAAAGTTGATTGTTTTAGCGTGAAGTGGGGACCCACATCACATGATTGGAAAACAAATTTGACATAGAGACTGACATTGTATATTTAGACTCAGACCTCATAACCAATTTAAATAAAAATGTTTCCATATACATAGAAGATTCTGCTTTGTTAACTTTATATTCTAAAGTTTAACCTCTTTTAAAGTAGACACTCTACTGCAAAACCTAAAGAAACAAGTTTATGTAAAATTATAATTTGCCTTTTACTGTAGTTTAAACTAGCACTAAGACAAAAATAGCTTTAAACTGTGCTTCTAAAAAGTTGCACCGTACGCAGGAAAGTTGTCTTTACGAGGGGGATGAAGGGCCTGTTAAGACAGACCAAGTTTACAGTATATACAAGACCGTTATATTACTCTTTTTTACTCGATTGGCGGGCAACCCTCTCTAGCTTGTTCTCTTTCACAGCCCTTTATGAAATAAGTGAGCCACACTGCGCTGCAACAACAGTTGAGCAATATTTCAGAGAGGGAAGCGAAAAGGGAAGCGGCTTCAGTGGCATGTGGCACCTGATCACCACCCCTTCCCCACCACCCCTTCCCCACCTCCCAACATGCACACATTCACACACACTAACTCAGCATGGGTTGTGCAACTTTTATTATGTCAGCTAAGTGCTGAATCTGTGGCAATGTGACACAGGACTCCCCACTAACAGAGTAGTCTGGGCAAGTCTACCATTTGGAGATTCCGTTTATTTTTTTTATTTTGTGATGATTCATTTTTATATACTTCACATGTAATATTTGTTTTGTGCAAATGAAAATCTTGCTTAATGAAATTAAAGATCGGGTTCATTTTGATGTTGAAATAAAGTGCCTTCTACAGTGTAAATTTGAACAGGCCCCTGGTTTGGCTATAGTTTTTTTTGCTCACAGAGAACTGTTATTTAGAACACACGTGACAAGAGTAACAGCTGATGTCGAGTGTGTGTCTCCTCTGTCCCGGTTACCCCGTCTATCCTAACTAACAAGCTCACCCTTTTGCGATCAAAGGGGGCTCAAGATTTATCACTTTAATTTGGCAGTGAAAATGGCTGATGGCGGCTGTTACCAAGCGGAGGGCCCCCTGTTAGCACTTATCTGGCTAACCAGATTGACGGGCATCTGGCTGGGTGGCTGCCTGGCTGTGTGTACCCTGGGTTCCTGTGCTCCCACTTTTCTTCCCCCCTTTGCCCCACGGTGACCTCACACAGCTCCATTCTCCTTGAAGCAAGGCACCATGCAGGCATTTCCTGACAATTTATGTCCTTGTGCCACAAGCAGGGGCATGCCCTGCACTAAAATCCTATCCCTGGCCCATTTAGCGCACGCCTCTTGGCCTCCCAGAAGACTGGTTATAGTGTTGCACCACTGTTTGTAAGGTGGAGTCATTCCTTGTAGTAACCATGCCAATGTTAAACTAATTCACTGCACATTACTTATATTTTACAATACTGCAAACCATAGTTGTGAGCGTGTTTTTCTTGCATTCATTTATTTTACCAGATTAGATTTAGTGAGCATGAGTTCTCTTTTCAGGAACACACAGCGACACACTTACACTGTTACACACATTCACACCTGGAATCAGCCCAGTACAATCACAGTTTGAAATGTTTGCCACTAAGGAGCCCACCTGGGGCAGCTGGGGGTTAAGTGCCCTTCTAAGGGGCACCTTAGTGGTGGCAAGGAAGGGAAATTGTAAATTGAAACCCTCCTTTCATGAAACTTAGTTGTGACATGATATTCACTACAATGGACTACTGTTTCAATTAATTAAAAATTAAGGGTAGGGAAACCCCACACAAGACACTACATCATGTTTTGGGATATGGTCAGAACTAAGTATGCACATGGGCATGTGGAAGAAAAACACAATTTCGCTCTTTCCAGAATATTTAATTGAAAGTGAAAACATTATGTATTTACTTGAGCACTGATATTTTAATGGTCATAAAATTGTCTCAGTTGGTCCCTACAAGGGCAATCAATGAGCTCAAATCAATATGATGGAAGGTGTCCAATGAAGGCTAGCAGAGCAACCGTAGCATGTAAAAATAATAATTGCAGTTGATTCAACAATGATGAATCAAGGAGTTAAAGAAGCAGCAGAGACTATGTGATTAATGCAAATGAGGGACATCAGTGGGTGTGTTGGGGGATTCTGTCTACATCTTCACTACATGTCTAGTTCTCCAAAGGTTAAGTGGCTGCTTTTGCCAACTAATTCGGCCATATGCTCATCTGTGCATTTGACACTAGCACGCCATACGCTCGCACTACAAATTATGGCTCTTGAATATGCAGCCAATTAAAGAGGATATTGCTCAATAGCTCTGTCTACTTAATATAAAGTTGTAAAATGGAAATAAATCTTGTCATATCAAAGACAAATCTAGGACGTTCAGGCTTTGCATTGCAGTGGCTTATGATCTAGTCACGCTCACTTGTGCAGCGTACCGTCTTTTGCATAACTTGTTGCATAAGCACTCTACTGGCAGGGACACTCTGTCATGTACGGTCCGTGTCATTTCTGCTTTTGGTAGGGCTTATTACAGTACAGACCGTTCCCTAATGTCACTGCGGTTGCAAAACCACACAAGCCATCTCTCCCTGACTTTTTTTCTGTCATCTAAGAATTGGCTTCCTGTTTTCATTGTGTTCTCTTTCTCTCTCTGGAGGTGTCGTAACCCAGGAGGCCTTGCCAAGAACAAACCAAGGTCTGGTCGAGAGAGATCGCTCTGTGCTTGCACTGGAAACAGACACGCACACGTGCGCACATGCGCACGTGCTCGCCTATTTTGCACACACAGAATATCCAGATGTTAATGTCTGTTTGTGTTCTGTGCATGTGTGTGCGTCTGTTTGATGTGTGATGTGTATGGCATGTACAGTGCTTGTTGCCAAGCCATAAAAAGTCATTTGCCTGGGCCTGATCTGATGTGCCCTCCAACAGCACCCTGTATGTGTGCATACAAGGCTCCTGTCTCTTCTTTTATTGTTTACAAGGTTGTACACATTCATAAACTATAGGTGAACATGGGAATCGAGACCATAGCTCAAGGGTTGCAGCACCAGACTGTAGTGCAATGAAAGAGGAAGAGTACTCAACAAAACTTTATGGCTTTGAGTCAAAAGCAGGAATGTATCAGCCTTGTATATTAAGTGGATACACTTTGTGCATACACTAAATATATTACTTTTGGTCTACAGTATATTATTGACATGTACTTTTCAATGTCTGTTGATCTGAGAAATATTATAATTATACTTAAATTAAATATATAATTATAATTAGATTAGAAAATAATTGTACTGTAATTAAAAAATTATAAAAATTATAATTATTAAAAATAAAATTGCTGTACTAAGCCCCATTCTTAGAGTGTGTCACATGAACTGTCACAAATAATGGACTCTATAATTATTAGTTAGAATTTTTGGGGCAAATTAGCCTACATCAAGCATATGTGGAAGGAGATGACATCTCCTGCCACTATTTGCATCTTAATTACATTTGGAGCAGAATCTGACCAATCTGAAGGTGCATAGTTTGACTCTTCAAATTATTAAGCTAAAATTACATATTACAATACACCCATTAATCAATCAAATACTGAAAAAAATAACCTAAATTCTAAAAAAACCCAAAGAGGATCAAATAATGAAAGCCTAAGCCTTCTGATAATAGAGTATCAGACTGCGAAACATAAGCATTTCCATGTTGTCAAGTCTGACATCAGTATTTTAGTATAGTAGATGTAACCTAACCCTGGTACAAGTAATGGATTATTTGATAGAAAATTTACTCAAAACTGTCAACACTGAACAGTTTTCTAACAGCACAACTTTTACAAATGTGGTACATGTGTGTGAATGTGTAATAATTGTCCACACTCTTGTCTCTTGTTGTTTTGCAGCTGGTGAGAAGGCCATAGTTTGTGACCAGTGTGGTGCCCAGTTCCAGACAGAAGAATCCCTCGAGGCTCACAGGCAGATCCACACCGGTATGAACACACGCACAGCCAGACATATAATCACCATAGACATAAACAAAACGATATGAGCTCCTCTGCTACATCTGCATGTTGTACAGAAAGTTCCACTTGATTTTATTTTCATATACTAATTTGTGGAATAAGCTGTAGATACTGCATTTAAAACAATTTGCATTTTTTGGCAATTATTTCAAAATAAAGGTGAAAAAGGTAAAAATAGCAGATGTTTCAACTTTCTTGTAAAAACCTGTATGCACTGCAGTCAGACCAAATTCAAAGAGAGATCACATGGAATCATCAGGTCCCTCCTGATTCACACTCCCAATCTGTTTGGGTATTTTCACAAATCAGCATGCGTGTTGTGTTGTGGTGTGTGTTGTGGTGTGCAGAGACTTATTCAGCCTCTTCTGGCTAACTGGAGCCATGGATTGACAGATAGATAGATCACATCATCTTGGATTAGTCCCACTCGCCCTAAATCAAGACAGACCCAACTGTAATCAACAAACCGGGAAAACTTGGCAGGCCGATGTTGTTTATCAGTGCTCAGCTATGAAGATGGGAAGACGAGGATGATCTAGGTGCCAAGATGTAAATAGGAAGAAGTAAATCCCCCTTCAGCAGATGTGTGATGGCCCAGAACAGTTTCACTGCTGGTGATGAACTCTTTAATTTGGGGGAAAGGATTGTCTTTTCCACCACTTTTTTAAGAAGATGCTGGAGTATTTTGTTTTTATCTTGTATATGTTGTGTCCTTTACTTTCTCTCACTGTACTATCTGTGAATCACATTTTGTCCCGATTTTCACTCCAGATTAAAAATAATTGGACACTGTTGCATACTATATGCTGCCATGCTGCTGTTGGAAGTTGATAGACTATTTGATACATTATCCCATAATGTGATGGGAAAAAACTCAAAATTTGGACTTGGCAGTTGTGATCCAAGTTTATTGGTGGGATACAATTACTAGTACAATGTAAAGAGTTCATACAATCAACAAATTCAAAAGGTTTCAGTCTTCCTTTGAGACTGCTATTGCCTTCAGCAACATTTTGGTTGTCACCCTGTTCCATCCATCCATCCATCCATCCATCGTCAACCGCTTATCCTGCTTACAGGGTTGCGGGGGGGCTGGAGCCTATCCCAGCTCACATTGGGCGAAAGGCAGGGTACACCCTGGACAGGTCGCCAGTCCATCGCAGGGCGTTGTCACCCTGTTACATTTTACAATACCATGACGGCAAGTGGAAATTTTGCTTGGCTACAGGATCGCCAAATTAAGTAGGATTCATCCTTTGGCAACCATGAATGTCCACCAAAAATGTAATGTCAATTTGGCATTTTGTTTGTGATATTTTGCAAAGTTTAGGGCACTGTAGGAAAGCTCATAGTATGTCCAAAATGAAAACGGTTCCTCCAATGGGGAGCATGAATGTGCTTGGTAAATTTCATAGTAATTTTCCTAGCAGATTTTGATATTTCTTAAATGGAAACTTTGATCTAATAGTGGCATCAGAAGAAAAGTCAGTGGGTCCCCCACTTACGGATACACGTCACCATCCTTTAGCCGTGCCCTAGCTTGTCAAAGAAAATGAGATTAGAGAAAAGAGTGCTGCCAATGCACATTCAAGCCAGAAACCGATCCCCAAAATAGCCACACATTATCATTATCATCATCTTTTGTTTTGTCCTTCATCTGAAGCCGTGACCCTCAGGCTCCCAGTAGCAGGTCCCATTGGGTGGCTATACTTTCTCTTTGCGGCCACTCATGCCCCCCCCCCACACTCCTCCTCAACATTTGAGAGGGGAAGGTGGGGCAGTGTAGTCAGGATTTTGGGGGGTTACTCCTGAGGGGCATGCCTTCAGCCAATCAGCTCACTGGAGCTAAAGAAGGGTTAAACAAGGCTAATGATCCAACAGCCATAACAGCGGAAAGGAGCACTCTAAATATAGGCATTCCAGTCTGGAACGAATTGCAGGGGTTGGGGCGGGGGGCAGCGACAGCCAGGGCCAGACGTGTCTTGCTGCCAGACTACTGGCGCAGCAGCAGCAGTAATAGTATAGTAATCATCCATGTGTAGAGCCCCTCTGAGGTATCAGAGTCTGAAAAATGGGCTCTGGTAAAATATGACAAGGCAGTTTCACTGCACCATATGATTCTCAGTTTCAGTCTCTCTGCCTTTATGCACTTTAAGCTACTGTACACTTACATTACTACATCCCTGGCTCTGGATTTGAACACTTGACATTTGGCCTCCCCATTGTGAAAGCATTAGACTCACTGTTTTCAACATAAACACAGGATACTTCATAATTTAATGGGCTGATTGCTGTGACATTTCCACAATAAATGTCATGGTCCTAAGAGGATGAACCATTTCGATTGTAAGGACCTTGTGGACTCTCCTCTTTTTAGTCCCTTTATATCTTAGCCTCCTTTTACTTTTTGAAGCCCTTAAACTCTTAGAATACCTATATATTTTTATTCTCAATATCTTTTATACAGTGCCTTCTGTAAATGTCTAGAAATGTAAATAACGATATCTCAGCATAATATACTGGGATGGACAAAACAAAGGAAACTACATAAGATACAAAAGCAGCTCCACTGGACAGTGCTGTATTTGTCTGTTTGAGCTAGAAAGCTTAACAAACATGGATTTATTTATACAGAAATGTCTGTGTGTACAGTACCCAAGACGCAAATCATCAGAGAGGGCGTGTGGTGGGAGCATGGGGTTACTGTTGGCCATCAAAGCCAGATTTGATCTCTGCCTGCCTCTTGGCAGCCCTTCAGGCCTTGGCTAATGTTCTCTGATGACAATATTTGGCCTCTGAAACTGTGGCTGTTTCTTGCTGCTTTGAATGGGAACTATTGTGGCATCTCCTCTGTTGGCCTGATCAGCTGCAGTCTGACTCAACCTCTGTCTCTTTCCCACTTTGTCTGCCTGCTTATTGCTTCTAACAGTGATATACCAGTTGCCCTTGGTATATCACACACCTCTCTATGTTACTTTACTCCTCAGCCCTCGTACTGTATGTGGGACGTATAGTGGTTGGTTATCCAAAACCATGGGATTGTTTGGAGGCTGTTGAGGCATTCCTGAAGTTGTCGTCATTCCTAACGGACAAGCTCTTTTGCATGGAGATGTGTGCGGCAGGGAGGGGGACTGGTCGAGATGCCAAGGGAACTAGCAAAACATCATGTGGCTGTTTTTACCCACTGATCTCGTGCAAATACAAATGCACAAACACACACTGCACACTATCTCCTTCTTTGGCAGTGTCATGCAACACATACACACACAAATAAATCCAGGAATGGAGCCCAAGTCACTTGTGAGTTGCATTACATCTACTGACGGCAAATTTCTGTCACATATTTTCCCAAATTGGATGGCAACGTATCAGAGTCTCTAAACTGGGACTCGCCTCAGGGCTTTTGTAAGCAAAGAACATAGTCTGTCTGGCTTTCATGGAGTTCTCATCCTTAAAGAAAAACACTGCTGTCATTTATAGTTGTAGCCCATTTAATACTGTTTCTGTTTCTGTCTCGTGTCCTCCAATTGTTATGCAATGTATGCACTGAGAATTGAAGTCTGTTTTTTTAAGTCCTAGCTTCGCACTGTTTGTAGTGTTCCAGGCAAACACAACATGTAAGGCTACATGTTAAAAAGGAGGATTTCCTGGTAGAGACTTCTATTTCATCATGTGACTGACAGGGAGCAGACCATAATGTAATGTGAATAGTGATTTTAAACCACTCCAAACAGCATCTTTATTTTGAAATACTAAATGGTTTACTAAATATTTGCAGTTATACTGACTGATAGATCATACAGTAGCCATAATTCAGAACTGTCATACTACGTGTCATGGTCTCAGATGGTTATCTGAAATCATATTTTTCTGGTATTTATCAAATTTGTTACACGAACAATGTTGAAGGTCCAAGGTAGAAATACAAACCTGTCAGCACATAACAAATTTTTTGAATGCCCAAAGTGCATCCAGCAGGATCGTGTAACAGTTCTGGACCAGGGCTAATGTAATCAAAGGCACAGGTAGCTTAAACCTTTGACCAGAAATATTAAAATCACCTTAATTAGATTTTAATGTAACTTCATAACATGCCAGTGGCAGCCTTTTCTGTTTGAGCAACATTTTTTCTTTGACATGCATGATGAACAGCTGAGCCCTCCTTATCGTCTGGGAGCATATGTAGGCAGACAGGTCAGGTTTTCTAAACAGTTTTTTTCAGTGATGAGCGGGCATTAAATTTAGCTGTTGTATTTGTAATGTTGATTTCTGATTTATGGACCAGAAAAAAAGGATTTTATGCATTAATGAGGCCTAGAATTTATTTTTAAACCAAGGAAAATAAAATGCTTCGACATATAATGTGAACTCTATGGTTGAAAGGAGCAGTTAAATTTAGGGAGCTACTTGTTTAATACGGACAGTCTGCATTCTGTATATGCATATTTATATATCTTAGATGATTTGCTTAGTGAAGGACAATTTACTCAAACAGTACAAACAGTACTCAGAAGTCAATGTTTCTGGTAGAAAAGCCATTGTTGTCCACTACTGCTGTGCACTGTGTCATTTCCTCTTTGTGATAGCAGCTATAAACTGTTTCCAACTCTGTTTTAATGTGGATTTTATCCCACTCCATAATATCCAATTTTGAAACTGTAGTGCTCATTTAAACACGGCCACCTCCAACGTGTCATTTTCACTTTGCATTTCCAGTAAAGCTTCTCCCTGTTGGGATGTACAAAGCAGTTCTGAGCTCTGAGCTGCTGTTTTTTTTTCTCATTCTGTCTTTATCTCTACACATTTGCCAGCTAGCTTCATCTCTTTTTTCATTAGATTGTTTTGGTCCCCACCATAATTTATAGCTCTTGTATTTTATTGGTAAAGCCCACCACACTCACATTCCACTTGATTAAACTGTAGCTTGGTGCAGAAAAGCAAAAGGTCAGAATATGTGCACAGAGAAAGTGGCTCACAAGCAAAATACTAAGCAATAAGTTTAAGTTAAGGTACCTTTTTTGGTTTGTTGTTTAGCCTGTCTGCTGATTTAAAAAATGTAGATTTTACTACTATGGATTCATGCATTTTATAGGGTTTGCAGGCTGTCTAACTGCCAAATCTTAACCTTACATCCACAAGCGCGCACTTTGTAATTTTCATTGCAATCTGCACATTCATTCGCCAAACCAAGGCTACATTCAGTATGAGCAGTTGCCAGTTATCAACATGAGCTGTGAGTAGCACTAGAAACAACAGGGACTGCATTTCCCATGTGACCTGTGTAGAAATGAGTTCGGAGTCAACAGGCCTCGGAAGAATTTGTTGTCCGACTGTTGGTGTTCCTGTTTATACATGAATCCTGTCCATGTACACACATACACACAGCAGTGCCAGAGAAAATCCACATATAATAGGAGGGGGAGGCTGCTCTCTTACTCTTTTCTCTTTCCTTCTCTCTTTATCTCCCTCCGTTCTTTTTTAAAGTCTTGTAATACAGGGAAAATATGCAAACCATGGAGTGGCAATAGTGGGTTTAGCCAGTGGGAACACAGCGTGATTCCAGCAGGCCTCTGCCGCAGAGTAAACACTTTCTTTTCTCAAGCCAGAAATAGTTTGGCTAGAGAGAGAGCTGCAGAAAGGGAGGGAGGATGGGAGGACAGTCAGAAAAAGCAAAAGAGAAAGAGGAGAGGGGGGGAAACGGAGAATAACAAAGTCATGATGGTCAGAAAACAGTTCTTTTAAGTCACTTTATTTCTTTCCGTCTTCGTCTTTTTCTTCCCCGTGAATTGTTCACACCGGTGGCCCTTGCAATCAGTCACCTCAAATACAAACACACACACAAACACACACAGTCTACTCATGTCACTCAAGCAAATTAGGCCAATGGCAGCGCTACACAGGGGTCACGTCAAAAGTGCCGATTGTCTCAATCACATTAGTCCAGCACTGGCATCTGTTTAGCATTTAGTTAATTGTGATGTTATTAAGTTGTCAGTGAGCATTAGGGTGGCGATAAGCAAAGCAAATATTCTTCCAGCCTGGGCAGGCAGTGCTACACACGAGTTACTGATACACACACTGACGCAAAAAGACACACATAGGAAGATACAGCCCCCTGGACCTTGTAAGTGCGAATGTGTTTCCACTCAACCTACTGCTCACACTAGTTAACTGTGAGAATTAAATTATCACCACAAAGATAAGATAAGCATGTTCATGAGGCATTTTAGCTCAATGCAGCTGGTCGCTAAAGGGCAGATGTGCATTAGCATTATGACTTTTGATCCCAAAATGTTAGCATGTTGAGCTTTCAGTCAGTGTCATCTGGTGAGTCAAAATGCTGATTAGCGCTCATCGTTACAGCATCCCACTCATTATTGAGCAAGCTGTCCATAGTCGAAGGCAGATTTTCCGTCTGTGCTGGGCTGGCCAAAGAACTCACACAGAGCATTTTGGGTCACAGTGAGTGTCAGGTGGCTCATTCACCTTGCCAGGCCAACACTGAGCACCTTGTTTAAAAAAAAAAAAAAAACATGAAATGTGAACAGTCAGTTAATTTTCTGCCGGTCGACTAATTAATTATTTATGTCTCTCAGTACCACCTGTGGGATTTACAGATTCAATGTCAATGATTCACATAATTATATCATCAGTGACATTCTTTAAGAGGTGATAGAAAATTGTTTCTGTCTGTATATTTTGGCTCTATATTATCACAGATTGTTACTGTACTGTATAATATCTATTTAATGTTGAAAGGGTTGTGAAATGATCATTTAAACCACACAGCTCAGCATTACTTTCATCTCTGTAAACAAATACCTCTTTCTCTTTGCCTCTCTCCATCTCCCCTTCGTGGCACTCACTCTCACTCACCTTCCAAAATAAGAAGAGTACAAGTGGTCAGAGACACTATCGGTGGCTAAATTAAATCAAGCAGCACTAGCTAGACCACAGTCACTTCTTCTGCTACTAACCTCCTCCTTCTCCCTCAGCAAACAAATTTTTCCCCAGATAAGATCTAAATGAGTTTTTCCAGGCGGAGGAAGATCCTCTGTTTGGCTGATGGATACTGTGCACGACTGCAGTGTGACCAACACCCGGTAGTAATCATCCGCCACAGCCATAAGTGCTATGCACAGTGGCATATGTGAATAGAGAATGTGTGGTTTGTGTGTAAATGAGATAAAATGTGTGAATGAGAGTTGGCACTGCTACGTTCCCCCGCACCCAGCTTCATTCATTGAGAAATACCCAACTGGGCCCCTGCACTGCAGAGCCTCAGTGCCGAGGCTTAGTGTCATGGTGGGCACAGTCGCATTGAGGCATCGCCACAGGAAACCATGGGACAACAGCATGTCAGGGAGGGAGGTAGTATTCTTATAAGGGGGAAATAGGTGGGTGGTAGCAGTAGCAAATTGGGATGTCCGTAGTGGCGCAACAGTCTGGCTGCTGGGAGAATCCCCACATGGGTGGATCATTGTAAACCAGGGACAGCAGCCACACATCCAGAGAGACCAATAAAATGATGTGGTATGAGCAGTGGGAGGGTGGGTGGGGGGTGTACGGATTATAGACTCCCAGAGGGCTCAGCGATTCACGGGCCATAAAATGGAAGTCAGCAGGACACACTGCAAATCTGGCCAGCCAATATCCACCATCCCCTTCCTCCCTCTTTCGACCCTGAGGATGTGTCTTAGCTGTACATCACAATGCAACCCCAGCGAACACGTCCCGTTGTCGGACAATCTCAACTCCCTTGGATGCCGCTATTCTCCCACGTTAAATTTGCATGTCAGCCGCTGCGGCTTTGTTCAAGATCTGCTTGGTAAAAAAAAAAAAAAGAACATAGATAAGGGATGAGACAGAACAGTGGAAATCTACGAAGGCCTTTGCCATCCGGGGAATTAAAGGCCGCTTTTGTCAGGAGGTTCCCTACTTTCAGATATACCAAAGCATTTTAACCTTGGCAAGGCGAGGACTTTGAATATAAAAGGATTCGCCCAAGAGAGTAAAAGAGAGAAAGAGATGTGGAACACTGGCCCCATGTCAACAATAGCCAGGGTTCTTTTGTCCAGAGTGTTATTTGAAGTAAATCTCCCTCTGTAATTAGATTGGAGCTGTTTGTGGACATCTTAGGAGAGCGCGTCAGTGTTAAAACAGCAACGCGCGAGGGCCCTTTTAATTTACAGTGCAAATACCTTTCGATTAGCGTGGCGAGAGAGGAGGGGGAGTAGGAACTGAGGAGGAGGGACAATAGGGGAGTCTTTCAATCCTTTTCTTTTTGTTGTTGTTGTTTGAGAGCGGGAAGAGGTTCGAGCAGCTCTCCTGTGTTCCTTAATTGTGAAGCAAGGAGATTAGTACGAGTGCTTCCAACCTTTCACCCCAAACAAAGGAGCCATCAGATCCAGTTGCCTAGTGACACAGGGTTTCACACCGGCAAATATAACCACTGACTTCACCACTCCAGCTCCTTGTGGTAACATCTTAAGAGAAGGAATGAAATCTCCAGACTTTGCTCATGCATCCCAATGCAAACCATTTCTGTCCTTGTCCATCTGACAGCACCCTTAATGGCACTAAGCAGCCACGCTAATGAAAATGGCCATTCATCCTCACTCCAAGTCTGTCTCTCAGACTCATATAAAAGTTAATGTACCCGCGACAATGACATTCAGAAGGCCGTTTAGCTTTAGACAAATGCTGCATTTCTTGGTGGCAAGAGAAGCCGGGCACACAGAAATGTCCTTTTACACTGCGTGCAGCTCAATCAAAGGGCACTTAGCAGTGTCATATTGATTATAGGAGCTTAACCCCCGTCAATCTTTGATGGGTCATTTTGGCAGTCTTCCCATAGATGGCTTCGATAAATAGAACTGCTACAAAAGGAAGAAAGGAGTTCCCTCTTCATTGCTGGTCACTTTTAACATAAAATAACCATAAATATATGCCCATCAAAGGGAGACAGCAGGCTGATTTCTGAATGTATGTATGTGTTGTCATGACAGTCTGTCCGTCTGTCTTGAGGCAGGAGAAAGTTACTGCGACAAAACAAGATTCTGGACAATCCCAATAATGAAAATGACATTTAGACATAATTAATTAACACTCCATTTGAACATGATTTCAGCTCCTAGTTGATGAGCTGACTTTATCTCTCTATAAAGGAAATGAGCTTCTTACCAACCATACCGTAAGGAAACAGCTTAGATTACTTTACATGCAAAAAAGAGACTTTATTATAATGTTAGAATTCTACCTTATGTGTTGTCTAATGATTTTAAGACATATGAACTAATAGAAGAATAATGCTACCTTACATTGAGAGTTAAATTGGAATTTCCTGGCTGGTAGACCTTAATTATAGTTTTGGATTGTTCCAGTGGTTTTATTTCTGGAAAACCAGGAGAGAAACAGGGATGCTTGCCAAATTTTCTTTTCCCTGTGGAATATCTTGCTCTTTCTGCATGTTAGCTACAGTAAGCCCAGCTTTACTTTACCAGATTTTTAATATGTCAAACTTAGAAACCCAAAACTGAAAGGTCAGGCATTTTAAATGTTTTCAGCTAATTCACAGTTTTTCCCAGTTACAGTCAGTACTGTTTCATTTAACTTAAGGAATTTTATGCAGCGTTCATACTGAAGGTAAAGAGATGTGATGTGTGAGTAACTTTTATGCAAACCAGAGGCCACAGGTGTGTGATTTCATTAAAACTAATTTGCATATAATTATAGTGATCGTATGAGATAATAGAGTATTCTTAAAACATATGCCCATATAGTTCAGTAAAGAAGAGAGATGATCTGTACAAAATAACATTGCCTTCACTGTGATGACATTTCATAAGTATAAATTTGGCTCTTGAAGACCATTTGGTGGCGTGAAGTAGCTGCTGTACTTTTGGACAGTTTTGGAGTGAAACAGAGTGTAGTCATTGAGTTGGGTTTGTCTTGGAGGTGGCCTGCTAGGACACTACTCCGAAAAGAAACTCAACTGGGACCCATTACACCCCACCGAGGGCAGACTCTTATCAGTTAATAGCAGGTTTCCCCCTGAGAGCAGATTGTTTTGATAGATGGCACCTGGTCAGGCCTGTGCAACCGGGCACAAAAAACACTTGTGTATGCTAGATAAGCTCTGCAAGGGGAAAAAAAATAAAACAAGCATCCTGCAAGTGTGTGAATTTGCACATGGAAGTGGAGTAAAAGTGTACATACGTCTGATGTTTCTGACTTTTCTTTTTTATCTTCTTTCTTGTATCACTTCTTCTTTCATTATTTGTTCGCAGTAACAATAAGTCCTGTGCATGTTTGCTCAGGTGTGGTGTTAGGAGTGAATCAGCAGTTCACCTGATTAGAGACATTCTTGCTACAAATTACACATTTTATGTGCTCCATTTGGAGAGAGTGATGTGACCTGGAATGCCTTGATCTTAGTTGCTGTTGACTTCAACATCCAGTGTTGTATATACTGTAAGTTGGCTTTTTATTATAATTCTTTGTCCCGTATTGAGTAACAAAGGTAATACAGATATAGCGATCTGCACAATCTCTCCTGCTATTTATTTACAAGTATTGCTGCTTGCAGCTACCATAAACAGAGTAGAAAATTTGTTAATGTGTTTTAGGTTGTGTGAAAGCAGATGACATGAAACAAAGCTTTGATAAAAACAAGCCTAGCTCAAATGTTAAACATATAATTTCCAACAAATTTACAGATGTATACAACATAGCCTAAGTGACTGCTAAATATCTCAAGCAAAAGGCCAATAACTTAAGCCCCTTATACACTGGACAAAACCCCACTAACACCTGCTAACATCTTGTCTTGAGTGTGAAAGGGTACAATTGGCATTCACTCCCAGGTCAAATGACTCTGCTGTAATCAGGTATTTATCAGTGACTTTATATCCACGCTGTGACATCTTTCAGAGCACACAAACACTGTAAACACACCCGTCACCTGCTCAGCACGGGGCTGTCAACCAGAAACCCAGCAGCTACACCTTGTTTTTATACAGTTCATAGGCTACACACAGCAACCACCGCAACATTGTCACTGGCCTCCATGCTGCTTTCTACGGTTTACTAATCCTGTTTTCTGGCACGTTTGTGACATTGAACGCAACACATCAGAAATTAACAGAAGAATGCAAACTTGTTTACTGGCAATGTGAAAGAAGTCAATTGTCTGTTTTCAGCGGTTTTACCTGCGTTTAAAAAACTTCTATATACGGGCTAATTTTGGTGTAAAAAGGGTATTAGACATATGACCAGGTTATTTAAACTTCTGGTCTTAAAGTGAATCTAACTATCAGTGAGAAAGAGCCAAAAAAAAGTACTGTACAATGTGTTAATATCCTGTCATCTTTATATCAGGTCAAAGTTAAAACCCACATCTCACAGGTCAGTCATAATTATTGTCTTTTTGGTCTGAATCAGATGAGAGTTGAATGTTGTGCATAATTATATGCACTATACTTTTACTATTGAATATTAATTATTTCATATCATGAAAACAATGTAAAAAGAAGCTGTGGATCAGTCAAATGTAAAGTTGGGTCTTTGTGTAAAAAGCCCAGGCTTATTTAAGAGCACTGAAAGTACTTTTCCTGATCCTTGGGTGTAATGATATTTCCTTAGTGATACCATTAACTAAGTGATAACTGTGAAGTCAATGTGTGTCTCTGCTGCCCCTTAACTCCTGCTCTCCTGACTCTAAAATGTAAATGTTCTCTTGAAAATTAATTTAGCATTTAATTATGTATTTATTCAAAAGCAAATATGCCAAAAGTCTCTGTGGTGTCACATGCATAAGTCAGCGGCCATCTGGTCACTGTACATTGACCTTGACTAACTTTTACAGCTAAGGAGCAACTGTATTATTTTGTAGGTAAATCAGTCAGGTGCAGGTCAAGCAAAGAACAAAGAAGTAAAATGGACAACTTAAGACTTCATGATATTTATTTAAACAATTTTTTCACCTTGAAGAGGACAGTATACGGAAGCCGCAAGAGACGCAAATGAGAAAAAATAAATTCTGGCGATCCATTTTCTAAGTCTGATCTCAATAGTTTTCTCTCCTGTGTTTATGTCTTTAGAGGTGGAAAAAAAGTTTTTCCATGATAATCTTTCTTACTTCCTTAATTTTTTTGTGTGTTTGGTTTTTTTTAATACAAGTTTTGGCCACAAGGGGCTGAAGTGCACAGTCACCATCCATCCATCCATCGTCAACAGCTTATCCTGCGTACAGGGTGGATAAAAATACATTTCTAGCCAAAAGAAAAACATGACAGTAATGTTACATAACTTGCTAAAACAAAATATATGTAAGGGAGACCGGGTATGGTTGTAACACTTTTTGCTTCAGTAACTAACTTACTGAATTTTTTAGCTAGAGTTCTCAAATTTTTATACAAAATACCCACATTTGTTCAATACAAATAATAATAATAATAATAATCCTTATTTGTAGAGCACTTTTCAAAAACAAGTTACAAAGTGCTTTAACAAGTGTAAAGAATAATACAAAAAAAAAAAAAAAAAAAGATCAGAGCATGAAAATTTTATATAAAATTAGTAAAATACAATAAAATAAAAGGGATAAAATAAAGTCAAATAAGATCGGGAAAAGCTCTCCTATAAAAGTATGTTTTAAGAAGGGACTTAAAAGAGTTCACTGACTCAGCCGCCTTGATTTCCTCGGGCAGGCTGTTCCAGAGCCTCGGGGCCCTGAAAGCAAACGCTCTGTCCCCTTTAGTTTTCAGTCGAGACTCTGGAACAGACAACAGACCTCTGCCCGAGGATCTCAAGGTACGTGCTGGTGCGTATGGGACTAAAAGGTCAGAAATATAACAAGGCGAGAGGCCATGAAGAGCTTTAAAAGTGATCAATAGAATTTTAAAGTCAATTCTAAAACATACTGGGAGCCAGTGTAATGAAGCTAAAATAGGAGTAATGTGGTCATATTTCTTTGTTCTGGTTAAAAGCCTGGCAGCTGAGTTCTGG
>NC_060172.1:11780229-11837254 GCF_021292245.1 Micropterus dolomieu
GAAGTGGCCATATTTAAAAAGTCAGTTGCATTAACATTGTTGGGGTCATCAACATGAATATTAAAATCGCCACAAAGAACAATTCTGTCATAATTTAAAACCAGAGTAGATAAAAATTCAGGAAGTTCTGATAAAAATCCTCCAGGCGGTTTTGGGGGGCGATAAATTATAACAAATATGATAGGTTGCAGCCCTCCAACTTTAAGAGTGAGAACTTCAAAGGAGTTAAATTCATCACAGCGTACTTGATGACATTTAAAATTTTTCCTATACACGCTCACTAGCCCACCACCACGACCACTGACCCTCGGTTGACTAAAGCAATCATATTGAGGCGGACACAGTTCAGCTAGCTGGCTATAGTCATTCATTTGCAACCAGGATTCAGTTAAAAACATAAAATCTAGATTTGCAGACAAGATAAAATCATTTAAGATAAAAGTCTTACTATGTGGCACCAGTTCAGTCCTCTACAAGAATATCACAATAGCGGGGTAGGTTTAACACATGCTGGGGTAGGTTGTAACAATAACACAAAAGAATCAAAAATAGATGCCACACTATATGATATGCTTCCAAAACAGGTAGTTATATAAAAGAACAATGTTTCTCTCTTGCTGTAACAGCTTATGTCTGATGACTCACACATGTACAGTATGTGTATATAAATTTATCTACAGAATAAACTTACTTAAAAGTATACTTCATAAATACTACTACAATGTAATAAATTAAAGAACAACTCTGTACATCTTTAGGTCTAACTAAAAAGAGGTGTGTGTGTGTGTGTGTGTGTGTGTCAATGTGTGTATATTCATATTCAGAGTCACAGTCAGTGCTTGAAGTGGGCCGGTATTCACCAGTACGTATACCAGCACTTCTATATTTTACTCTTTGGTGTACCAGGACTTTTTCTTGCACACAGGCACTTCTCACAAGCTGCCCATACACTTTTCTACCCTCTCCACTGGTGGAGACCGAGTATGGAAAAGGTCGAGTGACGATACACACGCCAACATGTGTACAACATGTGAATGGGGAGGACTGGTCACAGTGCTCACAAATTAATGCTGGTAACCCTGGAGTGCGGGTTTGGTGAACCCAGACTGCATAGGCCAATCTGGAAAATATTAAAATCAGGAAAGTACCTAGTTTACTGTATCGTGGATGGTTGTAACACTTTTTAAAGAAATGTTACCACCCACCCCTGTCAGACAATGTTTAGCTAGCTGTATTACCATAGTGCTTTGAAATTAGAAAGGAAAAAATGCATCACATATTACTTTCTCACCTCAGAATCAGTTTTTTCTTTATATATTCTGAATGCACCTCTTTCCAGACTTGATAACCACCATGCCTGATTGGGGAGGAAGCAGGTAAATACTGAAATGATCACCTAACTCCTATCTTATCTCTATTTGGTGGAATAGGTGTTGTTACAACTCTCCCCATGTTACAACCATACCTGGTCTCCCCTACCTTGTGTTTAGAGTGCATGGAGAAATTAAAACTCACCTGGAAGATAACATGAATGCTTTTGGTCCTATTAAGAACATAGGGTAGGGATGCACTTCAGCCTCTTGTGGCTTAGGTTCTTCTTAAGTTTTAATAAATATAGTTTTATCCAGTAACCTTTAGAAAAATTACAAAAAATTCTTCAAAGAACACTGAAGAAAGTACCAAATTGAAAAAGTATTTACAGTAAAACATTCCAAAAATACACTATAGACTTCAATGTGAATTAAACTATGTATTACACTATATTTATACTGTCATGTTATAAAGATTCAATATTTTTTTCTATTTAAACACATAAATTATCAAGCATGTGGTTTAAATAAAGTGTTCAAACTGTGGGTTTGAGTTAAATTTCCACTCCCTTATCATCATCATAAACAGTGAGCTGTAAAGGAAAAAGTGATAATAATCCTCACTAAGAAAAATGTTTATCTGAACTGTACAGTCTTGTTAGAAACATGTTTAAAATAATGATATAAGTGGAATTCAGGACCAAGAAAAGATAACACAGGTTCTCTGTGGTTTGTGTTTTATTAGCAGCGATTTGATATCTGTAATTTATTGACAGTTTTTACTTAGTGGAAGCATATTCTGAGCTTTTATCAACAACAGACATGTTTACTGTAAACAGCAGGGCATTCAACAACTTTTTGATCCCCGAGAAGATAAGGTCATGTGACTGGCATTTTTCAGGGAACGTCCGTACAAAGCAAAATGATGAGCTTTAACTGCATGTCACCATGCTGTGGGTATAAGCCATTGTTACCACTTCTAGCTTTTTTTGGATGGAGCGCTTCTTACATCAAACAATTTTAGATTAGTGGATATTTCCCAACACCTGATTCCTGACACTCAAATTAAATTTGGGCAGAAGAGTATAAATTTAAGGAGCTTGACAGGATGGAACAACTGTATTTCTTACTGAAATATCTTGACCAGCTCAGCTTTCATTTTTGAATCCCCCACCCATGGCAAAAAAAGAGAGAAAAAGTTCCTACCAAGGAATGTTTGGGGGTGGGTCCACCGATCTGACTGCGGTGTCCCCTTACAGTTGGGCTGACCAGCAGGCTCTGGGAGGTGATTGATTGGGTGGTGCTGGGGCCACCAAGGGCTCTTTCTGGAGCTTTAGAGGTTAGGGGTCACCTCCTCTGCAAATCTGCTTCCTTTTGTACAGTCGCAACACCAGGAGAGCAGTGTCACATCACCCCCACCGCTTTTCTCTCTCATCCCTCCTCCCTCTGGTCTTCACCCTGGGAAAATGGGGGAGGCGTCAATTAAACCTTTTCTCTCTTTCGCTTCAGTTCTCTCTATCTTCTGAAGTTGCTCCTTTAAAAAAAAAAAAAAAACCAAATTCTTTAGGTTTAAATGCAAAGAAGCGCTCAGGCCCAAGCCGCTGTGCTGTTAAAAAGGGTTTGTTAAGGTTTTTTGGAGGGTTTTTTCAGAATAAAACTAATGATAATGGAGCATGCAAGCTGTTGTAGAAACACTCCTTAATGGATTACTTAAGCAAGCAATTAGCAGTACACTAGCATCCAGATATCAGCATCTGAATGGTTTAAAATATGTGTCAGTTGTAATGATGCTTTGTGGTAATTACTCTTGTTAATAGATTGATGTGAAACTGGTTGGACTGAGGCATTGATATCATGAAAAAGCTCCTTCTTCTCTCTCTCGTGTTGTTGACAAGTTCTCAAAACTGGACTCTACGAAGTTTTTTATTACCTTCTCTCCCTACACAATCAAAGACCAAAATCTAAAACTATAACAAGCCAAGGGAAGGGGGAAGAGTTTGAGTAGAGCAGAGAAGAGCCCTGCAATGTAAGCCTTTGATATGTAGTCAGAACGAAGGGTTTGCTGAGGGATAACATTGCAATTCAGAAAATGTGACTGGTCCTTGGCCCTTAGGGGCCAAGCCTTTGTGGTCACAGGACCAGGATTACACTTTAACCCCCACTACCGCAAGCAACCAGCTCCCCCAACCGCCCTTGCTAAGGCCTGGGGTCAGGTGAAAGGCCAGGAATCTTAAACAGGGTAGAAAAGGGAGAAAAAAAGAGAAAGTCCGTCTTTTAAACATTCCGAAATGAAGCGCTTTGACTGGATTTAATTTGGATTCCACCACTGAAGACCATAGCTTATGCTTTGTTCCTCACCAATAAGTACATGCTGGGTCATTTTATACGTATCTACATCTCCATTCAAGTAAATGTAAGGAACTGAGTTTTGTTTGAACTCACTTTGAATCAAACTCAAATCAAAAGAGTAATAACACTGACCAGCAGCAACAGCTCTGAAACAAACAAATATGAAGAAAGGTATGCATATAGAAATGCAAACATATTATCAAAGCAACCTTGAATCTAAGGTGCAGTCATTAATCAAAATATTTCATAAGGCAATTTGTTTTATTGAAAGGCCTTTTAAAGCATTATATTAATTCTTAACAGCTTTGATGAGCCAATCACTAAATCTGCTTTGATTAACTTTTCTTGTATAATGTGAAAATAAAGTACACACATCATAAAGAATCGAGGGGACAGCTAATCCAGTGTGCCTGTGTATACTGACATGTTTTGTCAGCCAGAGATGTCCATTGTCCAGCAATGGCTATTGTGTGTCTCTATTAGATCTACATACTGGATGTTGTGATGGACAGAATTTATTTTCTACTACAACATACTTTACTTACTTTTTACCATTAATTATTATATAAATGAATAACTACTTCAACAGTCTGAACTGATTTACTTAATACTGTTAGTTACACAAAGCTTTTGATGTTATAGTTTACTTATCCCATCCTTAAAATATCCAATTAATTATGGAAGAATGTAATGTTCAAATAATTTCTGCTGACAACACATGATCACTTTTACCACTTTCCAGTCTGTGCCCATTTAATGAAATTTGATGAGGGTGTGTTGTCTCCACACCACATCTTTGTTACCAATCCGAGTATTGTAGCGGCATGGTAGTGCTCAGTCACATGTATAAAGTCAGAAATGCAGGCTCAGTTTCTAGTTGCTGCATGTGTTTTCTCCTGCCCACCCAAGTTTGCAAACCGAGGTTGTGTTTGTGTCTGGTATGTGTTGCTGTCAAGTGTCAGTCAGCTTGTTCACTGGCCAGATGTACTGAGGAAGCGGTGGGGTCGAGGTGGGAAAAACCCTCCCCCCACCAAAAAAAGTGTGAATTTATAGCAGCAAGTCTGGGTCAGAAAGCTAGTGGTGTCTCCCTCCCACACCACGCTATAATTTCCTGGGCTCTGTCCACGGAGAAATATGGCCTGGAGACGGAGAGGTAGAGGACGAGAGGAAGAGCTAAAGATAGAGATGATGGAGCAGGCACAAAGTGGCAACACAAGGAGATGCGGAAGACACAGTGGGAAGATGTTGACATCAAGTTACACATTGTTTTCCATTAAGCACAAATCTGCTTTCATTAAGATCCTTAATGATTCTTAATGATACTCAAGGAACAAATAAAAGGCTCATCACAGAATCTTTCTGCTTCAAGAGGTAAAAGGATAAGACTGGTGATGATTTATATTTTTGTGAATTGATCCTAGTACTGCATGTGTACTCAAATCCTAATGTAGGTTATTTCTCTGTGCCTTAGACTCCCATTGTTGTTCAAAGATCTTGTAACACATGAATGAACCACGCTGTTGCACTGGGTGACATATTCCTTCTTTTCTACGAAACCGTAAAACAGTAAACCGTAGTTTATTTTGAGTCAATCAGATATACACCCTTCTGCTGCTGTAAATACTCAGACGAGAACTCTTTTTACTCCTTTTTGAGTAATGTTTGCTCAAAACCCAGCTTTTTTTAGGAGTGCAACTATATATTTGAGAGTCGTTTTCTAGGTTTTTACATATTTAGGACTTGGACATGAGTGCAGTTGAGTTCTGATAATAACTTCTAAAATCCTGTTTTGATAAAACCTTGTCAATGAAACGTGTTTAAACTGTTTTTGTTGTGTGTAAGTAATTTCTTTGTTAGTTATGTGCCTCACTGTCCTGTTTCAAGATATTAATTTCCAGAATAAAACTATAAAACACAAAATTAACTTGGAACTCTTCCCTTGTTAAGATGACTGTCAACACATCTCTAGTGTATACCTGAATTTGCCCATGTCAGAACAACATGTAAGTGAAATACCGTTTACCCTCTCTGACCCCACTACTCTGTAACAAACACCTGACCCACTAAACTATTTTCTAATCTCCATCCCCAGCCATAAAGTGTCTCAGCGGTGGACACTGAGGCTATTAAGTCTTACCATATACCATATAAGAGGCTTTTTCTTCTGGAGGCAAACTCCTGTGAACTGTAAGGTCATGTGAGGACTTCTCCCTTCTCTGTTGCTCTGGTTCTCAAGTGGGAAACAGTGTGTGTGTGGAGACAGAGGAGTGCCCCCTGCTGGCTAGCGGCAGCACTAAGGCCTGCACACAGCTGTCTCACACATGCTACCCAGCACAAGCACTTCATTGCTTTATTCCCACTCATCTGTAGCGCCTGTTCTTTATTCAGAGGTGACTTTATGGGGCCGTTTTGTTGCGATCGGTGCTATCATCACCATTATATGATTATCTTCCACTAATCTCTCCAATGTAATAGTCCTGCAGGACCAATTTCTGGTGCAGGATTGTTTCTTATCTGCATTTTTAGGCAATCTGGGGCAGCAGGCTTCTTACTTCTCTCCAGAGATGGAGGCTTAAGATGATGGTCTTTTAGTAATGATTTCATTTCTGCCTTCACTGAATCCTAGTTTGATCGTCAAGAGTGAGAATATTCAGTTTAGCTCAACGGAATTTGGCAGCATTTTGGTTCACAGTGTGAATTTGTAGGAGTATACGTTCATGGTGAAGACATGTCAATCTATATGAGAGTGATAACTCTGTATGCTTGCACATTTGTTCCAAATGTCTTTGAGAGAATATTTTCCAAAGTCTTAATTTTTCAAAGATAATTTTAGGATCAGTTTTAATTCCTCCTGGGTACCGGCTCTTTTTGTGAGCTATTTTAGAAACCACAGGTGGGCAGATACAGGTGGTTGTTAACAGTCTTGGCGCTGAATATGCTTGTTTTCTCTCCTCTCCCTTTCTGTCTGAGAAGCGTTTGAGCCTCGTTGAGTTTCTCAGCTGCCTTTGATTTTTCCTGTACAAATGTGGAAAACATAAACCTCCCCTGCTCTCATCTGTCTGAACATGCACGAAGCAAAATGACTAAATCTGCAAGCTGCCCAGTGATATTGTTATAAGTGGAGTTCCCTAGTGAAAAAGATGAAGATAGGAATTAAATCAAAGCCACAATTTAGATGTGTGGTACGATTTTCCCCTTTCTTTGTAAAGCAAAAATAAAATATTGGCTTTGTGTGAGGACTGAATGAGCATGTATTAATATGTGCATGTCAAGTTTGTTCTCCTCTTAGTAGTTTGATTGGAATCGTCTGTTTAGAGTTCAAACTGGATGAAATATACAGGGAGCTTAGGCAGTAATGTTCTTATTTTGCAAACATATTTTATTGGTAACCAATACAGTATACACTCTGTACTAAAAGTCCTCTTTTGCCATGTAATTCACTTTAATATGAATGAAATATAGATGATGACACAATATTCTCCTACCCAATTAAAAGTGAATCGATCAACATTTATTATATGATGAATGAATTGAGGTTACTGGGCCACTGGAGCAATAAAGGAATGTAAAATATTTTAAAAAGAAGAAGATGCACTAGTTTTTGTTAATCAGGTCCTGTCAAGTAATTCACTGAAATGCAAATAAAATGCAGGTCATGATACAATATTACCCTAACCCATTAAAAGGAAACAGATTGATATTTATATGAGAACACTGAAAACTGAAAAGAGAATATGTATACTTGGAGATACTGTGTCATTATCTCAATAAAGGAAAAAAACACACAGAAGAATATTTTAACAATATATATATACACTTTTGGGATTAAGTCCGGATTTTTTAATGAATTCATGTCTCATGTATTCCAAATGAAAGCGCTAGTGAAAGTGTTAACCATGAACAGATACAGTCAAGCTAAGGGTTTGATAGCCTTTTTATTGATTTTGAATCCAATATTTAATACATAACAAGCATATAACAATATGTGTTGCTCTTATTGTACTCAGTATAGTAACAGAGTCTCATTCTGAGGTTTAAATAACAAAATGAAATTCTTTTTTTGCTTCGCCCATAGTTCTCATGCATGATCCAGTGTTGATATTAGCAGTTGCAAGTATTTATGCTGCATAACCTCAGTCGGCTGTAAACCTTATTCATATTCTGTTTTAATATTTATGTTCCATTTTTTCCCTTCTACTTGTTGCTGCAGTGAGCCACGTCCCCCCACAGGGATCATTAAAGTTTCATCCGTGTTTTTTCCTTATTACTGTATATCACAGCACAACAGCACACTACTGTATGTATTACCACCAAAGGACACAAATGAATGAAATGAGGCCAAGACTTCATCACAATCGTAATGCAGAGAGAGAGAGAGCGAGAGAGAGAGAAAAAGAACAACCCTGTGCGCTCCCCTAACATCCCTCAACCTCCAAATCAATTTCCTTTAAATGGAATTAAGTGAGATTGAGGCACACCACTGTATTAGTTCTTCAAAAAGCAACCCTTCGAGCAACTCTTATACACACACACACTTTTCCTCCTCCTCTTCTCCGACGGCTGCCGTTTTCCCCTCGATGGAGTTTGATCGACACAAAGCTGATCTATAAATAAAGGCTTTTCTTCCAACCCACAAAGTCATGTCGGCCGCTCGCAGTTTGGCTCCAAGGTCACAGCTGCCTGAACTCCCCTTTACTGCATCCATTCACCACTTGTTTGGGAGATGGCTTTAAAAGCACTTTAAGCAAATGTAAATCTGTTGTTTGATGAAAATGGACACATAAAATGAACTAATTAATGCATATTTTAAAGTGCTTTGATTTTTAAATGTAGTCTCTGGTGGGATGCAGTAAACCCACCTGAACACCTTTTTAATACCTATAATCACCAGTTTAACTTCATACACAAGCATCACAGTAAGTGAATGTTATCAGCCAGATGTTTCACACAAATGAGGCCTTAAAAGTGATGTGAATCATTAGGTTTGTGTTTTATTGTTGAAAACACAACGTGGTGTATTTTATAATTGACTTGTCTAAACCTATTTATTAAATCTAATTAAATTGAGTTTGATCTCTTTTTCTCACTTCATCCGAATCACCAGCACAAATTACAAAAACTATACCTTTTCAATTTTCCACTACAGCCAAAATGGCTTTCCTAATAAACCAGATGATGCAACCATTTCAACACACTGTTTTAGTAAATATAATACCGTATAAAGAGAATGGTTGCTGTAGCTGACTTCAGGAGGCATTGATGATAAGTGCGGTGATGCAGTGATGTTTAGTGTTTGATTCAGTTCATTTTTTACACTTTTGTTAGCGGGTCATTTTGAGCCATGATACAATATCTCCTTAAAGAGCATAATATGAAACAAAATAATAAATTTTCCTTTTTAAGCACTGTGAGATTTCCAAGTTCAGATTTTAAATTTACAATTTTAAAATAAAGTAATTTTTCCTTTGAATTAGAATTTCACTTCAATCTTAATTCTGATAATAAACACTGAATTCTCATTAATTTCTTGACTGACTCGACTAAGTCCTCCTCTTCTGTACACCTTCAACCAATATCAGTATCACGACAGCTTTTAGTTGAATCTTAAATGACTGTACATCTTGGTGGTGGTTTACTTAATTTAAAAAACACACAGAACATCAGAACACCACTATCCGAAGTGCTACTTGCTGATGCTTATAACACAATTTTATTTACTGCTGCATACTGCTTACTAATTTATCTCCTGCTCTTTCCACTCTTCACCATCTCACTTATAATACAGGTTTAAATTCTGTCTGAGTGCAATCTGTTGTCCACATTCACTGTTGCATTCAGGCTATGAATAGGAGCTTATAATGCACTGCCGTGGTATTTGTGGCTATATCCTTATTTACTGTTTGGTTCACAGTGATACGGGCATATTGGGAGTGTTCCTGAGAATGGACTGTGCAGCACTGCGATGTCACAGCCTCGCCCCTTCCTTGTTGCTAGTGAACAACTGCTGCAGTATAAAAAGGGCAACGCCTTCACCTGCTCTCCTTGTTATTTTCACTGCATTTCTTCTGAAGCAAAAACCTTCCTGTATGTGTGTTAAATGCAAACCTCCCAGACAATGGAGGCTTGTAGTTCACTGTGACTTTTCTCTGAGACCTCCGCCCCTGTACTCATCCTCCACTACTTCCAACAAAAGCCCTACGGTAACTACATTAAGCTGACCGAGAAGCATGCCATCCCTATTGTACCTAATACCTTTATCATTTGGTACCGATTTGGCTATGCTTTTCCCTGAGCATTCACATATGATTTTCTCTACTTTTTAAAGTTACACACATCAGATAGTCACTTTATCCTAAGCCCAACACCCCTCATCCTTGGTTCTTTTTCTCCCACCCATCCCTTCCCTTCTCCCAAGCCGTCTGACAAAACAAAACAAACACCCTATCCTGTCCAGCGTGTCTATGTTAGAAGGGATGGAGGGTGCTGTGTGTGTGTGTGTGTGTGTGTGTGTGTGCATGTGTGTGTGCATGTGTGTGTGTGTGTGTTATGGTTAGGACAGTAGAGTGAGGTGCTAAAAGCCTTTTGTCCAGCAGGAAAGACAATGTCAGCAGCCACAGTGAAGGGGAAAAAGTGAGGGGGACCTGGGGTCATTTGGCTTCAGCCTTTTTGTGTATGTATGTGTGTATATGTGTGTATGGGTCGAAGGACCTAAGAGCCTGTGACTAATGTGGGTTTGCAACCCTGCCTCCCCACCCTCAGCCCCATTTTCCTTTTACATTGTCTGCCCCCACTGTCCAGATGGCCAGTGAGAAGAATAAATCCTGGGAAGGCGAGGGGAGATTTGGGATTCCAATGCAGGACAAGGGGTAAAGGTGGGGGTGATGGGAGGTTGACAGGGGTTGGGTGGTGTTGGGTAAGTCACTCCCAGTCCGCTTTTTATTTTAACAGAGCAGAAAGAGTCCTGTGAGTGGGAAATGGCACTTTTTTTTTACTTTTATATAAGATTACGGAGCTTAAATTGAGTTAAGCTGTAGTTTTACATTAAACAAAAAGGGACAAAAAAGAACAAACACAACTTAGACAGCAAGCCAGTGACTGAAACAATAGCGCATGTTAGTATACGTGCAGGAATGAAGAGAGTATGAAAAATAGTGGGGAGGGCTGGCCCAAGCTTATTTGGGCCCGAAACAGAATTGGGTTGTCCCTCACATCTCACAACCTTTGCTGTTGAGGTAAACCGTGAAAACAGCACAAAACACATATCATCACTTACATAAATGCCTATATGATATCAAATGACGAGAGGAAGAACTGAATAGAATCGTAATGATTATGGATTTATTTGTTAAAATGTAGTTATAATATATATAATTATAAAATTACCTTCAAACATCTAATCAAAGCTTGTACTTTTTGAATACAGAATTTTTTTGTATGCCAAACAGCAGGTGACTATATCTAAAAAGGTTAAATTATTTCTTGTTAATTTAAATGTTTCTCATTTATTTGACTTGTGTAGATTAATAGAAATAAATTGACTTATCATAATTGTAAATATTATTCTATATTTTTTTATTATATATATAACTGATTTAAAAACCCTTTATATATAATTTTTTGTGTTGAGTGTTGATTGATGATATCTTTAATTTCGTGTTTTGATAACTGGCTAAACATGATGTTTGAAGAAAATGAGCTGTGCTTCCTCTTACTTTTAAATGATACATGTGAGGCAGGGTGAAAATACAAACAGATTCTCTTTGAGGTGTACAGGAGAGGAAGGAAATGATGCAAGTGTTAAAATGTTGAGAGTCTTCAGGTCTTTTAAATAGGGTTTGTTTAATTCTCCCTTCAGTGTTAGCTATCAAAGCTGAAGTCCTTTTGTTAATGTACGGTACACATTTTACAATTTGTGTAAAGCTCCTTGCATGTTTGGCAAAGCCCTTATTGTTGTACCCAGTGAATCAGTGTCTCATCTTCAAGATCGTTAATCTTGGTGACAGGGATTTACATCAGCCGACAGATTCACTGATATATTGAGAGCGAAAAATGTCTCCATTTCCTGTTAAAGAGAAAAATAGGACTGCACTCAAATGTGGTGCTTCATCTGTAAACACACAATTGAGCATTTTATGTGGAGAAAACTGGGTATACAAATGACCGAGCTGCGCAAATTTCTCCGTGGGACACTCAAACCTCCCACTGAATGCTGTCATTTATTTTCATTGGTTTCCTGCAGTAATGGACTTCGCTTGAACAACATCTTTGTATTTAACCTTGAGAATGAAGCATATGAGTGCATGTGTGCATTTATGTAGTCACAAACACACACTTTACTATGATAATGATCATCTCCCTTACTATTTTTTCTCTCTAAAAGCACTTTTTGTTTAGTTTTTTGTAATTTCAGAAAGGCCACAATGAAAATGAATCCAACATTTTTAACGTAGCCCTGACATTAATGCTCTTACCAATGTTATTGAATGTACAGGTATTTGTCTTGGTGAGAGTGGTGCACACAGCATGGGTCTTCATATAGAACTGATAATATACATTCTGTATCACTCTGTATAGACATTAAAAGCAGCTAGTCATACACAATATTTGCAACTGCATATACTTTCACATACATACTTTAATAATATTTAATGCATACTACAATGCATGTTTTATTTAAAAAAGCACTTCTGTGATTTTGCATTGTACTTACATAACGTTTAATGACATGGAAGAAAAACAAATTATTCAAAATCGATGCAGGACAAGCTGAGATAAACTGACTTTTAGTCCCTAATATGAGTCAAGCTCCAAAATCCATTGATCCTACATTTCCCACAACGCTGCTCTATAGCCTCTTTTATTATAGCCTCTTTTTATGTAGAACCTCCCTGCCTGGTAAACATTTGCATCTTTCAAATTTCTCACTTCCAGTTTGTAACTCGGGCTTTCTTTTTATAAATGTGTAGTTTCCAAGCCCAAGCGAGTATGATTTGCTCAGACTTGGCAAAGCTCCTCCAGAAGACGAAATACAACCGTTTTCACCGACTGAGTAGTATTACCCATGACACTAATTTTGACACAATCTGCTTCTCTATTAAAGTCCAAAGTTTGATACTGATAGGAGCCTTCAAAAGCCCACACTGATCAGACTCTACTAGACTTTTAAAAACTGAATTGGTTTTTGGTATGAACACTTCCCCATGATTATAGCCTGTATTTTAAAATCAGATCCACCTCACTGGCCCATTCTGGCCCTTTATCAGTTGTACATCCCAGGCCGGGCCCCTCCTGTTGAAACAGGGCCCCTCCCTGACCAGCAGAGGAAGAGTGAGCCAGTTGTCATGGCCAGGCTGGCTGAGAGTTAGGGAGGCCAGCTGTAGCACAGGAGCTGTTCCCTCTCATTTCCACTTCATTTGTCTGCCCTCCACCCACCACCCACCACCACCACCACCACCCCAGCCCCTTGCTCCCTCCATCCATCCATCTATCCCTTCTTCCTTTCTCGTCCTCCCTCTGCCAGTGGACCAGCACTCTCTCCATGCTGAGCTCCAATGTGCCCAGTCAGCTGTGGCAGAGCAAATGGCATCTCTTCGTTTCTTTACTCTCTTTCTCAAAGATCCAGAGAGTTTAAGTGCAGTCATTTGTTTGTTATTATCTGGCATATATATATATATATATATATATATAGTCATTACCAAGTTAAAGCCCTCAGATATTAAGGGCATTTAAAGCCACCCATTTATGTTTTTGTTTTTTTTTTCTTGATAAAGCACCGCTTTTCTTTGTCACTTTTGCTCTTTTGTTAAGCATATATATTTTTAGAAGTACGTAAATCAGTTTATTAATTTAGTAACAAGAGATTTAAACAAGACTTGGGGTGTGAGAAGAGGGTTTTGGTTATAAAAATGATAACTGAAGTCATGCAGGAAGTAAACAAAAGTAAAGGAAACCCAATCACTTCCAGATTTGACCCACTGTAGAGCAGAGCCAGGTCCAGACAGAGCACTCTCTCTGTTTCTTTTTCCCTCCTGCCTTCCTCTCCTTGGTATGAATCTGCCGTATCTCATTCCCCAGCGCTAATTCCAATTTAATTGCCAGTAGCCCGAAGCCTCCTCAATAGGAGTAACAAATGGTTTGATTCTGTAGACTTCATCAGACTGCATTTTAAATGCGACACAGTAACCCGGTGCGAATGCCAATGAAGCCTGGCGAGTAGCTCCTCTGTTTACTAATTATCCTTTTTCTTACTCCGAGCCACACTGCACAAGTTGTCTGATTAAATCGGATTTGTGGGGATTGGAGGGTGGGGTAGGTGGGTGCTCCAGTGGTGGTGGTGGGTGAGGAGGGGATGTCAGGGGGGGGTGGGTCGGTGAAGGTGGGAGGACATGTGGATTGGATGGCAAGCATGGTCCGTCTTTGTAAATGATCCGCAAGTCTACAACAAGAAGGGGCCGGCGGTGCAACTGTAAATCATGATAAAGGGCTTTGCCACTGTTTCTCACTTTGACATTAATTCCCAGCTTGCATCGTTTATGATCTTTACAGTCAGCATGGTGGTGAGGGGAAAAACAAACACATGGTGGTAAATATATTCTACTGACATTTTAGAATTTATATCCACTGCAGTCGTGCAGGGGAAGTTTGACATTTTTTAAGGGTCTTGAAGGTGGGTGTGGTGTGTAATTTAGATCTAAAACCTTTCAAGGGACATGTTATGTCATTTTTTTTAGAAATATTTCACAATTATTGTTTCATTGTTGAAAAAGCCTCAGTAATTTCCTGAAACAAATGGGCACTGTAGTTTTTAGCGAACACTACTATAAACAGGAGTACTAAACAGGAGTAAATAGTACATTTGTTGAAGACTATTTCCATATGTGTTCTTGAGTGTGTATGTCAGCAGGATGGTGTGCAGAATTGACTCAAAATAAACTATATTTCCATGTTAATTGTAAGGAAGGAACATGTCACCTAGTGCAACGGTGTGGCTCATTGTTTTAATCATTTTCCTACAACAATGGGGTTCTATGGCACAGAGGATTAAGATATATGAGACTTTGATACTCAGTACCCAATACTTTTTAATAAGATCATCATTTTTGGTTTTCTCTTCTTATGGGATCTCTTGATTAAAACTTAATTTTTCATAAATGCTGAAAAATATTTGACCATTAAGTCTTCCTAATAATGTTACTGTCATAAAACCCTACAGATTCTGAGTTAATGCTACAATAATTTAAGTAATAATGTGCAAATAGTAGCTCCAGTTGCTACAGTAAGGAGAGAATATGGTGAGGCTGTGATGTTGTGCAGATGAGGAAATCTGCACTGCTATAAAGACCTCTCCCTGTCAACTAAATGGCCAGTTGAGCTGCCATATGGTTGTGCTGACATTATCTCTGGGTAATTAATATGGCATCTCGCCTGGCATCTGGTGGCATTAATCTAGCTGGGAGCAGTTCATCTTACAATGTCAGCGCTGCTGCGGGCCCGACGTGAATTATCACTGCCCGATGAAACTGGGAGGCAGGGACGAAACAAAACAAAACACAGAAGGACAGGGTTTGTTGACTGTGTGGTGTTGCATTTTCTTATAGTAGAGATTGTCTTTTCTGTGATTTCTTGTTTTTTCCCTGCATGAATAATGTGATGGGTTATTTGGTTCTTCATCCTCATTCAGTAAAACTCTGAAGTCACTATTGGATTGATCATATTCAGTGTGCTAACGTAGTTTTGTTTTGATATTTTCTGTATAAAACATTCAATGTCCTGTTTTGTTGTTTAATTGCACTCATATATATATATATATATATATATATATGTATATGTATGTATATAAAAGCTGGTGTCAGTTAAATTTTATTTACTACTACTAAAGAAAATTATATCTGTGGACTAATTTGATAGTGTATTATTATTGGAGTTTACAGTTTGTATATAAAATGAATGTAATGTGCCGTTTAAAAAGAAAGGTTTGTGAGGAAGTGATTCCCAACCTTTTTAGCTCATGACCCCCTAAACAAAGTTATGTCTACCTGTGGTCTCCATGGATACGGTATGCTTACAGGTTGTGACTAGTTCAACCAATAAGCGATTTTTCTTTTTCACATTGCTTCCTCTGAGTTGACTGACTCTAAAAGCCATTGAAAGTAAGGTGAAATTATCCAGTTTTCACAGGGGAAAATCAAAGAATAGATGAAAACAGAAACATAGCCTGTTGCAACTACTTTCATTTTTATTAATAACCTCTCATTTGGCTGTCTAAAAAATTGAATAATCTAGAATTTGTACAACATTTGTTTCAGACAAATCATTGACTACTGCATGCAGATATAGAGTTCTCTCTATGTTACTGAGGCCTCATTCCTCCCTCCTCCAGTTTGATCAATAAATTGTTCTGTGGAGCTGTTTTACATGAATTAGCAGTAGGACAAATATTACACCTTATACACAAACAAACATATGTCTCATGTTAGAGGCCAGGCCACTGTATTCATGTTTCTGCGTTTTGAAGCACGTAAGAGGAACCAGACTGGAAATGTGAGCTGAGAACAGAGACTGTTAGTGAGCGCTGTGCACAGTTGGATAACAGGATACTCTGAATGAAAGGCTATGCATGGTGAACATTAGCCCACAGGTGATACGATTCTGAAACTCTGTGTCCTCTCCTGCTCTCCTAAAAAGTCATGAGTCAAGCATGCAAATAGAAGCTCTATACTCCAAAGCTGAGGAAATAGTCTCCCGAAAGTGAAAGCTGTTGGCTTGGAAATTTCAGGAGGTAGAACTTCAGGGCCTGAAATAGTCATAAAAGTAATCCTAACTTGATTCCCCAAACCAAGATTGTTTACTTTCCTAAATCTAACCATTCGCTTCAGTTTGCATGTGACAAAGAGGAGATAATTTGCCCAGGTTGTGTGGAGTGATGTAATTTGGATGCAATGCATATTATGCAAGCCACTTTAACAGTATGCTTATTTCCAGTGTTGGCACTGGCAGTCCCCATGTTTCTCTAGCTTTCCTGCACAGTCAATTCAAATGCGCACAAGTTGTTTAGAATTAAATAAAAAGCTCTAAAAATAGCATTTTTGATGCCCTTAGCATAGTTAAAAAGCTGACCATTTTTCTCTCCACAATTAAAAATAAATTGGTTTTCTAGATCGTTCGGCTGAAGCAACCATTGGAACATATGTCTTACAGTATGTTTTGATGGTTACGAATGCAGTGAGAATAAGTGTTGGGAAATCTTGGTTGTTGTTTTGATCATAGTATAATAAGGCAATCAATGATGCCATGGAAAGCAAGAAATAACACTTAAAGTCTTAAAACTTTAGCTTTATAATTTCACTATCTAGTAATCAGTCAGAGAAATTAGTTCCCATAACAGCACAGGATATTTTTAGTGTTATCTTGGGAAGACATTATTTAAAATGAATCCTTTACGTCTGTCTGAAACTTTGCTCTGCGTTATACTTGGCGTTGAGAACAAATATGACCATTGGACACAACAATTTGTTGTCATCTAGCGTGTCATAGTGAACAGCTCACTAGACCCGAACAAAAACATTAGTATGTCCAAATTTGTTTGGGTCGTCTCTCGCCTAGTTTGACATCTATGTTGCTCTGTGAATCCATGGTTATTGACATTCTTGTTCCTGGAAGTCTACCTGTTGCTCCTCCTGGCATAGTGACCATCTGGTAAAATGTCATGTTGTCGTCAAACATTCTTAACTTACTGAACCCTGATTTACCTCTAATTTACCTTTTAATTTGCCCTTAGCTCACTTTAAAGATGCATTTTCTACACTGTATGATAGTGTCACTCTATTCAGTGTTTGTTTTTTTGAAAGCAGTTTTTTTGGTCATGATCAGGGGGCATGTGCACTTGTGTGTAAGATGTTGGTGTTTGTGGGGTTTGAGGAGTACCTTTAGGTAAAACTCTACAGTGATTGGACTGTTAGCTTCCCTGCAGTGTTACAGACAGTAACAGTTGCCCACAGGGGGCCTGCTGGCCAAAGATATGCCAGATATGATGACTTTAGTGTGAAATCCTGTGTTTGGTACGTACCCTAACATTTCATTGGGGACCTTTTTCAAATCCATGCAAGAGTAAATTACAGAAGACATTCATTTGTTTGTTCATGACAAGATGCATTTCTCAGGTGACGCCCCTTGGAGGCGGAGGTAAAAAGGTGCTCGGCGACCTTTTCAGAACGGCTGTGACCTGATGTGTGATGAAGCCTGATTGCAGATGAGAGTAACAACAAACATTTCTAGTCTAGACAAAGCTAAAGAGCAGCAGGAACGTCACCTCTGCTTTCGTTTCTTACACCTTTCTCTGTTGACACTGGCAGAACTGTTGTGACTGGTGTTTGTGGTGACTGGCAGCACCTGGTTTGGTGGAGGTTGTTGTGACTGATTGTTGAAGCCCTTGTTTGCTGGTGTAAAGCAAAAATAGTCCAAGGGAAGAAGGGAAGAAACATTTGTGCACACGTACAGCTTTATGACCTAATCTTTTACTGATCATAAATGGTGGCCATTGTTCTTCTTCACACCTTTTGTCAGGGCTCTTCCTCTGTTCTCTTTTAGCAATGAGGTTTCTATTTTCACTCTGTGATGCACTTTTTCTCAACACCAAATGAAAGACATGATGTATTTCATTCAAAAAGTCATAGTTTTGGACATTGAAGTGCTATCTGTTACAGGGATCACTTTGCTATTAGAGAGGTCACCTTTGTTAAACTACTGTTTCCAGGTCAGAAATGAACACTCATGCTCAAGATGAATCATATTTATGAGAGGTGAAACTGAGAAGTCAGATTTATAAGCCACACTTGAAGGTAGCATCCCACAAAGCCATCATAAATCATGTTGTAGTGACTTTCGGTTCATGTTTCTGTTATTAGAGCTCAAACTGACATACCTACAATTAATGTAGGTGTTTTAGGATACAGAAGCCTACATTTAGTATCTATTTTGCCCTCTCTATAGATAAACCATAGCTTATTATAGATTGCAATTGACAAGAGCAAGCAGTAACGGAGGTTGAGGGCTGTGGTAATGGCCTGTGATTGAACACCTTGTGCTGAGGTCCCGCTGCTCTCTGCCTCATTAACTCTGGCAGGTCCTCTGTTCAGCACACTGCATTGCAGGCCACAGTCAGGACACATTTAACTGTCTCGACTACAGTCCAAGAAACACAAGTGTTCAGGATGGATTTGGAGCAGGATTGTAAGGACTGTGATGCTCATCTTGAAACATGCTGTTGAGTTGTTAAAGTCAAACATTACAGCTTCCCATTAAGCTTCTGAGATGCTGTGCTGCGTGCACAAAACACTTGACAGTCAGAGTGAAAAAGTTGGTTTTCACATGTACGACAAGGAGCTTTTTCAGAGGTTTCAACTAAGGTTTTCAGAGTTTTCTGAAAGTTAGGAGCATATATTGTAGAAAAAAAGCATGTAGAATCTGTGAGTGACAACACCTTTATATCTCTGAGGGATGTATTGAAGCTTGCAATTTGGTTTTACTGCTCACCTTCTTGTGACTTAGTTGACCAAAATCACAGAGTCCAAATTCAGTGAACTTTAGTCACTTCTCTTTAAGCCTTGGTATCCTCTTAATGGAGCGATGATTCTCAAAATGATCATGAAGTCACACAGTAAAGAGAGTAAAATTACCTATTGAGACCCCTATTTGCTTTTAATTAAGTTTGAGGCCATCAATTAAGATCTTTTAAGGCTTCCTCAGTCTATTTTTTTAGAGCTGGTGTCTGGGTTGGTGCTTGCTTACCCTGCTGCGCATCAGAATCAGTAAAAGAGCCTACCTCTACCTTTAAGCCATTTCTCTGCTCTGTACCCATCCGGCCACTGTCACCTCCCATCTGGGAGTATTCCTCTCCATTACCGGCCCCCATCCATCCCCCACTTAAATAACAGCAGCCCTGCCACTCCAGGCCCATTAAGATACTGCCGGCACTGCAGTGGCCACACACACAAACAGCCACAAACTGCCTGAGCCTTTATAAATAGATGGCGGGAGAAGGAGAAAGAGGTTGGTTAGAAGAGGTAAATTATTCCAAAACAGCCAAACAGAACTGAGACTAAGAACCCCCCACCACTCTGGCTCCTCTAGCTCCTCAGTTCAGGTGTCACTTTGGGCTGACTCAATTTTACACTGTAATGGACCTTCTGGGTCGACTACTTTTCTCCCACCTTTCCTTCCTTTTTTATCTTTCCATTGCTCTCTTTACCTATCAGCAGCCGACAACACCTTTAGTCATGTTCCTGCAACACACACACATTATTGCCTGAACCGACTCTATAGTGTGTAGCACTTAATTTTTTGTCTAACACTAAGCGGGGTTTGCACTACAAACTGAGCACACAAGAAAGGGGGAGATGATAGCGAGTTGCAAGTAGTTTGCCCACATTGACTGTTTAAAAGCATGGATGTAACATCTTGGATGTCATAGTTTTATGAAAAGATTTTTCAATGCCTGGATTTGCATTTGCTATCTTTGGCAGTGGCTGGTGCTGGAAAATCCAAATTCACGGTACACAAACAGATCTTGTCTGCTGCAGGTCTGGCGCTTGCAGTCTTGTTTGTTTTAAGCGTACTCTACTTAAACATACTTTTTTTTGTATATTGCTCCTATACCTGTGCACAATGTAGTTTATTAGACAACATGTGTCCATGCATAAATAGCTTTTCAAAGCTCACCATGTACAAGCTGGATCCTAAATGTCATTAGTCTTTGCGTATTATCACCTTTGTTCTTTACATATAAATGTCTCTGTGTCTCACATTGACTGTTTTCTCTATGTGTTACTCTCTTACCTGTTTCGTGTTGCTTTGAAAACACACCTATAAAAGCAGTGAATGTCAGACTTCTTTTAAAGTTGACACATACTTGCTGCACACATATCATACGTCATTCAACTTAATTTGACTCACCGCTGTAACTTCCCTGACTTCAAAGTAAAAGTTTTTTTTCATGTGGTGCTCCTGCTTTTTGTTCACTAGCTCTGTGTGTGTGTCGGTATCTGGGTTTCATATTTCCAACATGTCCACGCCTTTGCCTAGACCTTAGGTCAGAGGTCTGATAACCTTTTACATTCCACACCTAGTTTCCTCTAATTCTCCATCTTTGGCTAAAGTCTCACTCAATTCCCTCTCTACTCCTCTCCCACCGTCTCTGTGACTTATTCTGAATCCAGACCACTCCGGCCATTTTCATTTTCTACATCTCTGAACAACAACAATAATGGCGTGTTACTTTGCCTCTTTAATGTGACCATGAATTATTTGGTTTTAAGTGGCCTGGAGGAAGAACTCCTCTGCTTATATTAGTCCACAGACAGAGCCAAACCTAAGATACACAATAAACTAAGAAAGAGGGAGTGAAGCAGAGTGATTATAGAAGTGAATAGGAGGCATGCTTGTCAATCAAAACCACTTAAGTCCCTGGAGTCCTAGAGGGATTCCAGAAGCAATCGACCCCAGTCAGTAGCCTCTTCATTGATAAAAGCAGAGAGGAGGAGAAGAGCAAGGGAAATACAACACAGGAGAAAACTAGATTAGCACTAGTTAGATCCGTGCACTAGTAAAATGTTGTACTAGTTTGCATTTACGCTAACAATTTGACTAACCTTATTGCTGACAGATCTTAAGGAAGTAGTCACTTTAAATTGGTTAAAAAATTACAACTAAAGTTGAAGGAATAATTTGGAACATTTTCAAATTAAGGTCTTTTTCTCTTGACTTACATACTCAATAACAATTGAACCTACTTAACATCCAATTGGTTACTGTACTACACAGAATGGTTTTACATTTCCGTGTTTAAACAAAGTGTTCCTGCACGACTTTGGCAAAAGTTCAGTGTTACAAAAGAAGTGATGCTTTTTACACTCCCAGTTTACTTCCTCTACTGAAACAGGGAAGAACTTGGTACTTAGCATGTGCAATGACATGCGCTCTATACCTGTCATAGCTGACAGGTATATAGCGCCACCTACTGAAACTGAATCTTCAAAGTCGTCAAAGAAAATCTAAGGTAAGAGAAGAGTGAATATGTTGAAGACTCATGAACATTTTGTCAAAGATACTTAACATGCAAACATCACACTAATGTATGGAAGCTCACCAATGTGATGAAAAAATATCCTGTAAATCATTATAATTAGAAACATTCTCAAAGTATCTCTAGATATCTTTAGTATCTCAAAATAAGGAGAGGTTTTCTAAAAATTATGACTTACTATCTCAAAATAATGACTTAATATCTCAAAACTAACAAGTGGTATGTAAGCCCATTTCCACCAAGTGAATAGGTCACCAACATTTTAGGAATCATCCTCACCTGTAGGGCTGCCAGATTAGTAACTCAGGCTTTCAGTCAACAAGGATTTAATGAAAAGTTCTACACTCTTGCAGACACACCTACGTTCTCTCCTGTACAACAGAAAATGAAACATGGAGACGAAAAATAAAATCAGCAAGGGAAGCTTTGTCAATATTTATTTCGCTTCCCTATATGCGCCAAAATTAGATCCCCCACCCCCCTTTGGTTCTGTACATTGCCTTCCTCTACTACAAACTAGATCTCCTATCTTTACCTGCTATCCAGCAGCTCTTCTCTATCCTTCCTCCTATCATCACCCTCCAGCAGTGCATCCTCCCTCCATTCCCGTTCTATAGCGTGCAGAGCAGCCGAGACAGTGATTGATCTGGCGTGGAGGCTGTCGTGGGCCCTCCTCCTCCTCCAGTGGTTATGAACATGAGGCGGGCTGCTCTTCATAGATTTTTAAATTAGTGTCAGCTTTGCCCCAAAGATGTGTTATTGACTGATGAAATAGAAACTGAGCTCCAAACACTCAGTCCTTCCCCAGAGTTTTCCCCAGCCTGGTAATTGAAAAAGTGTGAAGGGAGTGTGTTCAAGGGAGCGTGCAACTGTGTGTGTTTGTTCTTCTGTTTGTGATTTTATGTCTTTGTGTTCTTGCAACTGTGTGCTCTTTATCTCTGCTGGAGAAAAATGCACAGTGCTCGCTAGAGTCAAGATTCGATTGAAGTATTGCACAGGAGATCTTTATCTTTATACTCCCCTACCCTGAAACATGAGTATTGTGTGCGCCTTTAATCCTATAAATACAGTATGCTTTAGGTACGCCTATGAAGGCGCAGTTAATAAACTGTAATATGTCTGAGCCCACGACACCACACCTGAGTTGTTGCCTACCCTGTGTCTTCATGATTTGTTTGAGCAAAGCTGGCATTGGTTGTCTACAATGAAGTGCTGTGGGGAAAGGTGACACCCCTGTTTTTAAAGCAAAACACAAAGTTTTGTAACAACATAGGTCTGTTCTTTGTAATTCTGGCCATCTATCCTATCAGTAAAAACAAAACTGTAATCACATTACATTTAGCTGACGCTTTTATCCAAAGTGACTTACATTTCGCACGCCTCTGGATCAACTAGGAGTTAAGTGTCTTGATCAGGGACACATGTCATGACATGTCACAGGGGGGAATTGAACCCGGGTCTCTCACACCAAAGGCATGTGTCTTAGCCATCCTCATACTCACCATGTTAATTGTTGAGATCTGGGAACAGAGAGACGTCACTAAAAAGACGGGAGGCAGGCCAAAAAACATGATATTGTGAAAATAAGAGCCAAGTTGGAAGAAATCAGTTGCCATTGATAAATGAAATGAAATCATGTTTCACAGCTCTCTTCACTAACTCCCCTGTTGTGTCTTTTGCTCTGCAGGGTCAGACATGGCCATCTTCTGTCTGCTTTGTGGGAAGCGTTTCCAGACCCAGACGGCACTGCAGCAGCACATGGAAGTCCACGCCGGCGTTCGCAGCTACATTTGCAGTGAATGCAACCGGACTTTCCCCAGCCATACTGCACTCAAACGTCACCTACGCTCACACACAGGTCAGTGGAACACTCAACATCGTCGCTATTAAGTTCATCGATGATATAAATGGAACCATTGGTGTGTACTCCATAGTGTATTATCCATCTATTAATTTTCAGCACCTTCTCTAGGTCCGGGTTATGGTTGTGTAACCCAGTCCTTGAAACGTACCTAGGTCAAGTGCTGTGCATATATCTCTCCATAGTGTGCTAAGGAAGTGCTTACAGTTGCAAACTAAGTACCGTAGGCCTTATCTTACTCTCCACAGCCACAGTCTCTGGCTCATTTTGGGGATTCCCTCGGCCAGATGGGATATGTAATCCCTCTGGTGTATTGAGGGTCAGCCTTAGAGTCAGCTCCCCTTTTAATTAAAAATCTTTGTACATGTAAACCTTTGGGATCATAATCACATGTCTAAATCACCACATCTACCTCTATTTGACAGGAGGTAGTTCTTATTTTGCACTTCTTGTGAAGTGTGAGCTTCTCCCTCTGCCACTCATATCCACACTCAAGTGGCAGTCACTGTCCACAGCTTAGACCATAGGATTGATTTACACATCAAGAGCCTTACCTTCAAGCTCAGCTCCCTCAAAGCCATGATAATCTGATAAAATGATTAGTTATTACCTCACTGTCTATTAAAAATTGACTATGTTTTGGATAACTAATAAGAATAACTAGAATGATGACCAGTCCTAATCAGACCCAGGTTATAAAAACTTCCTTTAAATTTATCTACTGATAATTCCTTCCTCCTGGTCCAACCCATTTTTCACAGTGCCTCAGGTGTACCAGTGCAATGCTACTGTAGCATCTCTGGTCAGGAAATTACTCATCTCTGTTGGTCATGCTCAAATAAGGATTTGCACTGAACTTGCATCACCATGTGTGTCTGCCTCTTTATTGTCAAAAGCAAAACTTGAATTTATTCTGTTTCTACCAAACACTTAATAGAGCAGAGCTGACAGCGCAGAAAGGATTCATATTGACATCAAGGATTTGTCCTAAAGTAATATTATGTTAAGTGTTAATTCACAGGGATCAGTGTCATTTTAAAGATTATATATCAGACATTTTAATCATTGGAACCATTAGAAAATTTAAAATTGTTTGAACATTAATATCTGAGTGGAGCAGTATTTGCTCTGTTATGGTGTAGAAGGGTTTTTTGTATCATTTTCAGGGTTTGGGGTATATGGGAATATGCTCTACTCAATCAACTTACATGAGAAAGGCCTTAAGGTGTGACGGCCTTTTATTACCTGATAATGAGGTCATGTGTTAAAGAGGGTCCCTTTGTCAAAATCCTGTTTAAATACCTCAATTATTTCAGGTGACATTGTGTTTACATGATGCATATTGCTAAATGTATTTGTGTTTAATGGGGCCCAGATGCACATTTTTGACTCAGGGCCTTTGTTGCAGGTAATTCCAACCATACCCAATAGTGCCTCCAAAAATCTTGTACCAGTAGTTGCACTTTGTTAATTTAACAGCTTAAATATGTTTATTACATGTGAAATGCTTAACATGTTAATCAAACATGGAATACCACTTTACACTTAAAATCAAAAATCACATACGGGCACATTCTTTCCATTTTTTTTTTCACAAATATGCATTGCAAATCTCCGGAAAAAGAAAGATTTTTTTCTCAGATCATCATACAGTACATTACCACTACCTACCCTGGTGTATTAGGGTAACAGAATAGCTAACCTTGAAAAATGTGATCTGTGTACACCCATAGTGGGGAAAAAAAACTCAAAAAACCCATTGGACAAATATAGCTTACAGTATAATGCAAAGTAAAAAAACATTTTTATTTTAGGAAATGGGACTGAATTATGTTATCCCTACCCAGCTACATTAATACTTTAGCCATGCATAAAACTGATAAATTCAGGTCAACGCAAAATAAATTCTGCAGCAGTCAGACGAAGCGAATTTACAGTGACAATTTTTTGTTGTTGTTTTTTCTTCAGTCCACTAGTAATTCTCTCTCTGCAAGCTCTCTACTGAGGCGAGGCCAGGATACTAATACATTGTTGCGAGGGTGCAGAGGTAGCTTGATGGATGCGGCTATTCAGAGTGGGGAAAAAAAACGTAACCATGACAGAATATGAACACATGGAAATGAATCCCATTTCACCGGCGAGGGATGGATGCCCCCCCACCACCCCCTCTCACCCAGCAGCCTGTCTGCGACCTTAAATAACAGTCTCACTGTCAGAGCCGATTTAGCTCACCAGCTCACGGATAAATATTTGAAACGAAAGGCAGTGAGATGAGAGCAGTCAGCCCTATTTACAAGTCAGGCGAATACACCATTAGTGTGTGATGGTGGTAGGGGCTGGGGGGGATTGGGGTAGTGGGTGGACGGTGCTGCTTGAGCCGCCTGTACAGTAGCGAAGCACACATCTGCTCTGTCTACAAGACATTGGAGAGGACACAAGAAGCGTCTCTGATCCACCTGCCCACCCGAGCGACGCAAATGTCACCTCAGCTCGTCTCTGGAGCTGCAGATGAGACTTTGCTGCCTCATACCACTTTGAACCTCATCCCACTGTGGGCGTGTGTTAAATCACAATGAGCCAGCCGTGAAAGCAATCGTTTAAATATGATGTGGAGCCTTTTGTTAGGGGATTATAAAGTCAGCAACTCACACAGCCATCATGGGCGCCAGAAATAGGTCCTAATTTACCCTCCAAAAAAAAAAAAGTAGGCATGGTGTTCCTCTACATTTACACTTTGATGTTAATAATCTCATTCACACTTTGCTGGGTAACAAGGCAAAAATAGTGTTTAAAAACAGACAGATGTAGACAGCATATATACCTCAGAGAATCAACCTAAGAAGTTTACCTACATGAAGCCTTGTTTATGCAAAGACACATGTGCACAGCCCTCATCTAACATAGTCCATCCAATGTGGACATATGCCTATATTCATCTAACACGTTTTTGGTATAGTCCTACATGCACCTTAACTTATCAGTTTCCACTATGCATCCTACATGCAACAAAGTCCAAATCACAAAGGTGTAGGATTGGTTTGAGACATGGAGAGGACATGATAAAATTGGAGACTCTTCAACCAAAACAATATTGTGTTTGGAGTATAATGGAAATGGTACTTCCATGTTAATTGCTATTAACATTAATTATTTTCAAATAATATATCTGCATCTTTACCAAAGAGTACTACAGTCCTTTATTGTCTTTTATTGATGTTCAGTTACTGTGTTGTTTTAGGAGAATACGAGCTATATGTTTTCAACCTGCATACAGACCCAACAAGCACCTCCACTCAGGGCTACATGAATGTAGCCTGAGAGGAGGATCCCAGGGCAACAGACAACCCACAAATTTCTGCTGCTCATAAAGCTTTTATCACTTTGAATGAACGGTTGCAATTAAAGCCAACTCAGATGAGTCTATCAACATTTTTATCAATCACACACTTCTCTCATCTGAATCATGAATGACACCTGGACAGTTAAAGGACACCTTTCAGAGAGATTTAAGTGAGTATAAAAAAAACCACTATAACAATCAACCGATGGAAACCTTATCTTTATGTTATTAGCGGCCAGTTAGCATAATGCAAAAGCCAGGTTCTAATGGGAACCAGCAGTTTGCCCTTTTATAGTTTAAATTCTGAACTGTATTGCGTGACACCTTTCTAGAACAGTCCCTCCTTATTCCCAAGCCATCCATACAATGCCAAAAATCTTCTTCATCTTTTGATGATGTATATTGATAAATGTCACAATCATACACACAGAAAATTTTATGACTAGATCTCAACCTAATATTGTCTATTAATTGCTAAGCAAATATTTTTGATAGAAGAGGAAGGTGACTAAGACATGTTCTTATTTGTCATTTCCTCTATATTAATAATGACTCATCACACTTTTCCCAATTTATTTTTATGTGAGTCAAGTACAGGCTTTGCGACAAATGTTCAGCTCTGAATGTTTATTTTTCTCTGAATGCTTCCCACAGATATATCTCTCTTTTCCTGGGGATACCAGGACTTCTCACTGTAGTTTTTGTTTCATATTTATAGATTGTGTTTTATATTTTTATATATATATATATATCATTATTTATTTCTCTTAGCCACACTGTCTTCATTAAACATATCTTTTTACCTCTTGCCAGTTTTAATACAGTATGTGTGAGTGGTCATATATACAACTATAGAGTTCATGACCATCTTCTTTTTGTCTGAGCCATGGCAGTGTTTTTCTACAATGTTTAGTTGTAACATTAATGTGATCTTATACATCCAATGCTCCACCTGTTGACTGTTGCTCTGCATTCAGGTTTTTGTTATGGAGGCCTGGATGTCGGATTAAGCCACTTGTTGAACCATGTGCAAAGTTTGTGTTTACAGATGTTGATTCACAGTAATTGTAAAAAATATTTTGCCACTCAGCTGGACTTTAGGCAGTTATTGTAACAGTGGAGCTGATCCAGATATTGTACCGTAATAATGGTATTATCAAGGTCAGAGTATTTAGGTACGACAGTTTTATGGAATCATTAATGAGTTTTGTCGCCGTAATGAAGCATCTATTTAATACAGTACAACATATAGACACACAAGCACAAACACAAAAAGTTGGAGTCAATTTTGGTGAAAATTTCACATAACTACCAAGAAAAAACTATAGTCCCAGTATTCAACCATAGTTTTAATGGACAGAGTATGTCAGTTCATCCACCATAGAAAGCTTTCTAGCTTGGTTATTGGTTGAATCACCAATTTGTTGTATCAACTGACAACAGAAAGCAGCAAAAAGCACTTTTATGGACATTCATTACGTGTGCTTCATTTTACCTGTCTGCTGGCTTATCTTTTGAAAGCAGCCTTGCTGGTGCGAGCTCTGACACTGGATCACCATTTAGGACGGGGAAGAAAAAAACTGATTTAATGGTGTTTATTTCAGCATCTTAATCATGTCATCTCCCCTTCTCTCCCTCACCGTGCCTTTCTTCTCATTTTCCTCCGTCTACCTGCAGTTCCATCACCTTCTCTTAACATGCCAGGATATAAGACTTAGCTCCGTGTGCCACTTTATTTTGTTTATATATCTTCATTGAATGTATGCACACTACAGTATAGGTTCAAGCGATTACACACAAATACACAATGTGGGCCTATAACGGTGGCAGACATGGCAGCTGTGTTATTCCCTTTCCCTAACACCACACACACACTCTCTCTTTACAGACCAGGCCTTCATTAATATTCCGTTGTTGTGCACTGTCTGTGTGTAAGTGTCTTTGTGTGTGTTTTTTTTAAACCCAGAGCCAATTTGCTGTCTGCTGTGGCGGGGTGTTTTGTGTTCGCAGCTGTATTTGATAGTGCTACAGCCAGAGAGAGAGACAGGGAGAGGGGGAGAGAGAGGGAGAGAGAGAGAGCACTGAATTGAATTTAGAGAGAGAGAGAATGAGCCAGTTCTGGTCCTGGCAGTGATGGAGCCCGGTGATTTACAGCCTCTTACCGTATATAATGAACACGCTCTGGGTGCCCATGGGCACAGCCACCCTCAGCAGGCCTTTGGGGTGTCAAAGGAGGTGATAGGGGGAGGAGGTTTAAATGTAGAGGTGGTGGTGAATGGGGTGGGGGGGGTTGGAGACGCAGGTGGTGATGCTCGGGGGCACCCAAGGGTCCACTCACCATGCTGCGGTTCCACCTCACTGTTCTGAGTCCTCATCTGTGGCCTCCCTGCCATGTGGTCACACCAGAGAGAAAGAAAAGAGATAGGAGGGAAGGAAAGCCAGAATGGATGGAAGAAAGAAAAAGATGAGAGAAGGACAGAAGGAGAGAGGAAGTAATAGTGGCAGATTTGGGATGGACAGAGGACATGTCCCCATTATTCTCTAGCCCCCGTGAGAATATCCTGACAAAATGAAGTTCTGTCTGGCCCTTTACATCCTCACAATGTGATTATAGAATTGTGTCTCATTTATTTAAAGCTCTGCAGTGCAGCTTTGCACTTTGGCGTCCCCGAGTGGCTACAGAAGATAGCATGCATGATATGCATCCCAAGCACAAACAGGATGCTGGAGCTGTACAGCAACCAGTTTTGTACCACACTGGTCTTTTATGCTTCAGCTGAGACCAGGCATGCTGGCATCTGCACTCTGTTTTACTGTATGGATATACACTATCTGTTCCCAATCAGAAATGGAAAATGAGTACATTTTGTGTTGTTTATTCTAATTTGTATTTAATCAAGCAGTAGTGGAAAGTGGTTGAGCTGGAATGACAAAGACACTGTTACTCGAAGACAGCAACTACAGCATATAGTTTTTCTGGGTAACAGTGTGCTAACAAATTAGCATGGTTTTGTTAGTTTGGTATGACTTGGGTTTTTTTTGTTTTGTTTTTGGGGGTGAACAGTCTTTGAGATATTTTATCTAAATACTTAATAATTTAAAAATGTCTCTTCCTCCTACTTCAGACAACTACCGAAGCTGAGACAAGTGAGTTGAAGTGGGTTGAACTTCCATGTGATTATCGAATGGCTTCCTACATTTACCAATATTTTTATTTTCAAGAGGATTACGAGCAATTCAAAAAAAGTGAAATATTGCCCACATCAAGTCTTTAGAAAATCTGTAATTTTGTTGTAAATGTTCCAATGCATAAACATGCATATTCTTTTAAGTAAAAAAGAAAGACGGCAAACTCCTACTTATTGAAGATTTTTGATGATGTTCGCTGACAGCAGACGTTAGCACAGCAACAGGATATTAAGCGTAAATAACCCTCTATAGGCCCCCTCTGAACATTAGCATCCCACTCGCTGGTCTGATCAGAGGCCCTAATTAAAGGCAGGTGAATCTGAGCTCAATTATTATTCTTGTAGCGTCGTACGAGCCCACCAAGCTCCGTGATGGATTGTGATCTCTGCTGTGGTTGAAACGCTAGAAAGAGCACAATGTCTTACAGCAGGAGCCACTGATAACTTCACGCAGACAAATAAAGACTGTCACTTTTATTGATTTTTAACCCAGCCCCCACCACCGCCGCCATATACACCCACATCCCTTGCTCCATCGCTGTCTCAGTTTTATCCCTCCCCCGCACACCTCCATCACCATCAAAGCTTCCCTTTAATGGGAAGGCCTCCAACATCACAAGGCATCGAAAACATTTTCTTCCATGAAAGTATAGCGCACCCAAAATGTGATCCGCATTTAAAGGGTATTTCCACCTCTCATCCCTCCTCCATCCGTCTTTCTGTCTCTCCTCCTAAATAAATCAAACAAACACATACATTCTGTATATACAGACAAAAAATCTTAAATAAAATATGCAGAACGGAAGTGAAATTGTCTCTTAACAGCGGGCAGCTGCAGCAGCACATAACGAGAAATGCAATTTATTCCCTGGCACGTTGCTGCTCGGACAGGCAGATAATGAAAGGCATAGGTCATTGACGGTGACTTAAACCTGCAGTGGTGAAGTGAAATACATTAATAAATATCCACAACGTTACTTGGCTGGGGGGGGGGAATGACGCAAGGAGTAGCTCCTCATCAAACACCGGAATACAATTAGTCGTTGGACTGCTGGTAAGAGCCTCCTGCAAATCATAATATCTCTGATCACTGACATCTGAATATCCATTACAGCTGCCCTGTGGGGACCTGTGCTCTGGCAGCCTGAGGAAAAGAATGTGATGCCTGTTGTCATTTTCATTTCTGAAAGTATACATACTGTACATCCACTGCCCGCATGGTTTCCCGAAATAGGGCTAATGTCTCAGAATGGAAAAATGGTGCTCCGTAGATACAAAGTGAGAATACATTTACCCAGTGTGAAAGGATTAGACAGAGGAGCCATGAATAGAAACAGACAGTATGCAGACAGTCAAGTAATACATTGAAAGTAAAGATAAAACTGAAGATATAACAGTTGAAATTTAATAGACATTTAAGTCTATCTGAAAGAGAGAGACAAATAAGGCAGTATATTAAAAACTTATATGTCCATAAATATATCAGTCAGGTTATCCATTAATGCACTGTGAGACTGGGACTACATGTTCAATAATACATCTCATGAACCAGTCAAGAGCCATGACAGGCTACAATTATTTAAGCCTATACACAAAGCATACAAACATTGCAAGTGATGTGTAGAGAAAGACAAAAGATCTGTTACATTTGTTTTCTGGTATTGAAGTGGGTATCCATTATACCATAAATGCCTATTGTTCTGGCATTGTGCATAAACCCACCAGAAAAATCAGGCTCCCTTTAGGTATGACAACACATACATCCGATACATCCATTGTCAGACTGCTGGTGAGAGCCAACCACTAAAAATGAAGATTCTTGTTTATCACAATAATTTTATTTAGTTTTAATAATATTTAGATTTATTTGTGTGTGTAAGTGTAAGCAAAGCTTCATGTTTCTAGCCCTCATTGTCAGACTGCTGGTGACTAACTTTCACAACAAACGTTTGTCTGCATACGAAGTAAACTTTGCTTCTTTTTCTCCACATTTCAGCAGGGGACCACCCATTTGAGTGTGAGTTCTGCGGGAGCTGCTTCCGAGATGAGAGTACACTGAAGGGCCACAAACGCATCCACACCGGAGAGAAGCCCTATGAATGTAACGGCTGTGGGAAGAAGTTCAGCCTCAAGCACCAGCTGGAAACCCACTACCGTGTGCACACAGGTACTGCGATCAAAAGTCCAATTGACAAAGAAGATGATTAAAGAGAAAAACACTGCGTTTGTTGATAATCAAAGGATTGGGAACTGCTATTTCTTGATTTTCTTGTGCAACATCTCAAGCTGACAATGTGTTGCCAGATATGGTCTGTGAGCAGAAGTTTTGGCTTTGGTCTCTGTGCAGGCACGATGGTATCAAATCTTGCAATCTCATGATGACTGTGACTTTTATTTATGTATACAGATTAAGCAACCAAGATGCAACATGTTAGCATGAGCAATAACTAGTGGTAGTATTTTTTAACTTTGGATAGAACCAGGGTTATTCCTGGGACCTTTAAAAAATGTTTTGTGTTTAAAAGACACATTAACCATTATATACAGTAATTATATTACTGTTATAGAGCACATTATACTATTGTATTATAGTAATTTTTTTTACTCTCAAATACTGATATTGTTGTCCACCTAATAATGCGTCGGTCTGGCTCTGTTAAAGAGTATCATGAACACTTTCTCTTAATTTAATGAGTGCAACATCACATATCTCATTGCCCCTCATAATAATACAAGATGCTATTGCACACCTCTATGCTTTTAGTGCCTGTTAAAGGAATCCAAGTTGCAAGGCATAGACCAGATGAATATCTTTGTTGCTGTGATACAGTAGATGGATGTCTCAGAAGACTTGTATTGATCCTAGTATATTTAGAGCTCCATAAAGATGTTGACACAGTGATAAGCTGGCTGCCCTGGAGAATGAGTGCACGCTATGTGCCAGACTGCGTGAGGATACCACAAGTGCTCACCAGGATGGCACACAGCCAAGGCTGTATGCTTCCTCACCATCTATTTTTTCCTAACACACACTCACAGCAGCACCCTCCCATCTCCCATTCAATAAGCCAGCTGTTAAGCCACACTATCAAGGCAGCCTGTCCAATAATTGGCTCCCCTCCGTCCACCCTTTCCCCTTTTGTGTGAGGGAGGGGGCTTTGCGTTAAGCTGGAGAGCAACAGCAGATAACAAGAGCAAGTGACAAGCTCACAGTCAAAGGCCACCTCGCACAAAAGGGAGCTGCTTGATGAATCATCGACACTGGCAACCTAACCCCCCATCCCACCCCCTTCTCTTCACACATCCCAAATGCCAATGGTGGATCAATACCTGGGCCCCATTTGCAATTCATTATTAGCTGGTTATTTGAGGCAACCGTGTTTACAGTCTGGTTATCAATATCAACAGAATGCAGGTGTCCACACTGCTGCAGCGTAACACATGACAATCTGCAACACTGTATTTATGCTTATTGGCTAAATGGCACCCTAATTCAGCCCTGACGGAGGTCAAGGTTAACCAGGGCTCGCAAAGATCAGACAGGCCGAGCAGTGGAGGCATGAGGCCTCCCATTTTGCCAGCACACATGTGTGAGGCTCCAGCTGAAAGGTGACAGCAAGCGCTGGGCCAGATCACTTCCGACAGCTCATTTCAAATGCCATTGGTAAAGGTCAGCATTTACATGTCTAATTTGCGTCTGCCGGCTTGAGCGCTGGTGGATTATTCCCTGCCATCACTCAAATCATTAGCACATTTAGGATGGCTGCTGTTGCTGAATTGAAATGTGCCTCTTGAATATAGCAGCCCCCACAGCAAGAACACAGCACTTTGATTTATGACACCTTCAGGAGTTCTCCATGGCTGGAGCTGTATTTTTTTTAATGTACCATAGATTAGTTCATTAGATGTGGTTTACAAAAGAAATGCCAGACATTTATACCTAACATTTACCTGGAAATCTAGATTAGAAGTTAATGTAAATGTTATTAGATTGTTCTTATCTCACTACAGCTCAGCTGTCAGTATTCTCACAATCAAAGGATAGCTGTTTTTTTATGACTCAGTTCTTATTTTCACAGTTTTGACCATCATTTCTACCATTCATGAAAACAATATACTCACCAAATGAATCGGTGAGATAATGGAACATGCTGACATTGCTACAACAAAGTCAGATAGGGCAAGAGATGCAAGCACATGCTAGCTTCAGAAACTAACTAGCTGTTTCTGAGAATTTCAGCTGAATCTCACATTCTTCTTCAGTGGATGGAGCATGCAACTGTATCTCAGACCTTGAGATCTAGAAAGTGTATATGAATTGTCTATTTGCATAAATGTCACCAGCGTTCTGATGTCATAACTCCTGAGTGTTGTCTTTTGGTGGTTTTAAAAAAGGAGAAGAAAGTAGATATTGATCAAAGCAAGAGCAAGTTATTGTCATGGTCTTAGAAGCCTCTGCTGCCACATTTGGTAGTTGCACATGGGATTAAATTGCAGGACATCTCTATTTATTTCTATTGCACAGCATGATGTGAAAATCACAATACAGTTGGGTATTTTTAATAACGACAATTGATAACAACTGAACACAAATGATTTCTATACCCCCAACCACAAGAATAATTAGAAGATCATTTTGTTAGCTGCTGACTGGCACTGTGTTGATAGTGTCTCTCAAAGGTGAACAAATTCCACTACTACAGATTTATTCTTCTCTATTTTGAGTTAAACCACTTATTTAGGGCAGTTGGAATGACTTGAATAGTTAGTGTGATCTTTTACTGCTGCTCACTGCTGGTCAGGAGGCATTTGGGATTTCACTCCTTTGACTTGTCACTTACTGTGTGCACAGTCCAATTATCATAACACCAGAGAGCTTCTTGTGGGCCAACAGGGTGAAATCTGTGGCCTCTAAATGAATGGTGTCGGAGTCCCGACATAGACTATTTCACTTTTCACACAACAGTTTTCATATGCTGCAGTCCTAACTGTCCATTAGAGGATAATTCAGTTTTATTAAACTATGGACTGTGGATTAATTAAACTTATTTTTGTAGTTTTGGCAGGCATTTGTATCGCTTTTGAATGCATCACTAAAAGGAAGTCTAAAACTTTATAAATCAAACAGTCAGACAGGTTTAAAACAAACCCCCAGGTTAGGCAAAGGTTAACCATACTTACTGTAGTTTTGCACATGTAATTTTCCTGTGCAATAATGGATTTTTGCCAACCTTTTGGGTGCACTCAATTGCAGTTTTATCTACAAATAAAGTGGTTTAGATTAGATAATGTGTCTAAACTGTTTTGTTGGTTGTCTGACCGCTCGTGTTTTCCTGCCCTACACTAGTGTTACCACACTAAGTAAAGTATCATCACTGATAGGAATCAAACTACAAAAATGAAATATGTAATAATAATTCAGTGGCCATAAATGACAAAGCAATTTTGTTATTATGGCATAGAAGATCCACACAAGCTATTTATGCGAACAATAATATTACATTGATGGTACCAGCCTTCACAATGCTGCTCTCATTTACCACATTTCTTTTTCCAGTTTACTGTCTATGGAACAGCAAAAACTTTATTGTTATTGGTGGAGATAAGTGATTTTTCACATTGCATTAAATTAATGTGAAGGTCTTCATGTGTGAATGACAAAAGCTGTTGTGTTTACCAGAGCACCTCATAAACAAATACAGCTTTTTTTCTCTTTCAATTGATTTCTGTATCAAATGCATTTATTTCCTGATTAACAGGCACATGATTGTTCAACAAGGACATAATACTGTCATTGAATGGCACAATGGCTAACACAATTATTGTCTTCAACCTCACCCTATCATCCTTAGGTGAGAAGCCATTCGAGTGCAAGCTGTGCCACCAGCGATCCAGGGACTACTCGGCCATGATCAAGCACCTGCGCACCCACAACGGCGCCTCGCCCTACCAATGCACCATCTGCCTGGAGTACTGCCCCAGCCTGTCAGCCATGCAGAAGCACATGAAAGGCCACAAGCCCGAAGACATCCCTCCAGACTGGCGCATAGAGAAGACCTACCTGTACCTCTGCTATGTCTGAGGCCAGGAGAGTGAATGAAAAGAGGGAGGGTACGTGTGAGGGTGGGGAGGGGGTTGAGAGGTAAGGGGAATGTAATTGAGCGGATAGGAGACATGAGCCTGTGGTGAGTGTTGACAATTTAGGAATGTCAACAGCAAGAAACTCGAAAGCAAGAGGGTTTGTTTTCTGGATCTTTTCTTTTCATGCAAAGGCGGCGACGACTGACGGGTTAAAAGGTTGTTGATGATGGGACAAAAGTATTAACAAGAGGAAGACTTGGACACGGAGAGAAATTCTCCACCATTGTTCGGATTCACCGGGTCATTCACTACATCTGCAACTGTGTTATTGTTTCAGGTCATTTCATGCAGCGCCATAAAGCAAGCAAGCTGCAAGGAAGTGACTTTTGGGATGCTGCTGCCACAGCGGTGAGAAAGCAGATTCTCAAGGGCTATCTTAACCTACACATTCTTGCCATCAGGAACCGAATCTTTCACTCCATTTAGAAGGAGAGGGGTTCCAAGCTTTTTTTTTGTTCTACTTTGGTATTGGTTTGTTTACATTCACCCTGTTTGGTCATACTAGTTTGGATCACATGAAGAATATGTGAGTTTGAGCATCAGTGTAGGCACCCCAGTTCATCATATCATGGTTTGCTTTCATAATATTGAAGAACTACTGGCTTTCAGAAGCCAAAATTCTTTTTCTTATGGCCACAAACCTTCATATTATTGTAGTTATGAACCAGAACAAGATCATCTTGAAGAAGGACTGTGAATTATTTTGCAACAGTTTCACCATGCCAAACGAACTGAATTAAAGAAACATATGCTCTAGAGTTTGATTAAACTGCTTTGGGTAAACACAGCCCAAATCCTTTTGATCCCTAATGGGATTTCAACCTGTGCAGTAGACAGATATTCCCAGTTTTCACAGAAATCTGCCAGGGCAGCCTGCCCATACATTGCGATCCTTGAGATCCCAGCAGTGGCAGTGAGATAGCCCCTGAGAATCTGCAGAGGAGCCGTTGGGTGAATGCAGTAGATGAAACAGTTCAACTGGATGAATGGGAGCACTAAAATACTGCAAACCAAGCACCTGTTTGGTTGTGAGAGGGTAAGATGCTAGTGCTGCTTTTTTGTTGGAAGTCCCAGTTTTTTCAGTAGTCTTCCTGGTTCTCCATGTCTGTCAGATGAGGACTGGAGAAGGTTGAGTCACCACTGGCCACCCACCATAATCCCTGGAGAGCCAAAGGCTTGTGTCACTTTTTCATCATATATGTTTTTTAGCTCTGCATCGTAGTTTATCATGGCTTGATTGCACAGGTTAAACAAGTGACGACAACAGTCTCTGTTTGATGTCTGCAAGTTATATATTTTTTCATTAAATAATAACTGGCTTTTACAGTATACCACATTAAACCCAGCCTTTTCACCTACTCAGCAATAGATATACCTGGACTGCTTTTATCCATGTACATTAACCAGATGACTCCGGTTATCTCACACTAATGATGAACTACACAAACTGACACATAAACTTTAACACTTTGACCACAACAGATCGGTTCATTCACCACAGTGATTGAAAACAAAAATGGCTAACGGCTGCTTTCCGTGGGAGTCCTGTGACTTCGACTGCTCATAGTGAATGTTGAAGGAGTGCTGGAAATGCCTTAGCTGCACACCTTAGCATTTGTCAAAGGTGGTGTGGCAGGTTGAAGACTATTATATGGCATCAAAATATGAATGTGAAAGACTGTGAGCCAGGTTCATGCTAGGCTGTGTCAAAATACATAGCAGGTTAATGTTGCCTTTCATTTGAAGTCAGAACCCTTTAATCCCCACCTTGGATGTTGTTATTACTTTCCCTGCCTTCCAGTGGCTCAGTTTAGAAGACTTTCCCCATCCAACATCAAATGCTGTTCCACATGCAACAGCTCATACATTAGATAGCTATCCAGCAGCTGTAAATGCTATTTTACATATGTGTAATCGTCCACTACCAACTGATGTAATGTGCTGAAACAGATCACATATTGGGGCCGTGAGGTCATGCAATCTTCAAATTCAAACTTTAGTGTACATTAAGGCAAGGTTGATTACCGACTGATTACAGATTACTAACTGTGCAAGGCGAGAGAGGGATCTGTGGCCGCAGTTCCCCAGGTGTGTGTCAGTACATTTTTGTTTGAGAATATGCACCACTGGAGTAGAATGTCAACTGAAATAAGGACCTTTCAGCGGGCCCTGCGTTATCTGGTGGTCCTTTCCTGTATTTCTTTTACAGATGTGTTTAAATGGTGCTTATTCCCAAATACATTTGCGCTGGGGCTTTAAGCAAAATATCATTAAGATGCTCTGTGTACTCTACTGTTTGCATTGGATACTTGTGTGCACTAATGTGCAGAGAGTGGGAGGGAAGAGGGGTCAGTAGGGGTTCTCAGCTAATTTTTAACCAAAGGCCCCCTTGTTGGTTAATGTAGGCCTCTCCTTGAGTGTTGTTAAAATGGGAAAGGTTGTGCAGCATTTACGGTATATGCTCCACTGTTGACATAACTGCATCTTGAAAGAAATGCAACTCTGAATATTCTTGCTCAAACTGAAAGGCTTATTTTGTTGAGTAGGGGGTGGGAATTTCCGACTTTCTGACTTCTCTGAAATGCAGCATTAGACCTATATGACTTACGCAGCCACATGTATTATCGTTGGCTGTAATGAGCATCACCGCATGTCACAGCATTACCAGGGTGATCACATATCCAAATGGCCGGTGGAAAAGGGGGAAATAACTGATAGGAAAAGACACAGCCTAGCAGCTTAGGGGGCGACCAGTAAGATAACAGAATAAATCAACCCTTTCTCTGTGGTTTTGTCCCTGCGCTTTGTCTCGCTCGTCTCCTGTTGTTGTTGCTGTTAATGTTGTTGTTATTATTGACCTTGAGTTTGATCTCAACACATCGTACTTGAATTACCTCGTTTTGTGACCTCATGTTGCTTGTGTATTTTAATTTTCCCTATTGTTTCATTTGTACACTTTGTGTTTTGTTTATGAGTGTATGTCGAAAAGGTCCATTGCTTAACAAGATGAAGCAATGTGTACACAGATAAATTTAAGTGCCACGGTGAAGAGATTTTTTTTGTTTTTCAAATGTTGTGTATTTCTTTGTGCATTACTTGTTACCAAACTTGGTATTATTAACCCCGCTTGTTAATGAGCCGGAAGGTTTGGTCTTTTGTTATAAAAGCTACCTCTAAGTTGTTTAATTTTTTTGGCAAAAGCACATTTTTTTGTGTTTGTGTTTGCATTATTTCATCGTTGCTACTTCATCTCATGCTTCATTTTTTCAAAAGTTATGATTGTCTGTGTTTTAAAGCAAAATGTATATAAAGGGTAAGAGATAACAAAAGTAGAGATTGATAGTAGAGAAGTCATTCAAATGGACGTTTATTCTTCTCTTATAGTCTCCCCCTGCCCCTCTAACCACAGACGAGCAGACACAAAAAATAGCAATTTTGAAGCCTTAAGTAATGAGTAAGAGATGCGGCAGATAAGAGGAAGTACTATTGCTTTTTAAGAGGGTTTAAAAACAAGAATTTAAACTTGAAAATATGTGAATAGAAGTGTAGTTTTGTAATGTGAAAAAAAGAAGGTTCATCAAAAACGCTGAACCACCCAGGACAGGTCATAGCTGTAGTGATGCAGAGTGCGTTGGACAATTGGAAGTGGTAATCAAAAAAGAAAAACCAGAAGGTTAAAAATAGAGATTCTCTCAGCTGACAAGCTTGCTTGAGAAATGAGCGTATTCCTGAACAAGAGCCAATAGAGGCAATTTGATATATAAAAATTGTGATATTTTTGTATTCAGTGTCAGTCCTTTTTCGATTTGTGGAGGGTTACAGCAGGGCACAAATATTTGTATTTCTTTTTTTTTTACCTGTTTTTTTCTCTCTCTTTGGGTGTGAATCATTTATGCCTTGCTCCTCTTTGATATTGTTGGACAAAAAAACGTGTGTGAACATATTGTAATAATAAGTGTTGCTTTCTGGATGTCAATTGCATTGTAGGGTGAAGGACTAAATCTATCCACCACAAATTTTACGAGTGTATGTGACAAAAAAAAGATGCTAAAATACGGGACAGCAGGGGGGCGCTGCCATACCGACCAATTAGTACTTGTCATTCACAATTTTTCAATCAAACTTGACTGTCAGCATATTTTTTGTTTTGTATTTGAAAAAAAAGAAGGGATGGCATGTCCCGTGGTGTCTTGCCATTTTATTCTTAAACACTGTGAGCTGAGGGTCTTTTGCACCCTCATGTAATATCCACCCACTATAATATACCCAGTCACAGCTCAGTCTGAACCACCACAATGCAAGACCTGATCTGTCACATTATTCCTATCATCGTCCTCTGAATGTTTTCTACTTTTTCGTGCGGGTGAAAGAGTGCGTAAAAGAGTGTGTAACTATGTGTGTGTGCGTGTGTGTTAGTGGAAAAATGCACTAATCAGATCAGATACAAAATAAAATGATATTCTATGCCACTTTTTTTCTCTATGTTGGAAAAAATATATATATTCATTGGCATCGTTATAGTTCTTCCCTCAGTGTTCCTCCGATGTTTCTGTACTATCTTTGTGCCTAAAAATGGAATTTCTTCAACAAAAATATCCATCTATATCTGCTTAGTTTCTGTATTTTCAGAAGAAAATAAAAATGGTGTCTCCAGCACCCTAGGGATGTCATGACGCTCGAAAATGACCTGATTTCTTTTGTTTTTTAAAATCCTGAATAGAGCAGGGCTTCTTTTCCAAGGACTGCAATAAACCCTTAATGCTATTGAAATAGCAACTGGGATTCTGCATTCACTTCTTTTCTTAGGCCGTACGCTGTGATTGGCACCCAAAAGCATTTATTTAGCAACACAAAACAAAGCTTAGGGTAAATTTTACTGGAATCCAGGCATGCTGCAGTGGTGAAACTTTCTTTTGGGACAAAATCTGCTCCATGAAATAGTTTTTCTGCAAGCAATTTAAGCTCCAAGTCGGGTTGGTTCTCCACTCAGATTGTCTATTCAGTTTTTTTCTCTTTTTTTATCAGCAACAGGTTTGCTGATGTGAACTTTATATTGCTCTTGAAAAAAATAAAATAAAAAAACCTCCATTTGGGTAGGTTGGCAATAGGGTATTCCCCTTCTGCTTTGTTTCAGTTTTTAAAGTACTTTTTCTTTTCTACAAAATGCATTTAGAAGGGGATGTTAAATTCGTCAAAGAGGAATCATGGCATCCCTGGAGCTGGCACTCTGTGTTTTGGTGTGGTGTTTCTAGAACAAAGTAGCCATTTCATGCAGTGTTGCAATGCATGTGCCATTGAGGTCTAGACTAAAAACTGTTTGAGTAACAAAGCACCAAGACATTGTATTTTTTTATATTAGCACTGAGGACCAATTGCCCTGTCGGACCAAGCTTAACAAAGCTTTTTATGTAACAAAGCTTTTCTCTCTCTGTCTTTCCCTGGCTTGTCTGTGCTACTTCTCTCCTCCATTGTTGTGACAGCACAAGTGCCAGTCAAGTTGCTCTGTATTAAGAAAATAGTGTTTTTATTATGATTTGAATTGTTATAGTTTTTGTCTACCTCAGCACCTAATCTTAGCCTAATCTTAGAAGGTGCCCAATTATTATTTTTTATTTTCTTTATTTTCTTCTCTTATTGTTGCCAGTTGTATAATTTTTTCAAATTTGCATTAGAGCTTTGCAAAGGTCCTTTGTCTTTTCCAGCGACAACGTGCTATTTTTTTCCCGTGGCAGTACGTTTCCTGTTGAGCTGTGCCACCAATCTATAGCCACCGTCTGTTGATATAGAGGTTGTTCTTTTTTGTTTCTTTCCATGTAGAATCAGACACCTCTCTTTGTAACATTTCAGTGTTCTCTGATGGAGTGTGAAAAAAAAATAAAAAGGAAAAATAAAAGATTTAATGCTGCAGGTTCTCTTCTCCATGTTGTCACTAAAGTCAATGTTGTGCCTTTGATAGTGAAAATATAAAGAATATTTCTTTTTTACATCCTACTAACAGTAGATTGTTTTTTGTAGTGGATTTTTTTTTTGTATTTTTATTTATGAGTCTCATAATAAAAATCAAATCATGATGTTCAGTTGTATACTTTCAATCTGCGGTTAGAAAAAAATAAAAAATGGACTTCATGTTGTCTGTCTTAGCCCTCTTTCTGGCTCACTATTTGTTTCCTGACTTTTCTTAAGAACAGAAGGTGACTGGAGGATCTATAACAAAATGATCAGTTTGTAGCTGAATCTGTATCTTTAAATATTATTTTATTTATTTTTATTTATACAGTTTAAAATTACGGGGACCGTGCACATTAATAAACATTTCTACAAATGTGCCAGTTTAGTCAGCTTGGCTAATTTTCGACTGTAGTCCCTGGGCAGATGTAATCATAGCTGCGTAAAAAACATTAAAACAGGAACAGCAATACTTACTACAATACTACAAAATGCATTTCACAAGAACACTTTAAAACAAGGACAACAATATATAAAACAAAGCACTCTTCAGGTGTTTTGAAAAAGTTACATAGTATGGTCGCACACTTTTAACCATAATTTTAAGTTAACTTTAAATGAACGATATGTTTCACTGTCTCTGAGAAGAGTTGGCAGACTGTTCCATGTGTGAGCTGCTCTCACTGAAAAAGCTGACTGTCCGAAGGCAGTCCTTCTCATAGGTATTACACAATCCCCTCTTGCCACAGACCTAGAGTGTCTATCCTCATTTGTTTTCTGCTTTATAAAAGCAGTAACGGGGGGAGGCAAGCCATGCACAAGCATCTGTAAATTTGACATGATTGTCCCAGCTCAGAAAAAAAGATTTTAAGCAGTAACAATGGTGATGTGTATTTGATTTCCTGTCTAGCACTTTGGAAGCATGGTGGAATACTTACTGCACAGGTTTGAGTATTTTACTGATGGCTTGTGCCAGGTTAGTGAAACTGTAGGACAAATATGGCATGATCATGACATTGAAATATACTGTTGCTGCCGTATTATATTGTACTTTTGCTACTACAAAAATATACTTAATTGTTTCATTGTGTGATTGTATGATGATATATGCACATAGTGTATTTTGTAATCCATCAAAAGAGCTAAGTACATCCCTGTTAAATGAAGACTAAACATAGATTTACCCCCTTTATTCCCTAGCACTTTCATATACATCATAGCACCTGTACATTAATTTAAAATTGCAAAAAATCTTACATTAAAGCATAAGAGCGTGAAAATAGATATTTGTATCAGAACGTTCTTAATTGCTGACTCTTCTCTGCTTCCACTGAAATTACTGAGCACATTCATGCTACAAAGAGAAAGAATCCTTTTGATGGTGACCCCATAACGTTTCCTAGTCTCATTCCCCAAAAAAAATTAACAATTTTATTTGAGCTTGAAGGTTTTTAATTTAAATTCAAAACAAATTTTACTCAACAATTTAAGTCATTTTAGTTGAGTTTAAAGGATTTTCATTTTTTTATTTACTCCACTACTGGTAAGGTAGACTATGCACTGGTTTCTGAAAATTATTGTATTGTTTTTTTGGTGCTTGCAGGTTGCCTAAAGATGAGTAGTAAATAGTAAATACATTACCCTGCTGTATGGGATTTCTTTTTCATCATTCTCAACAAAGAGCATTCATACAGCTTCTGCCCTGCTGATAGGAATTCAGCACAATACCTGCAGGCAGTTTACTGTAACCTCTTCTGCCCCTGCTGCTATACAACATGAGGTATGCCAGCCAGGCCAAATGGAGCACGCTCATTGTTTTACTGACAGGTAAGGTCTAAGAAGTGCAGTGCAAAAACACTAGATGTTGTACTGTGTATGACTGTGTATGTGACAATAAACTTGATATGATTGATGGGTTGATTCTCCCAATTTTACAAAACAACTTTTGTAGAAAGTCGGTCCAATGAAAAGAGTTCACAGTGAGGTCTGTGCATTATCCACAGTAACAGAGATACTGTTTCTGGAAAGACAAGTTACTGTTGATTTTTTTAAATGTAATTTAAAAAAGATTCATTATGTATTGTATTTGGGTGGAGGAGGAAATTTCAAGGACATACAGCAAAACCTGGACAAATAAAACCAAAACTATCAGCATGCAACACCTAAACTGAGAATTCACTCTCCACTGATGGCAGTTTTGAATGAAATATGTCAGTACTCACAAAGGTGTCTAAGTACTTTACTTTTCAGAATGACACAGTAAAAAGTTACCATGTAATAACAATAATACAGTACATAGTAACTCCACAAAGTGTCAGCCTGCTGGTCGGCCTTATAGCCTATAATAATAATAATAATAATAATAATAATAATAATAATCTTTATTTGTAGAGCAGTTTTCAAAGTGCTTTAACAAGTGTAATGAATCTATCAGTCTGTTTGAGTTTAGGTCTACTTTATGTAGATTCTGGTTGTTGTAGTATGGGGGGCATCATGCAAGCAAAGAGCAAAACATCCCTAAAACATAACTGATGCAAGAAAGCAAAAAGTTACCCACATGCATTAATTTTAATTATCCTTTTGTAATAATTTCAAACCACAGCACCTAAACTAAATATCTATATCTAGACTAAATATCACCACTCACTCCCAACAGCCTACTGTATGTTTCCACAAATGTTCATAGTTGAAGCGCATTCTGCTGTCTGGCTTCACACTCACCACCTGGCTGTGATGTGCTAATGGTAACTACTGCAGCACTTCATGCCTGACTGCCTTTTGTCTGTTCTGCCTCTTGTGCCATAGAGGTCATAAATGCTATCATTAGATATGCAGGGCGTGTATATGTGTGCACATCTATTCACACAAACACACACGCATGATTGTCATTATAGAGGAAGCGAGACACAAAATGTTGGCAGTAGATTGACCTGAACAACATATAGAGTCTTTTTGTGGCAGGATGTCGCTCATTTTCTTTTCCTGTGTTTTGTTTTCATTGCTTTAGCAGTTGATTAAACATATCATTCTTTATCTTTGTTCAATCTCTCGTTAAACCTGCAAACATTTTGACATATAGTAGGTATTTAATGATGTTTTGTCTTGCTCCAGTGTGCAAGGTAATGCAGCAACAAAGGCAAAGATAAAGATGCACTTATTCTCTGTCTTTCCAACAGTAAGATGAGGAGATCATTATCAATCAAAACGTTTGAATGTTAAGTTGGTTAGTCCATCTTATCATAAGGACTGAAAGCAGGAAACAGCTGACTGTTACTGGGTTAAGGGAAAACAAATTAATTAATTAATCAGTAAACATTGCGCAAATACAGTTTGAACATTTTGCAATAATCAATGTGGGTGGCATTTAATTTCTTTCAAATCTCATTTGCTGTTGCAAATTAGTAGTGCAGCAGCATAACTACCATATATGCAGTTAATGCAGTTGCATAGGGGCCTGTGGTAGTTTCGGGGCCCATAAGTTACCTCTCACGTTAGTATAATATTAAGATCAGTAATAACCATCTCCGTAAACTAATATTATACAGATCACTTACTATTAAATGTGTCGCATTAGGTATTTGTAGTAGTCAGTGAGTTAGGCCTCTTTCGTCATGGTGTCTCTGTCTCACACTTTTTGTCATTTATATTCAATAACAATACACACAAATACTCCATTGCCACATAACTCTGAAGCAGGTATGTCCTGTCTCACCTCACAGGAGACATGCTATAAGCCAGCCAGCTTCAAATCCTCCACCATCATCCCTGTCGCCAAAGAACCAAGGACCACAGGACTTAATGACTACAGACCCATCGCCCTGACCTGTGGTAATGAAGTCATTTGAGCGCCTTGTGTTGTACCACTTCAGAACCATCACAGACCCACTCCTGGATCCCCTGCAGTTCACCTAAAAGCAGGTCTGTAGACGTTGCAGTAAACAGGTCATGGTTCTGAGTTTTGAGTGTTATTTCCTGTTATGTTTTGGTAATCCTTTCTTTTGTGTCTGTGTACTTCGCTTTCTGCCCTTCTGTTGATAGTTGGTTCCACTCTTGCCGCACCACCAGACTGCACAGTAGCTTTTTCCCCGAAGCTATGAGACTAAACTCAAATTCATCTTCAGCACTGCTCCACTAAATATAGTTTATTTCTGTCTACCATTTTTATGATTGCTTTTATATTGCTGTATTGTATTGTCTGCTACGTAGCAAACTTAATGTCACAACCTGTTGAAATGTGACAAATAAACCTACTTTCTGCCTTCCGTTGTTTCCACCTATGGCTTGTAATCACCTCCCTCTTTGTATATTTAAGTCATTGTCTCATGTCTCTGACTGTTGCTCTGAATTATTTCTGCCATGTTGTATTTTTGGAATTCTGGAACCTTGGATTCTCATGTACCTGTTTTTGGATTTGTTTGCCTTATTTTGGACTGCTCACCTGTGGTCTTACCTGCCCCTACATAGTGTAAGCCTCTTCACCTCTTTTTTACTGTTTCTAAATAAACACTACAAACAGTATCTGCTCTGTTTAGTGTCTGCTTTCTGGGTCCGGTCATCTGTTTTGCTCTTTCTATGCCTGGCAAACCGTGACAGAACAAACCGACCATTAACATATAACCAGCAGACATTTTTCTGATTAACTTGATCTCTTGCAGTTTGATCTGATTTAGCTAAAGTACAGTTGGAAGACTACCTTTTGTATTGAGTCTATGGTCTTCCAAGCCCTGGCAGAGGAACATGATTCCTGAGTGGGTCACAAACTTTATTAACACTCCTTGTCTATGAATGTGTATGTATGTTTGAGTGGCTACCCTGACATCCCACAATCACCTTTTGATGGTACTCGCCTGGCCATTTTCCCTGCGTCCCGTGGAGGCCACAAGAGACTAGGTCTTCATGGTTCCAGTTCATCATCCCTGAACCTTCACTACCCAGCATCACAGACACTCTGTTGCCCAGCTCCTTGTCTGTGCCACTGGTCAGCTCCTCGTCAGCAATAACAGCCCCATTATACATATTATTTGTTATTCTGTCTTATTCTCAATTTTATACTTTATATTTATGATTATTCACCTATCATTCTTATATTTTCAACCTAATATGTTTATTGTTATGCACCAAAATACCAAAATCCTTGTATGTGTGCTGCTTGGCAAAGCTGATTCTGATTCTGATTCTCTAGTGCCACCATCAGGTCAAAATTTCCACATGTTCCCCTGAGGATGAACCCTTCCACACAAAAAGACTATTTAATAGGCTGACTGTATGGCTTTTTCTGAGAAAATCAATAATTCCCAGAGAGAAAACCCTTGGTGTTCTGTAGCACAATCCTTAGGGCAAGCTTGCTGTATTCACACTACCATGACAGAATGGGGAAAAAACTAAAAAACTCCCTCACCTTAACCATCCTTTAATTGCTACAAGCAGTAATTAAATGCGCTAGTGTTCAGTTGTGAAAACTGTTCCTGCTTGTGTCTGCATTCCCACATGATACGTAGTATACTGTACATGGTATGCTTTGGAAAATGTTTGGAAGCAATATTACATATATTTGATTTATAGTTAATGTGCTGAAACATGTATGGTCCTTTAATGTGCAGAAGTTTAAAAATGTATCAGCCTAAGTAATATTACCCCATTGTCAGCTAGTTGCTTTAATTTCGTCCCCAGTAAAAGTTGACAAGACCAGCATTTCAGTGTGTGCTACAAATAAACATCAAAAGTGTCTCCAATATGTCCCAATATTGCCACAATATTTGCTCATTTCCTCTCTCTCTGGCACACAGGATCAAATCTTGACTTCAGTGTATTGGAAACTAACAAGGCAGCTCTCCACTTTCCCTGTCCACTATGCACTCACTCCCAAGTATTGAATGTAAAATACATAGCTGCTTTGTGGTTGGTTTGTTTGTTTTTCTTGCATTTTCAGATTTTGGCAGAAAACAAAAACAGGAAATGAGAGAAAAATCTCTCATTGTGAATGGTTTTGTTGGACTTGTGTGTGACTTTGATCTTATTTTGGGGCATTAGGAAGGAAGGGACAGGGGTTGGTGAATGGTTTGTCAGGATGGTAATATGAACAGTAAAGGGCCTTTGTGTTGCACCATGTGGTTTCAGCACTGATCTTTGACCCACACATCTAAAGGCTGAATTCTTTAGGTTGACAGCCTAGCCAAGTGAAGATGTGGAAGTTCCTTGATTTTAAAACCTTAAAATCAGTTTAAATTAAACATTTATTTATTTATACAGGTATCACTTGAAAACTATAGGAACATTAATAACAACAAACTAAACTGAGGAGAAAGGAAACAAGAAAAAAAGAAAATATATAAGAAAAGGCAACACACAGTCTAGATAATGCCACCCTGTCACTCTAACCTACCCAAATACAATAAATAAATACTTTGAAGCCCTCTTAAGGTCAATCTTGCAAAGGCAATTTTTGTTTACAATTCTAAGTTGACTTACTCTCCTCACAGATCATGACTGAGAACCTGCTATCATTCCTCTTTATTGGACAGCAGAAATATAAAACAGATTTGACTTGACTCTACACTTGAGGATATCTATTGTGACATGGCAGGGTCTTCTGGAACAACCTAAAACTCAAAACAAAAATAAGAGTGCCTCATGTTGAGTCCCCATGATTTTTTCCCCGAAAAAGGGATTTAAGGGATTTATGTAATTTATCTCTTTCATGTTGTTTTGTCATTTTGTCAAAGAGCTACACTGATTTTTGAAAAACCTTACTTATTTATAAGTCATGTAAATATTTAGTGACCCCATACTAGCCTGTAAGACCTCATTCCTGTTGAGAGAAACTGATGCGGTTGTGCATAATGCCATCCTCTGGCTGCTGTAGTGAACTGCATGAGTTAACTCAATGATTAAGCACTATAGTACTCACAAAATAGTACATTATTGGCAGGTTTGAACTATTTATGAGCATTTGTGTTAGACTTTAGCCTAAATGTAGGATTATCTTCTCAATTTATGAAGCATTTAATGCTTCAGTTCAACTTAAAAATGAAACTAAAAACACCAAATGCAGAGACACATGTTTTTAGTTGGACAGTGGTACTTCAAAATGCCATTCAAACAGTATTTGGACATGAAAATACACGCTATGGATTTATTTTGTAAACAAGGGAATGCAAGTCCAAATGAACCTGTAAATACTGTAATATTTTATTGACTAGGTCATTTGTTAGGGTTACAGTTTCAGTGAGTGAGTGATGATGGATATGTATTTTAAATATGTATATAGATATTTTACACTGCAATAACAGCAATATTAAAACTTGAAAGTTAAGAAACATCCTGTTGCACTCCAACCTGTCTCTTAGTCCAAATTATATTTTCTTCTGTATCATCAGTGCTGGTTATTTCCAGGTTTGAACTTTATCAAAACAGTTTGTCTGGTTTCTTCTCAAGTTTGACCAATGTAGGCTTTTAAAAGCACAAATTATGTGAGTGATGATGGATATTTTGTAGATAAATTCTAAACCCAATTGCTTTTATTCCCCTTTGGCCATTTTAAACAATTGGATTGGGAAATGCAAATACTAAAAAAGAAAGTGCAGAAGTCCATGTGGGACAAACTAATTAAATAAAAACAGAGGCTTTTTCAAACAAACAATCAAATGAATAAATACAGAAAACATATACATTACCCAGTTGAAGTAAATACTAATATATAAACACTACAACTATACTTTATAAATTATTTTATGGAGCTATTTTTTAATTCATGTGACTTTGATTTCTAAATTCAATTTCCAGGTCTGTTTCTACTTCGTAGTAATGATGTGTTACACTCAGGTTACACTGAAAAGAAATGCCTCTACAGGGTTAGCAGCTAGCCACTGTGAAAATAATAAAGATGAAAAAACAATCTATAATAATAACATCAGTTCTAATAACATATTTTACATTAGTATACTATTTATTAGCTCATTTAAAAAAATGTATTAATTCACAAAGTAATTTTTTTGTTTTTTAATTTCTATAATTACAGCCCACATGGCCTTCCATAAAAACTGAGGGGAAGATGGTAAATGCTTTATGTAGTTGATGGACACATATAGGCATTGTTATCTGCTCATAAAGATGAAACATTGTTACATTTATTGAAATATGATTATTTATGCAATTCCTTCAGTTATATTGTGTATAATTACATCTCATCTCTTGTTTACACAGCAACACAATTAAATAATTATTAAAAGGTAATAAAAAAATGTAAACTTTATAGCACACATCTGTTACTCTGCACAGAAACTCGTTTAAACACTTTGATCCAAGCTGTGAGTTACAAAAATCATATTCAACATAGTAATCGTTTTTAGACAGATTTTCAAATATGACACATTAAAATTAAACATTATATTAATATTTATTTGAAGCAACACAAGTTTCAACCATTTTACTTACAGACTTATCACAATTGTGTGAATATTAACAAATTATATGCATCTTTTCAACAATCTGTGTGAATATCTATAATTCCACATTAAAGGCAAGGAGACAGATGTCAGATGTTTTCTTAATATAAATTTAGTGCAAAACAAGTCATCATAAACAGTTACTCCTTCACTAATATAATTCCTTATTTAGTCATCTATGTAAATGTGTATTTTAAATATTTATATATATGTTTTTACACTGCAACAACAGCAATATTAAAACTAGAAAGTTCAGAAACATCCTCTTGCGCACCAACCTGTCTCTCAGTCCAAATTGTATTGTATTATTTACAGGTTGGCTCATTGTCTATCTGAGCAGTTTATCTGGTTCCTTCTCAAGTTTGGCCACTATAGGCTCTTAAAGTCACAAATTAAATTGGCTTATTTTATACCCCAAATCTCTCCATCCCCTCCCCCTATACTTACCCAATATGATTCTTTTAATCACAAAAAATACGTAACCGAACCACTGTAATTGGTGTTTAGGGCTCCTCAGCTACCAAATGTTTGTATGGTCAACTGTTCCTTTTTTCACATTTTTTTTTATATTTGCACTTACTGTACTTAAAAGATGCTGTTGTGTTCTATCAGGTTAATGTATTTGTTGATGTTGTTCTTTTTTTCTTCCTAATATTACCACTATGTGTTATTACTACTGTCATCCTTTTTCATCCTTCTAAGGATGAAAATTAATAGCATTCAAAAGTGTGTCAATTTCTGCTTAGTCTGGCCTTGAAAAGCATCTCAGATTGCACTTACATCATGGAACTTTAAAACTCTGATGAATCTAAAACAATGATAATAGGAATATAGTGGCAAATCCATTTGGTTACAGTTGGTTTGTACATAGGCCCCAACTACAGGAAACCTTTCCCTGTACCATTAGTATATGAGTGCCTCTCTGTATCCACTGAGCTACACAGGGCATAGAGCCAAAAACTCTGGCTTGTTTAATCCCATGCTCTACTGACTGTGTGTCCACAGCAGTACAATGGGGAAACTCAGGCGACCTGCCACACTGACCACAGAGTGCCCAGTGTGATGCTGTAGGCCACCATGGCCACTAGGTAAACTCTGAAGAGCAGCACGTCCAGCACGTAGCCGACCTGCAACCACTCTTTGGCAATTTCCCGGCACTTGTCCCTCTTCTCCAGGAAGTGGCGTATCGCTGTCACTTCCTGTAGGATGTTGTCCATGACAGGCGGGGTGGGGTCCCTGGAGGGGGGCAGGCCCAGTCCGAGCAGCCCATCTTCCCTGTCATGATGGCTGAGCCTTCGGCCTAGCTCACAAGTGTGGTGGAGGGTGCACTGGGCTGCAGAATGGAACAAAAATAGGTTTCATTTTCATTTGGAAATTTGTAGCTTTTCATTGAAGTAAGTCTAAAGCTTAAAGCAGAGAGAATGACCTTTCTTCTTATTAGGGGGCGAAAACTTCCACTCGGACATTAGAAATATAAAAAGGGGAAAACTAATCAGTTAAATTAGCTGCTGTTGCATTTGGTTTGCTTAATACAAACCTGAATACCCATTTTCTGTAATGGCACAAGACTGAAAAACACTGTTGTAGGCTATGGTACATGCTTTCACCTAGACCTTACTAGTCCCATAGTTGCTGTCCTTGTAGTGCTCCAGGTCAGAGGCCTGGGAGGACAGTGTGGAACAAAGGCGGTGCTTCTTGTGGATGCAGAAGAGGACTGGAGCTCTTTCCAGCACCAAGTACTTCACCCAGTCGGGCACAGGGGGCTGCAGGTCCTGCTTGTGGACCAGTCGCACAATCAGCACAGTTTCTGTTAGGCTGATCACCAGGAGGGCCATACAAACCACGAAGTACACACCTACAGAACAGATAAGAAGAGACAAGGTATTTGATGGCCCCCCTGTAGATATTCTTTAAGCAGTAACATATAGTTGTAGTAGTAGTAGTAGTAGTAGTAGTGTCTGTTATAAACTTGTCAAGGATGTTTCCCTGCCTTCCACCCAATGCATGCTGGGATAGTCTCCAGCTCTTCAAAAATCAGTGCTTGAATTTTGTCTTGCAGACTAATTGCTCACTTTTTGTTTTTTGCTCTCCTAATGTCATAGTTTACCAACTTTTGTCTGTTGTTTTTTTGTTCCACATCTATTTAGAGGGAAATTAGCATTGTTTTCAAGCCAAACATTTTAAAATCAGAAGCTGACACTCGTTGCAGAAATCCTGTTCAGATACAAACTGCTGAAAAGCAGTAATAGATCCCAGTCACCTATCAGCGGGGTTCCAATAGCGGTGGCAGGCAGAGTGTCAGATACAATGATGAGGAAGACAGAGTAGCCCAGCAACAAAGTGATCTTGAAGGAAACCCTCTCTCCACTGTCTGGTGGCAGATAGAAACCCACAATGTCCATCACCATCAAGAAGATACTGGGCAGCAGCAGGTTCACAGTGTAGAACAATGGCCGCCGTCGGATCACCACCTGGAAAATGTAGGTTTAAAAGCTAGGGTAGGCAAATTATTTCAGAAGAATTTTTTGTTCTATTTGTTGAAATTCTCTTAACAACAATCAATAAATCAAATGCTCTGACAAAAAAATAAAAAAAATCCAATGTCTGTGGCTGTTGCGGTACTGTAATATGCACAGCCAATTCGTTTGGTTCATTCGGGAAGAGTGACACCATTCACCATGTCGTTGACCCTGCTTAGTTTTTCTGATCATCTGAGCATCTGCCTTCAACCAAGGCTGTGTTCCTGCCATTTGTCAAGAGGCTGGAAGGGGGCCTGGTTCAGCTATGGCTGAAGCTTTTATACCTCACCACTGTCCTGAGAAACATTTTCCTCAGGAGAAGGAAGTGGATACGAGGCTATGCTGCCTCCCCAAAGAAGTATATTCTTATTTAAGGGAGTCTATTTTTATTTTAATTTTTATTTATCTTATTTATATTTTTGGTTGACCCCGCGACCCTGTACGCAGGATAAGCGGTTGACGATGGATGGATGGATGGATATTTTTGGTTGAATTGATATGAATGAATGAAATTGTTAATCACGTTAAACTGTGAATAAACTACAATTCATTTCCTTTTACATTGTTGTCTGGGTCCGTTATTGAATAGAGGATATAGTTGTAGGTGAATAGGCCCGAATTTAAGTTGAGTAGTTGTTTTTTTGAGCCGGTTGCAATAGTTTCATTTTTTGTTAGTTAAACCTTTATGATAGCTCCTTTGAGTAAATAACTCAAAAGCCCCCATCATTCTTATCCTGTGGGACAGCTTAAGGTGATGTGGTGCTACAGATTTATCTCACTGAAGGCTACATTCTCATTAACTGTCATATCTGTAGCTGAGTTGGCACATTTTTCATAAATTATTCACATTTCAAACATTAACACTGCCACTGACTGGTCAGCTGTCATGACATTTGAGTATTTTAAAGGTTGGACTTGCCTTTAACAGTTTTAGTAAAGAATGAAGAAGAAGATAATAAATGTCTACAATAACAACACTCTGGCACTCAGGTCCACCTAAAGAGAAAACCATTGATACAAGATGTACCCCCTCTTATGCTACACATGTAAAATGAAATCTTAAAATCTTTATTTCACATACTTACATGGAACTTCATCTCAGCATAATGGTCATTATTGTCCACACTGAAGATCTTGTAGTTGGACAATATATAAAGCAGCTCCCACTCTCCTTGGTTCATGAAGACACTCTTGTCCTTCTTGAGCTGCTCAGGGTTTCGCATCAGGGTGATGTTGATGTCATCAACTACAGATCGAACACAATGTTAGGAGCAGCATGAAACAGCCGTGGCAACAAGTTATCTTTCACCCACCACTCTGCTCTCTAAGCACATGTCACAGCAGGAGAGAGTTCATGGATGCACAGAACAGAGCGGTTGTTCTACTCAAGTCTTGATGGAAAGAGTTGAAGAGAGGAATTGGATGCTTTTTTTCCCTGATGCCAGTGAATATTTTTCACCATTTTGACAGAATCACATCAATAGTACCAAAATAGCAAATAATTTATATCAGTGAAAGAGCTATAGGGGGATGCGAAGTACCTGTAAATGTTCCCAAAAAATATCAAATATGCCTAAATTAGTTATGAATGTAATAATTGAACATCTATATATACACATATACAGTATGTATATTAATCCAGATAATATTGTGTGCACAGAGCTATGGCAAGTACAGTAGGTCAAAGCTGAACCAGGAAGTTGGTCCGTGAACTATGATGGATGTTTACAATAGGGTAGTCATTTTACCTTTAATTCTCGTCTCCTTTACTTTTTTATAAATAAGTTTGCCTAAAGTTTGGCTTTGGTTGTGTACCACTGATCAACTAACTACTTGTATGTGCTCCATTTTAGTAATGTTGATGGATTTTCAGATCTCAGTAATTAACTGGGTGAATACACTGTTACTATTAATGATAAAAATGATGGGCAGAAGTTGTAATAAACTGTGGTTATTAATATATATATATATATATATATGTTTCACTGCCAAATCACCTAATGTGGCCATTTGTAAGCAGTATCTGGAATGTACCTTGTGATCATTTTTATCTAGTTAGAGACCTTATTTCCCAGATATCTTAACCTCTTAAGGTTAACCTTACCCTGTTGTGGAAACCACAAACTTAAAGGTAAAAAACACTGTATACTCTACTAATTTAGAAAACCACAACTATATATGTCACATGAAACAAGCAGATGCGTGGTAATAATTATAATAATAATACCTGTATGAAGGACTTAACTACTGAAGAGCTTTTATAAACAATTTAATAATGTTGGTAAATGCATGAAAGCTTGTATGTGTGGTGTTTTAAACCCCCCAAAAAGGCTAAATCACATTGGAGATGTGTGTGAAGAAAGTGCAGAATGTCTTACTGGTATGCAGCCAGCTCTGGAAGGTGAGGCTGCAATTCTGGACATCAAATGGAAAGTTGTAGATGTTGAGAGTGCAGGCTGTGACCACCTGGATGGGCTTGTAGTTGTGCACCAGTCCATTATGTCTCACATATACATAAGGTATGTCTGGAGACTTTCCCACATCTACACTGCAGGTAGGAGACAAAAAATATGACAATAACAATTTGTTTAGGAGAAAAGACAGGCTGGAGCCAGCCCTGGTAGAATAAGAGAAGAAGCAGAAATCAACAGCAGCAGTTCTTACAACTCATTGATGAGGATGTCAGGCACCCATACATTAGCAGTAGGTATAGAAACCTGCTCGACTTCATCAAAGTCTTCTGGGTTCCAGACCAGGAATTCATCTCTCCATGACTAAAATATTGAAGAATTTATTGAACAAACAAACATGTAAATATGACAATAAAAAGATCTATTTTTTGTTGCACTGTGTGTGAAAACACATACAGCATCAATAACAGAAAATAAATTTTATACTACTGTAAAGACAGAGTAAACCTGGTTTGGAGGAGGAATAAGATACACAAATATCACACAATTAAAACTGTCAATTTGTCAAAGTAAATGTAATTACAACCCTAAGTTTGCTAACATAAGTATGACAAATTGGTTGAATAAATCAATAGTAATAGTAATAATGCAGTACAGCAAAATAGCTATGTTCCAGATGTTGTATCTATGGTGCAACTTTGATTTGGATTTTTGGAAAAGCATTTGTCTTTGTCTTACCTGTCTGTACCACACATATGTTGTCAAAACCTGGTTCTTCTCATCCTGTCGTAGAATACAAGAATACATAAGAAAATATATTTATGTTAATTATTTTAGAATTAATCATATTATATACATATATAGTTAATACATAATATTCATATAAAATTCAAATAAATATATAAAATCTTATATGTGCACATCATTTTATTTATAAAGCACTTTTCAGATTTCCAGATTAAAGGATTTATAGAATAAAGCATTTTAAGTACAATTTAAAGTTTAAATTGAACAACACTGTGTTTGTGGGGTTATTTTTAATAAGCTTCAAATAAATTATTAAAAAATATGTTCATAAGTATGGCATTTTCACATCACCTGCCACAGGAGGGATCACTAACATTGATTTGTGGATCTTTGGCATACAGTGGGTACGGAAAGTATTCAGACCCCTTTAAATTTTTCACTCTTTGTTTCATTGCAGCCATTTTCCAAAAATCAAAAAAGTTCATTTTATTTCTCAGTAATGTACACTCAGCACCCCATCTTGACAGAAAAAAACAGAAATGTAGAAATTTTTGCAAATTTATTAAAAAAGAAAAACTGAAATATCACATGGTCATAAGTATTCAGACCCTTTGCTCAGTATTTAGTAGAAGCACCCTTTTGATCTAATACAGCCATGAGTCGTTTTGGGAAAGATGCAACAAGTTTTTC
>NC_060172.1:11837274-11854910 GCF_021292245.1 Micropterus dolomieu
AGAAAATATATTTATGTTAATTATTTTAGAATTAATCATATTATATACATATATAGTTAATACATAATATTCATATAAAATTCAAATAAATATATAAAATCTTATATGTGCACATCATTTTATTTATAAAGCACTTTTCAGATTTCCAGATTAAAGGATTTATAGAATAAAGCATTTTAAGTACAATTTAAAGTTTAAATTGAACAACACTGTGTTTGTGGGGTTATTTTTAATAAGCTTCAAATAAATTATTAAAAAATATGTTCATAAGTATGGCATTTTCACATCACCTGCCACAGGAGGGATCACTAACATTGATTTGTGGATCTTTGGCATACAGTAGGTACATTTATCTTTTTCAGTTTTTTCATAGGCTTTTCACAGAACACATTTTGACATGTTACAGTAGAAAAGGCACAGGTATAAATAATAAAATGAATGATGGAAGAATTCTTTTGAGCTGCTTTGGTTTCAGGGCCTTGGTATTGTGCTTACTGGATCACTGTCATACTGTCAAGGCTTATTGGGGCACTTGAATATAATTCATATATATATGCACATGAATCAGAATATGATTCATTGTTAATGTTAACACTGCTCGTCAAGACAAGTCAAAATGTCTGCTGTGAAAAATGCCTGTTGTGTTTATCTGTTTTTAAGACATACTTTTTAAAACAAAAGCTTTGGTAAGCTCCAGGCTGACTGTGTGTCAACTAGTTTACTAATAATTTAATTGAAAAATGTGATTGAGAATATGCACCAATGAAGCACAATATCAACTGACATGATAAGGGACAGGTAGTTTTCTCTGGGTCCCTGCCTAATCTGACCAGTGATGACATGTTTAGCTGCACGTCATTATTCCATTGTGGTGTTAAAATAAGTAGTACAAAAAATTAAGAGAATTAAATGTGGGCTCTCGAATATCAGATCTCTGTCATTTAAAGCTGTGTTAGAAAATTACTTAATATCAGATTATCATATTGATTTATTATGTCTTACTGAAACCTGGCTGGGTCATGAAGAATATGTTAGTCTAAATTAATCCACACCGCCCAGTCATATTAACACTCACATTTCTCCAGGCACTGGCCAAGGAGGAGGAGATGCAGCTATCTTTGATTCAAGCCTATAAATCAATTCTAAACTCATTTTAAGCCTTGATCTTAGTCTTTCACACCAAATCTGAACACTACAGCCATTTCTATTAGTTATAATCGGACGCGCTGTTGATCCAAGTTTAGTCCTTTAAACAGATGAAGACATTATTGTGGGTGATTTTGGCAGTGATGGCCTTTGTACAGCATTAGATTCAGTAGGCTTCTGTCAGTGCTCATAAACCCACTTGTGTTTTTACCACACCCTCTACCATATTCTGACATGTGGCAATGAAATTGAACATTTAATAGTCTTTCCACAGAATGCTTTTTTATCTGACCGCTATTTAATAACTTTTGAATTCCTATTACTGGACTATACACCATTAGGCAAAACATCCTACACTAGATGGCCTTCTGATAGTGGTGTAAGAAAATTTAAGGAAGTGCTTCCATTGACATTTAATACAATACAATGTCTCAGTATAGCAGAGGACTCCTATACTAACTTCAGTCCCTCCTGAATTGATCATCTCATTGAAAGTGCTGCAGGCTCACTGTGAATGATACTCGACTCTATTGCCCCTCTAAAAAAGAAGATAATAAAACAAAGAATGTTAGCTCCATGTTATAACAACCTAACTCACAAATTAAAGCAAACATCGCAAAAATTTGAAGGGAAATGGCGTAACATCAAAGATGCTGGAAGAATCTCGTTTAATCTGGCAAGATAGTCCTAAAGCACATAGGAAGGACCTCCATAATGCCAGAGCAGCCTATCACTCATCATTAACAAGAACAAACCCCAGATTCTTCTGTTATGTCTTGGCTATTTAAATTTAAATTGTATTGTACTGAATCTCAAGGTTTGTGTGTATGCATATTTATAAATTAATGTTTTTAATCAAATTACCACACAGGAGCTAGTATTACAACATAGGAGGACAGTTTTTACAAAATCGGCAGCCAATTTTTGTGTATGTACGGTAGCAGGTTAATCCACCTATCCTGCTTTATTAACATGACGTTAGTGAGGTTATTGTTAGAAATCTATTATTAACCTTATTATTAACCTAAGCCTCAATGAGGTCTGCACAAGTTTGTATGTTTAATGCAGAAGACATATGGCATATAAAAAAATAATTAAAGGAATCACACACAGTAGATAAATAAGACACTCCATAGCAGTTCACTGTTAGCAGGTTAGTGTGGCATTCTGGATGTGTGGACCATTTGTGCATCAAAACTCACCACACTGAGGATGGAGTAAACCATGAGGTCTATGGACACTATGGTGGACATCCTCCAGTCTTTCACTGGTCTCACTCCCTTCTTATACCCCGCACTCAAATACTCAGATAGCCGCACTAACGTGGCATTGGCAAATCTTCCTGTGCTGCTGCCCAGTTTCTTTACTGAAAATGTACAAAATTTATGACATTAAGAAATCAAACATACAGTGTTATCTCTCATATTGTCAGCAGAATACCTACATAAAAAATCTAAAGCTATTCAACACATGCTTATTTATCTGTCAGCCAATTTATAATAGACCACACATTTTTCTAATTGTAATTGTAATGAAATAAATAGCTTATTTTTTTAATAAGATCTGCCTGATTAAATACTTATGAAATACTTATTAAATTAAACATAAAAGTGATCGTCAAATTAAATGAATATATTTAGTAACAATTACTATCTGTTTTGAGCAATGTTACTTTGAAAAATGGTACATTCTACAAAATGTTGTTTTATATTTCTATACAATGTTGTGTAATATATGTCATGTCACTGACTTTCAAGCCAGATTGATTATAGTGTTTGTGTTTGATTACAATTGAATTTTCAATAACAATTTTTCTTCTTTAGGTCTATTTTACACACATTTCTTCTTAAATGAAAGTATACAAACCAAACAAAATAACAAAATTCAACATCTATATTTTGAGGCTACTGTATACTTTTTTTAGAGCAACAATCTTTATTTAATCTAGTTTTTTATAGCATCTCAAGTATACTTTGCTGTCAGCAATGTTGTTTTTTACTAAGCACTATAGCTTTGAAGTCATTCTGAATTATCAATTTTCACATATATAAACGTTATTGCATTAACTGTCACTTGGAATAAGATCTTGTTCACAACACCTTAATTGTAAAATTATGTCATGTCTAGTATCCAGGTTATTTTCTCAAATTGACCAAAATGATTCTGTCAAGTAAACTTTATTTGAAAGAGTTTGCCAGAATATGTGAATAATACTTTAGCATTTTTACACCATAAATGGGTCTAAAACTCAAATTTTGCAAATAAGAGTGAAGGGACTTTGTCATATCTTAGGCTTAGGTAGGTTAACAATCAATTATTTGACAGTATATAATAAACTGTAAAAGAGAAATTGCTGTACCTGTGCATGCTCTTGATGCTCCTTGAATAAGAAGGAAAATGAGTGCTGTCCCAGTTGAGGAGAGTCTCATGGTGCCACTTCACCTGTCTTTTCTTCTCCTGCTGTGGAAGTCTGCCTGCCGTTCTGATGAAGGGCCTGGTTATGCACCCACATCCTCCATATCCATCCGCTATATCCATAACTTCACTCTCATCCACAATCAAAACCTCGTTAGTGTTATTCAGCTCATAAGGGTGTTTCCGTGTGCTCTGAAGCCACTCCTCCTTGTTCAGCAGTTCACTGAGATAAATGGAGCTGAAAGACTGCAGAAATACAAGCTAGTGACCGGATAGAATGTCAAGTCTGAGTAATCATTAAATTAACAATTTAGAGACTGTTTCAGCATTTAATGTACATTATCACATAAAACCTTCAGAGCCCATAGTTGCCCATTTTGACTTTTTTTTTCTTGATGATGAAATGCCAAATATTGAAGATCAAGGCTGCCAATGTTAAAAGGAAATCATTAAATCAAATGAAATTGAATTTTCCAATTCTGCATGAATAATGGGTAACAAATACCTAATTATAGCCATATTTTTTAATAAAAACTCCACGGATGGAGACACCTGACACCATCCACATGCAAGAGCTGAACATGTATTTCCAGGGCTCTGTGCAGACCAGTCCAGTATCTCCATTAAGACAAGATTTACATTACATTTATCTGCCAGGCTTATATTATTTATCCAAAGTGACTTACAATAGTTAAGCATGTCAGACTTTGCACACCTCTGGAGCAACTAGAGGTTAAGCATCTTATTCAAGGACACATTGGTGTCTCACAGTGGATTTGAACCCGGGTCTCTCACACCAAAGGCATGTGTCTTATCCACTGCACCATCACCACCCATACATATCATTCCAATCATGTAAAAGCAATCGATCTCCAAAATTTGTTAATTTTTACAGTTTTCCTTGATGGGCTGAGAGAATTCTTTTACTCCTTCAGGTAAATAAACAATTAAGAAAAACATTGGATTATCTGAAAAATCCATTGTCCCAAAGCAAAGTAGCTCATGAAAAGTTTTAGAGATCCATGGTTTTCATAAGACAGCCACAATATCAGACTCCAGACCAAAAGATGGACATGTGTGCACATGCTTACATACGTACTCCTGTTTATAACCATGCCATAGTTACCCAGAAATTTAATTTACGTGGATGCCTAACTTCAAAAAGTAATGCGAAATGGGTTGTTGAATTCAAGTTCATCATATTGAGTAATAGCAGCATGTGCAAGTTTTGTTTTATGAACCCTGCTAAAATAACCCATCAAAATAAGAGGGCAAGATATAATATCTGATTGGCTGAAATGTACCAGTCAGAGGATACCAGCATAAGTGAATTTGGGCTGTTTATGTAGATTGTCTAGTGAAAATAAAGGTACTGTAGTCAAGTTGTATGTGGGGGTTGTTTTTCACTTTTCTCTGAAATTGTTTGTGCCTGGCTGAATGATCACTAATATACTCATATTCACAGAAGAGCAGTCAGTCGTCCTCTTTTTGCTGTTTTATTCTGTACCAAATGGATAAAAAAACTCAAAAGACAAATTCCTGAACATTAATCCTGAACATGAAATGCTTTGAAACAAATTGACATTTTTTCCAATTTTAACTTTTAAGTCCAATAAATTAGAGATGTGAAGAAGATATGCATGGTGTCATTCAATGTTGTTTCAAAATTCCTACAGATGTATTTGGTGGCCTACTTTTTCAGCTGTGAGTCTGGTTCCCACCATGCAACAACAATGAACATGAACACTGCAGCCTCTGAGAGCTGATAGCTGTTCAAACTGTATACATAGTTGTTTAGAAATGGACTTCTTGTGATTTTTTGTACTTCAGAATAAGAATAGACAGGGTGGTTTCTTACTATGATGCTTTTATTTTCCATTCTGTCATGTATTATCTTTACAGTTTCCATCAGAGTGAATACACAAAGCTTGAAGTTAACATACGGCCTTATTACCTTACACAGACAGTAACAAAGGACTGACTAAACATTTATCATCAGTTCTGTTGCATAACATCATGTAACCAGATCCACTGGAAAAAGAGGTCTGCAGATACTATGAGAAGTGCATTAATATGGATCTTTCCACTGGCAAGTTTTCTATGACGCACTTTTGATATTCTTATCATGACTATTAGGAAACCAACAGGGAATAGAGATGCAGCAGCTGAACTCTGAATGGGTTTTATTGATCTATTCTATGACAGTGGGATGGAGATTAAAGTCTGAATACAATATCATAACATCACACTGGCACTGAGGGTTTTCTCCAGAGAGCTGCTTTATTATACAGTATCTTTGAGTAAATCTTCACTGTCAGGAAACCATAACAGATCTGATACAATAATGTCTCTGTCAGACTATGATGTTGCTATTCAGTGGCAATGAAATATCTGGAGTTAAGCAAACAGAATATTTAAAGGATAGTTACTTTCAAACAATTTGAATTGTATTCTTGTAGTTTTGGCATCATGTGCATCGGTCATAATCAAATTTTACTCACTAATTTAATAGCTGAGATTTAGGGAAACGACATTGCTAAAAAGAAGTCAGATGTGGCAAGAAACATAAATAGATAAACCAACAAATAAGCCAAACATATTTGGGAGAGAATACAAAGGCAAACATTACATTTATTACCCAAATTGTATTATAATACATAATGTTTATATATAAACATTCATCATAGTTTCCAGACAAATTTCCTGCTTCAACTACAGTACTTATCGTGGTTGTGTGTGCACAATTTTCCTTCTCTGACACGTGTCAAAGAATTTACCATTTATTGCAAATTGTTATACATTTGGCTGAAAAAGCTCTGCTCTGAGCAGCAATGAGGATTCTGCTGAGAGAGCTAATCCCCAAACACTTTAGCATCAGATATGGAAATCTACATGAACATGAGCTTAGAAAGATAACACTTCAATGACATGAGGTGGAGCTTAGGGTGGTGGAGGGAGGTGTCAGCTGATGGCATTAGAGAATCAGAATAATGGAGACAGGCTGTAAAGGCTGCCTAAAAACACTTGAATATGATTAGATGAAACTGGTCATCTGGTAGCAAAGGCATGATACATCAATTAGTCATATATGGTGGCTGATGCCAATCAGCTGAAGCAAGTGCATCTTCAGTGCACTGCCTGAACTAATGCTATGTTGAATAACATCAGTCTGTCTGCTGTTCTGCTATTATCATGACTAATAAAAACAATGGCCAAAACTACAAAAATAAGAAGACACTTTTAATAATATACTTTAAAAGTATGGGTTAACAATATATATACAATATAAAGTGTATCCTATTCTATTCAGTTTATTTTTATTTACTTTTGTGATTTTGTAGATCACTAATTCACTTATATTTTAAATACACAAGTAAAGCATCATGAATAATTGTAAATATTTAAAGTTTTCAGTTACAGTAATAAAAAATCATTATGTATCTGATTGAGTGGTCAGGCAAAGCTCCAACTGGCCCAGAGCAACAGCAGAGTACCAGCATACAAGACCAGAACCAACAGGTAAAAGCGGAACAGGAAGCAGTCGAGCTTAGAGCAGAGGGCCAGCCATTCAGCCTGAGCCGAAGACTCAGTGTCCTCCTGGGATAAGGCCAGGCGGAGGGAAACCAGCTCCTGGAGAAGCCACTCCAGCCCAGTGGGAGCATCCTGGATCTCATTCAGGGACATCAGATCTTCCTCGAGTGAGGGCTCAAGCTCAAAATCTATGAGAAGATCAAGGAATCTGGTTTAATATGTGAGCAATTAATGTAGATTCATGCAGTTTCTCTAAAATAAATTTGAACAATCCAAATCAACCATTAACTATGGGACATTTTATGATCACTTTGGTGCAAACTGTTTAATCTCAGCCAGCCACAGAATTAAATCGCTCTTCTCCTTCCTTAATCATGAATATAAAAATGAAGGCAGAGCAACATTGTTTTCCATCCTAGGGTTTAAACTTTCCTGCACAGACAAAAAATGCCATAATTTCCTTTTATCCAACTGTTCTTTCACCCTTGACTCCAATAAGCACCTATGCTTTTTGCAAACAGACCACCAACTTGGTGAATAAAAAAGCAAGAACACACTGTGGACCTGTGAGCAGGACTTTTGGAAAATCTCCGTCTCTGAGCTTGTGGCTTACCTCCAGTTTTAATGCTGTCAGTGAAGCCTTGACCAGCTGAGCCATATTTGTCCAGCAGGCAGGCAGACAATGACATTTGCCTGACCTCCTTCTCACTGTAGTGGAGCAGCTTCACCACCAGTATAGACTTGATCAGGCTGAGCATCAGCATGGCCATGCACACCACGAAGAAAACACCTGGATGGAGATGGGATAGGTGGGAAGTTAAAATGCCGATCAGAGTATACTTCTTCAATGAAAATATTTACATTCACCTAAATGCAAAGTATGATTTTATAGTTTCACCTTAATTCCTGTCGTTATTGTCTTATGATTATTATTATTGGTGTCTTTATGAATGAAAGTACTTTTTATAAATATAACTACAGAAAGTGAATTTTGAATTTTGAATTTTAGAAAATAAATTATCTAAGCAACAGAAAACATAAAATATCCGACCTATGAGTGGAGTGTTTACTGCGTTGGAAGGCAGTTCATCAGTCATATTGACTCTGAAGACCGTGTAGCCCAGCAGTATGCTGATTTTAAAGGCGATGCGTGTACCGCTGTTCAGAGGCAAGTAGAAGCTGATCACATCTACCAGCATGAGGAAGATGCTGGGGATGAGAAGTCCCACCACATACAGCAGGGGGCGCCGGCGGATCAACACCTGAATCAAAGATAAGGACATACAACTCTGATGGACACTTATCAGAAATAATATTATTAAATCAACCACATGTCCTGAAACACATTTCCTCTAATGGAGTCAAGTCATGCAGATGGTTTTGCTTTTCTTTGACCAGGGTTTGACGATGAAAAATGGTGGCTGAATTCCAATTAGGTGCTTCAGTTTCACGGTCCAGGCATTGTGCATGCTTGTTCACAGTCCCACTGTCCCAGTCCCAGTTTTTGAAAAGTGTTTTTGTATAAGATAAGCATTGAATAGTGTAATGGTAGTGTAAGAGAGCGTCCTGGGTTTGCATATCTATAAACTTAATGAAAAAACAATAAATGGGTTTGAATTTAAACATTGTTATTTATTTAGAACATTTTGATATTTATTCAGGACTACATCACTGCATCACATAATATATATGTGTAGATATGTTTATTTGCTTGGTCATAAGTGTTTGAAGGAAAAATTTATAGCTGTCATTTCATCCCTCCTTCTCCCTGCAGGTTGTGTTAAAATGACCTTTTCTCACAACTGGAAATAAACAAAAGCATTTTTCACCAGAAACTCTTTTTATATGACTTAACTACCTTTATCAGGAAAACTGCCACAGTGTAACAATATCCCAGTGAGCCATGAAATGCTCCGTTACTAAAAAGCCTTCGTTCTTTGAGCCGAATAAATAGTAGCCCTCCCTGCTCTCCACCTGCAAAGGGCTATGGGGCCATTTTCTTCACCACTAACAAGAAGTCCATTGATCAGGCAGCCACTGAGACAGTCTCATTATGGTTGCTCACCCTCCCCTGTCTATCAGCTTCCCTCTCTATCTGTCTCTTTATTTGCCAGAAACAGCCCCAGTCTCATCATTTGGCATTAGCTCACTAGCCCGATCCATGAAGGTCGCGGCCAATTGCTTTACACTTTACAATTCCACCGCATAGTGTAGGAGGGGGGACTAACCCACAGGGGGCTACAGTTAAAAGCTCACCATCAATAAGCAGTCACAGCCATCAGTGCAGTTATTCACTCACGTGTTACAGAGGTGTTACACATCCACAATATTACACCATTATCCACCAGTGAAATAGTACTAATAAAAATTACTTTTTACTCTCTTACTTTAACTTTCTTATTTAAATCATTCCCTCTTATAAATGTGATGAATACACAAGATTGAGAAACAATGAGACACATACATTGAACTGGATGAGGGCGTAGTCAGTGTTGTCTTGGTGGATTTGCCAGTAGCTGGAAGGAATGGACAACAGTTCCCATTCTCCGTCATTCATGAACTCCCTCTTATGATTAGCAATGGCCTCTGCACTCCTCCACAGAGCCAAGTCTATTTCCTTCACTGCAGAGGGAGAGATAATAAAGATAAAAAAGAGATGGAGAAACAATAAAGGACAGCAGTTAAATGTCTGCTTTTTATTTTCATCATGTTCATCACTTTTTTACTCACAGCAAGAGCATTCTCTGTTTACATGGATTTCATCCAGACACCATCCTTACACTGTCTAATAACATACAAACAAGGTGAATCAGAAATTGTATATTGCCTGTCTTCTTCAGTCGTCCTGCTGGTGTACTGTATGTATCAGGGGTAAGTGGTCTGAGCTTTCTACTGCATCTTAAAGGTTCAGTGTGTGAATCTGAATGACATCTAGTGGTGAAGGTTGTGAATTGCAACAAGCATTTCACGGTGCATTCACGTGTTCCTCAGATGGTCCCATTTCCCGAAATGTGAAGTCGTTCTTCCGACTGCAGTGTGTGTTCATGTACTCTTAAGCCGGAATGTGGAATCAACGTGGATAATGTGTAACAAATATTACACAACCTTTAAGGTCTATCAGTTGAAGAATTTCGCTAAGTTATCATGGCCATGGTTGAGTTGTCATCATGTGATCTGTTGTGTTGTCTTTGTCCACATGGTGACAGGTGGACAGTAATCTTCAGCTATTTTGAGAATCAATTATACATTAAAGTCAATTTATGAGCAAAAATACAAAACATTACTTAGACCCAGCCTCTACGTAAGAGTTGCCTTATTTATACTAAACTGGATATCTTTGAGTTTTTGGACTGTAGGTCGGAAAAGACAAATTAGTTGAAGAATTCACCTTCGGGTTTAGAAAATTGTGAGTGACATTTTATTTTACATATTTTTGACATTTTATATACAAAATCATTAGTTTATTAATTGGCAGATTAATCAATAATGAAAACATTTATTTGCAGCCCTAATTGTATCCCTGTCTCTGTTCAAAGATGGATGTGATGTGAAAGGCCTTCTTGATTTTTCTCCAGCTGTCTGCCAATTCGTGGTCGATGACATTTGAGCCCTTCCCAGTCAATACTGGTTTTGGTCTGATGTTCCCAGACTGCTGATGATGTTGTCTGTTACTAGTGTTCATTCAGCCTCTTGTAAAAGGTCCTTGTTGTCTCACCAATGTTGTGTTCACTATAGCCGTCACACGTGATATCAAACACAATCATATACAGTAATCTTGTCTCATACAATCTTCCTCTACAGGTCGATTCAGTCCTAAGGGTGAACCGGCAGAGATCTTTAGGTGTTGAAATTGTTTGTGAGAAGTCTTAACCACTTATGACTTGACCCAGGCACAAAAGGGGCTCTCACCATTGATCCTGGCGGTCTCTATTGATTGTAAAACTGTGCAAACACCTACTGTTGAATGCTCTGGAAAAGTTAACCTTGAGTTAAGAGTGTTTTTGTAAAGGTTTGAGAGGATCTAAAGCAGTTACACCTTATCATGTTCCTCAAGTACTCTATTCTGCAAATGCAAAAGTGTTAAACTTGACTTTACTGAGCTTACAGACCACCACAACACACAGGTTTCCACCACCCTATCACAGACAGGAAACAGACCTGAGTGAAGCCAGCTGCGAAAGGTAAGGCTGCAGTTCTGCTTGTCAAATGGAAAGGCATACATCTCCAGGCGGCAGGCGAGCACCACCTGCATGGGCCGGTAGTTCTTCACTGAGCCAGAGGAGTTGACGTACACATAGGGGATTGGAGGGGACTTCCCCTCATCCACACTGGGATCACACATAAAGGACATTAATATGACATTTATGACATTTACTCATTTAGCTGACACTTTTATCCAAAGCAACTTACAATTGCTATATATGTCATATATGTATATATGGGGTTAAGTGTCTTGCTCAACCCGGGTATCTCACACCAAAGGCATGTGTCTTAGCCACTGCTCATCACCACCCTTAACTCATGTGGTCTCTCTGGAATTTAAATTTACTTTCCATTAGGGTTAAGAAGACTTAGGTTGTTTTTGCATGTTGAACCAAGTCATGTAGATGTATATTACATAACATTACTACTGAATATTTTTCAATGCATTCCGTAGTGTTTTGATTATTTTGTATATTTTTCCAATCGTACAGACATCCCTTGGGTTCCAGTTACTTATTATGGACTGTTTAGTTATTTATCAACTTGCAGAGACTTTATCAACAGTCAACTGTTAAAAATAATGCCTTTCTGAAAATTTGCTTCAATGTAAGGGCAAAATAGCTTTAGCTAGCAGCATAGCTACATATGACCAGTCAGTCAGTGTCCATGGTCAACAGTCCAGTGTTTCACCTATGTAATTGCCTGAGCCTTGCTGAGCGAGTGATGTCAGCAAGAACACTGTTGTGCCTGTTGCAAATTAAGAGTGCTGCAAGTTTGAACTTCATTGAGAAAGGCCTGGCGTCTTTTTTGATGCTGTCACTGGGGACACCAAAGTAAGACATTTTTAAATTGTACTCACAGTTGCTTTAAGGTAAGGATTCAGTGCCTAGGGTTCATGGTGGACTGTGAGGTCAACAGAGGTAAATAGCTACCTGAAAGGTAGGAAAACCCACATTCCAAAATCTTGGACCCTGCTTTAGACCCTGGTAATACTGAAGGACACTGGTGACTGAGTGTTTTCGGTAATTTCTTACAATTCACTAACGATAATATCAGGTATCCAGATGGCATCAGATGACAGTGAGATCTCATTGATCCCATCAAACTCATCTGGGTCCCAAACCAGGAACTCATCTGTCCAGATCTGAAAACATTCAGAAACAAAAGTCAATCAAGAAATGAAAATTTGCTGCCTGTGCTACTGATAATGAAGTGTATTCAAATCAATACTACATAATTTCACATACTGTGTGAAGTGAGAGTTACTTTTAAGATCACAAGACTCGCGGCATATTGTGAAGAAACTTTAAAATGAATACACTATGTACTGCCTAAGTTGTTTAAAGCTGACAGTGTACATTATGTGAGGAAGCCAACTTAGGTAGATAATTGGACTGGTTCTAGAAGTTCTAGAAATGCAGATTGAAATGAAGGCACACTTACCTGTCTGTACCAAATACTTAAAGTTATGCTCTGTGTGTTTCCATCCTGCGAAAAGGAGAATGTGTCAATGATACTTTTGTTTTATATTGAGGTTACTATGTGGAGCAGTTGACTGACTTAACCTTGCCATGCTATGATGAGCTCATAGTCCTTCAGGATAGATGGGACAACTTTCAAGACAGCATACTAACAAAACCATTACATAAATAAATAAAATGCCATAATGAACATTATAATCTCAGGGGACTAACAGGGCTTTAGATGTATTTTGTAAATATAAGATATATGTCTTTCACTCTTCACATTCATTTGATGAAATATCTAACCTGTTGAGTAAAACAACTTTAGCATCAGTGTGATCACAGTAGAGAGCTTTCTAAGTTTACGTACCACGTCAAGCACAGACTGTAGTATGAGATCTATGTAGACAGTGGTGAGACTGGTCCAGTTGTGAACAGGTCGAACACCGCAGTCATATTTCCTGAGGAGGGTCCTGGTCAGCTGGTTCAGAGCTGATCTTTTTGGCTTTTCTGGCACACATTCAGCCAGATGAGCTAAAAGGCAAATCTAGATTACCAACTGTGCAAACTGGGCAAGTGTCCATTATTACACTACCTCAAGAAAATTAATTTTATACTTTTATTTAACAGTCAGGATTGTGACAATGACTCTACATTGTCAATTTCAGTGCATTTATTATAACAAGTACATGTGTCCCATGAACTTTAACAGTTTGAAAAACAACCATCACAAAACTGAAACCAAATCTATAAAAGAGTGCTCGCTCACCTAATGTAAGTAAAATAAATAGGAATGCAATGTGCCATACAGCTGTCACACTACACAGAAAACCATGAAATATTTGAAAATTTTACAGTTGCTCAGTTTTGAAGGAACACTTAACAAAATAGAAATCTTTGGAACAAAATCCTGCAGGGTCATTTTAAAATTACAAATTTAGGAAATGCTATTGTCTTTAGTCAAAAAGAGCATCTTACCTGAGAACAACAATGTCAGCCAAATGAGAGACATCAAGCTAAAAATTAGCCTTCCAGATCCCAGATTACTGGTATTATTTAGGTATCACATCAAAACGTCTGCTCTGTTAACACAAAAATATCCACAGTTTCATCAAATAGGTTCAACAGTACTCGGTACTCGGTGTAAAGAAAGAACAGTGAAAAGGGTAGCGCTGACATTTTGGTTGCACTGATATTGATTTTCCCCTGCCGGGTAAGGTGATACATAATAAGGAAACTCCCTGAAGGTTTGTTTAGTGCAAGTGTATTGCTTCACTACAGGAGCATGAACACTTAAGTACCTGTTATTGCTGAAAACACCAAATAGAGCATGCCATGAAGGCTAGTTGTTCTTTCTCCTAAAGCATATTATGTACACTTTAGGTGTATCTTTGGCTGTCTATTTTAAATAATATTAGTTGTCAATGTGAAAATTTAATCAATGCCAGTCTAATCAATACCATTTTATTTATATAGTCCAAATCACAGATTTTTCTCAGAGGGCTTTACAATCTGTACAGCACACAACACCTAATGAGAACTAATGAAGGTACTGATGTAAAAGTAACAAAAGGCATCAAAGTTACTCTGTACTCACTCAAGTTCCCTAACACCTTTATTTGAAATCCCACTCAAGACCCAAAGACACTGAGGAAATGTGTATTAGGCCTACTAGTTACTTATTACTCCTTAAAAAGTAATATTATTGCTTATTACTGGGTGAAAAACTAATAACTTGTTACGTTAGTCGTTACGTTACTATATTACCTTCCAGTGTTTCCCACAGAATAAGTTTCGACAGGTTAGTGCAGGTGTTCACGAGAGAGAGAGAGAGAGAGAGAGAGAGAGAGAGAGAGAGAGAGAGATAGCGCTGCTGCACGAATATATGCTCCACAATACAGCTCCTCAATCAAATATGATTTTGAATCGCCTGGTAAAAAAAACAGAAAATCAATATGTGGCAGTCAGCGTTGATAATTATCCGAATTATAAGCTAATCATGGGAAACACTGCTTTCACAACCACTCCCCTTCACCTCCAAACAAAGCAGTCCCTCCCGACTTTTTAACTAATATCATATTCATAACAGCAGCAAGCAGTATGTTTTTTTTTAAAGCACATAGCCTAGGCTTAACGTTTCTTAACACCACCGGCTGAAATTTAAAATAAAATAAACCAAGTAACCTAAATCCCTTCTTTTGAACTACTATTTTTCTGCACATGTAGCCTGTTTATATGAGCAGCACAGTTACAAAACGTTAAGTTAATGCCACGACGAGTCCAATCAGTGACAGTTGCGGCAGTTTCTGTCCGTAAGTTTCACGTTGCTGTGCTGCTTCAGCACATGCTTCAATAAATCAGATGTAGAAATGTTCGCAGTTGAAAGCTTTTTGCTGGTCGCCCAGAGTTTACAATAGATGACAATGTTATTTGTATCTTAGACTGTGACACAATAATGGCATTAGCTACTTACAGCTGTGGAAAGCACGCCTCTCTCCCTCGTTCTCCATTCTTCCTTTAGTTTTTGGCTATCAGCGGACGTGAACAACAAAGTCGGGTGCTGCTGAGCTGCTCACATCAAGGATGGCGCGTTCAGTAACGAGTAATGCAACTGTAATAATATCACTGTTATAGAAAAGTCATTAGTTACACTAGGCCTACTACAGTAACGCTTTACTGAGTACTGCCCAACACTGATTATAGTGTAAAATAAATAGGTAGATGAGTGAATTGGAAATTGTCTGTCTATTTCAAACTCCATGCTGGTGTATCTATCAGTAGTGGTAAGTGGTGAGTGATGAATTATGTCTGCCCAAATCAGATCTCATCTAAGGTTCACTTAGCCTACTAGCTTTTTTTAGCTTTCAGTGGGCAAAGTTCGCTCAGTTATCACTGAGATGGTTCAGTTGGTTGGTTGGAAGAAAACAAATCATTTGAAGAAGTCACCGTGGGCTTTAGAAAATTCATTGACATTTATCACCATTTGTTGAGTAATATAGACAAATTGATTAGTCAATTAATTGGGAAAGTATACAACATAGGTCTTCAGATGTTGCCTATGAAAGTGTTGAAGGATATTTCTTCAATAGTTAGGTACAGTATATTTTCTATTGCATGAAGAAGGTTAATAAAAATAAATCAAAACAGAAGTTGAAATCACCTTACAATGTAGAGACTCAAAAATCATTTGGGAAACTGTTTCAATCTGTAACAGACACTGGAAGTAGGTAGTAGTATTATATTACATTAATAACTATGCCGTCACGTTGGGAGCGCGCGCGCGTTAATTATAGCGATGGCTCTGGTGCACGCGCGTTACTTGACAGGTGAGCGCGCACAGCTGGCTGGTCGCTTTCGGCGTGTGACGGATGGAGTTGGTTTGTCTCGGAGTTAGGGCTGAAAACATTTGGGGAAAACAGGAAGAAATTCAGGGTTTTTTATCTGCAATGAGAGGTGAACAGACTGAAAATGGAGATAACTCAACAAACTCGGTGAGCGCAAAAGATGAAGGAACCGTTACTAACAAGTGACATGTTTGCGTCGGGATGCCTGACCAATTAACATTAACACTAACCCCTCTGATGTGCTAAGCCCAAATCTGTAGCCTAAAATCCGGAATTTTAAAGTTAACTTAAACAACGTTGTACTTAAACACGTGGTAGAAAAAAAACATTGTCATACTTGTGAAAAAGACTTGTGAATTCGGCACATAAAATAACGTTGCACTAAACCGCTTGTAGGCCTAGCCTATTTCAATAAAATTCAAATTTCGGATATGAATTAGCAGAACGTTACTTGTTCCACAGTCTTCTTTAGGCCTTTTTATAGCCTACAATTTTATTTTTCACAGGCTATTAGGCTTTAATGACGTTTTATAAATACATCTTGTCGCTAAATTACTAACGTTAGTATCATGCATTTGGTTTTGAAAAATTAGTAGGCCTAACATATCCAGCTAATAACCTATCATAAGCAAATGCTTGATAAATTCACTTTTCCTGTCGCATAGGACACCGGACTTATCAGTGCAATATTCCATTAAATAGCATACAGGTACAGGCTAGAAAATATTTAATTTCTTTTTGACGCGCTAGTAAAAAGTTAACTACTATGGAGTCACATTTACGCTTTAATCAGTAGGCCTTTTTGGCTCTGTTGCCATCCAAGTAGGCTATTGCTTTATTAGTAGGCCTTCCTAATTAATTATCATACCAGACAGTGGGCTACATTAAGCCAAGCTCTCTATGATGTCATGTACTAAGGGTAAAGGTTTACATACAGTAGAAGTTATGTGGTGTTAAAATCCTTATTGTTTGGCTCTGTTTAGTATTGACAGAAAGTGTGTGTGTGTGTGTGTGTGTGTGTGTGTGTGTGAGAGAGAGAGAGAGAGAGAGAGAGAGAGACCCAGTGCCTTTGTCACTCAAGTCTGGTGGCATGGTGAGTGGAATGATAAACAGAAGCCTGCCCTATCCATGTCAGCAGCCTAAAATAGAGGCAAACCAAGAGGGTCTCAGATAGCACCTGGACTCCATATAAGTCTGGTCAGCCTGCTCATGGCTTCCTGTATGTGTGTAAGATACCCTGACATGTCCAGCTGCTGTTAGGGTAGCAGGCTTAATATAGCGCCTCTCACTCAGCAGACTTATGTTATTGCTATTTAATACTTCTTGCCTATGTCTATGAGATCAAAACATATGACAGCCTTTGAGAGTTTGTGTTTACCAGTCTAAATGTGAATATTGGGGTTTTGGCATGTGTGGTGAGGTGGCACACAATTGATTACGCCTCAATACATTTATTATAATAAAGTAATAATAATATTATAATCTGAGTTCAGTTTAAATGAAAAGTTGTGGGGGGGGGGGGGGGGGGAACTAG
>NC_060172.1:11854930-11893675 GCF_021292245.1 Micropterus dolomieu
GGGGGGGGGGGGGGGCGGGGCAACTAGCCTGGCTTTGTCAACAATAACACAATAACACAGTCTGCCTACCAGCACCTATAAAGCTCACAAAATGTGGTATCAATCTTCTCATCTGACTCTCTGTAAGATAGCGAAAACGCACATTTTCCAAAATGTCAAACCATTCCTTTAAAACTGTATTTTTCTTTTTCGTTTTATTAAGCTATTGTCCTGAACTTGCTAGCATTTGGACCTCATATTGGCATGACAAGTTGACATTTGGACATTTGTCCTTCAGCTCCATATATACCCGTTGTGTGTGTGCCCATCTGGGTAATAGGCTAAAAGGGAGACCCACATGAGCTATTATCCTCACTTGCCACATGGGCATCTGCAAATGGGACTCTTATGCGTGGTGCTGGTTATCACAAAGGTTAAACATGGGTTAAACAGGCTTGTTTGAGCATTTAACTTTTAATTTGGAAGCAATACAAGAAAATGGGTCAAAAAGCAATAAATATATAGATGGCCCTGTTCTATCCACTTGGTTAGCCCAAATGGTTGTGAAATGCCAGTCTATCACTAATCCAAACTATGTGATGGAGTGGTGCAATAAGGATTTCAGGCCTGACTATTGTTTTCCCTTTGTCTAATCCTTTCCCTCAGCAGAGCGAGATGCTGATCAACCAGCTGAGGGAGATCACCGGCATCCAGGACCTACAGATTCTCTACAGAGCCTTGAATGTAAGCTCTAAGAAATTATTGTCGGCTTTTAGGATCCCTGGCATTGTATAATGAGCAGGTTTTTTGTACTATGTGGTTATTTTGCCACAATGCAAGCCACTGAATTTGAAAGTGTAACATAATCCGAATACTGAACACATAGAATAAGACAAAGACATCCGAGTTGTTACACAAGATGACCAAAAATATTTTTTGTTAGCTCTGGTGTAGCTAAATAAATTTGCAACAGTATGCTATAATATTACTTATTACAAAGATATAGCATACTGATTAAGATTATTATCCAAATCCAGTTTGTTGTAGTTGCAGTTGGACATTAATTCGACTTATTATCAACCCCCATACCTTGAAAATGGAAACATATTTATAGAACATTGGAGAAACTGGAAGTATGAGAACGATCAGATTTCATCAGAGCATGTAAATGCATTGAAGGTTTACATCAAAAAACATTCAAGGAAGAAGATCAAAATACAAACAGCATCTGCAGCCATGCCACCAGCTCTGAGGCTGTAATGCTCATTGTAAAGAAAACCAAATTACCAAGTTCAAGTTTAAAGTTGTTTTGAGAGCCTCAGTAGTTACTTGTTGCATGTTATTACAATTCATCCTGTGGAGAACATGAATGTTTGTACAAAATGTCATGGCAATCCATCACTAGAGCCATGTTGCTAGTTGGCTAAAAACATAGCTCTTGCTGTTCTTAGTAACTTAGTGTAATTAATGAATGAAGGAACACTCTTTGAATACATGAAAAGCCCCCCTTAGGGTGCCAAATGTACACCCCAGCGCACTTCTTATATTTTGAAACACAACTGCAAATGAAATAATCCCTAGGAGCTTGAGTTAATAGGAAACCCATAAAAGTGATAATTGCCACACACTACAATAAACAGTCTGGCTGACTGTGGTGCAGACTTCATCCAACCTGTTGTACCAGGGGCAGAAAGAGCGACAGCAGGAGCTCACAGGTTTGGGAGGGGTACATACTCTGGAAGTTCCATACAAAATTAGAAATGTTTGTGTACTGCTGGTTTCAAACACAAAAGGGTATTTCTCTTTAATTAATCAACTGAGTGCAAGCACATGTTTATATTATTAAATAATAAATAATAAATACACTCACTGTATTTCATATTTTTATATTTCTCTCTTAGAGTTATGGTGTATTGTATTGTTACATCTTCCGCAAACAGTAATAATATCCAGAATATCTGCCCTTATCTTTTCCTTGTGCCCTCTCTTTAAGGCCAGTCAAGGTGACATTGGACATGCCGTTGGACTCCTGACAACCCAGCCTGCAGAGGTTCAGGATCCTGGAGAACTACAGGATTCAGGGACCTCTGGTGAGGACTGGGAAGGCCAGAAAGGTACACAGGGGACAGAAGAAGAACGCAGAAAAGTCTGATTACATTTACTTTAGTGTCAAACCATTTTCATATATAAAAAATAATATATTTTTCATATGGAACTGCAAATTGACATAAGGTTGATGGCAGAGATGACACTTCCAGCACATATTACACAAATGTTCAGTTCAATAAGCAATGTAAACCACATTCATTTTGAAATGATTGTATGTTATGCTGTGTGAAGCAGGGGATATTAAAGTAGTCACAAAACAGGAAGAGGAAAATACTCCTATACCAGAGTAAAGTAAGCTAAATATATCAGAGCTGCATTCATGATTTCAGTGAAGCTTTGTTCAGTTCAGAGCTTTTCTTATTAGGACGATTCATAGGCCCTTTCAGACATGTAATCTGTAACATTGCTGGGTTTATTTATGCATAAAAAAATTTACTGAACACCAAGCTGAAAACTATTGTTTCACTGACCTTCTCATTCCAAAAGATTCAATACCTTTGTACCCGTGATTACACCCATTATCGAATCACTGATACACCCTTACCTTTCTACATCACTAAAGCGAGGTCAGAATTGACCCATTTGAGGTCAGCAATAACTAGGTTTTCAGCTTGTGTTGAGTTAAGGTTTCAGTATGGTTCAAACTAGGTTGCACAACGTGTCATTCGACCACATCTAAAGTCACATATTAAGCGTTTATACCTGTGCCGAATGGCCACACTAAACAGTGCGGCGAAAAGCTGTCAAAGCCTCCTTCTTATTATTCTTAAGACTTATGGGTTTTTTGCTTGTCTTTGTAGTCTTAACAAGATTAACCATACAAATGTGGGTAACGCTGTATGGCATACCGGAAGTCCATACTTCACATAAAGTGGGTGCCGATTAAGCATCAACGTTCCAAGAAATATTTTGTTTAAAGCATAATGACTTATCTTGAGCATAGCTTGAAAAGTAGTGGCTTTGTGCTTAGGCTCAAAAACAGGTGTCTGTTAGGGAACAATACTCAGTTGATTCAGATTCAGATGTTAGAGTGGAGCACTTATGGTAGGTAAGTAGAGTAGCATAGAAGATTTTATGAAAAGCTATGCAATCTATTATTCCCCAAATGTTTTTCTAATTGAACACAAAACTGTTTTGTAACAAGAATTGTTGGATGTTTGTGGACACATTAATGTCTGTTTCTGCAGGACTTCCTAAAGATGAACTGCAGACCGCCATAGAACTCAGCCTGCAGGAGTCCCAAAATGCCCAGGAAGAGGAGAGAGAATTTAATAGGTACACCTGCTTTCTATGCAATGCTTCTTTTTTATTGATGGCCGTGTTTTTTTAGCTGACTTTCATAGAGAAAAATATGAAAATGGAAACAGTGGATGCGGACGCTTGTGAGTTTTCTTCCTCTCTGCTCTGGTTGTTTTGCAAACAGAACTGAAATACTCTTGTTCAGTAGTTTCCTGTTGTCTGTACGTGTATAAATCAATCTGAGAACAACAACAAATGACAAGTAGTTGGCAGCTTAAAGTAAGGTAGTTTACTTAAGCCATTAGCTAAAGGTTTTGAAATGTCAGTAAGTTGGTTGGTTGGTCCTCACTGGTACCAGAAATGTCTTGTGAGTGTCACTACAGAGCAACATTTTTAATTATCCAGTGAGGTATCTCAGCAGTTACTAGACAGATTGGCACAAAATTTGATACTGTCATGAATGCTTCCAAGACTATGAATGAACCCCTGATTTTTCCTCTAGTGCCACCATGAGGTTGACAATTTGGTTAAGATTGAAATGTGTCAACAAACTTTAAATATGTACAGTACATTGGGGTATGACCAAATTCCTGCAAAACATTTGACATTCCTATCAGCAAAGCTTGTTAGCATAGTAACAGACTCAACTATGATAGTGTTCACGATAATCATTACCTTCAAACATCAGAATGTTAATAGAGGATGTGTTTAATTGAGTCAGTGCATGAGTGCTTTTAAATGGGTAATTTGATGTTCTGCAGGGCTCTGGAGGCCAGTGCAGAGGAGAATGCAGCAAGGATGAAGAGGAAGAGATGTGAAGCCCAGAGTGAGATGTGCAGCCCTGCAGACTGGATCCGTCAGGACGACTGGCCCGTGGGCATTCGCAATGTTGGAAACACCTGCTGGTTCAGTGCTGTTATCCAGGTGAGAATGAGGAGGGCCAGGTGAGAATTGGTTACATTAAAGCGATGATGATCTGTTCAGGAAGATAATTAAACTGCACCATTCAAAGTTGGGAGGCAATTTTGCTCCACAACATGGGTATGTTTGTCAACCGAGGTCAAACAGTACCCATATTGCCGGTGTTCATTCTAAAAACACATGATAAACAACTGACCAAACCTGGCCAATTTCTGACAGTTGCACATGCACAACTGCCGTCATATGCACAATCTGCTACTTTTTATTGATACATTTAAGTAGATGTCACAATTCATTTAAATGAATAAAAGTATTCCAATTCAAAGTACAGAATTCATGTTGCAGCTGCACAGTGCACCTAGTATACCATATGTTAAGTGCACTAAGCTCCCTCTAAGTGTCCACCTGTTCTAACAGTGTCTCACATCCTTTGCTGCTAAAACTTAAAATAGCAATCTTACATGGCCGGCCTAACAAACGTTTATAGACTCAGAGTTTGCCTTCCAAGATTTCTAACTTTAGTCTGTCAGAGATATCGCACCTTTTATGCAGTCAGCAAAAAAACGTTTTGGGTTACACCAATCTCTATAACGTACAGTTTTTTCCACTTTAAGATTAGTAGTGATCTTTTGTGACCTGGTTCTAAAGAATATCCCCCCAGAGTTAAGTACCAGACATGTGACAGGAGAAAAAGCTGTTACTACAGAAATATCTTCAAAATCACCTTTTCATAGACTTATAACATCCTAATAGAGTTAGCAGAAAAATCAGGAAGAAAACAAAAAGGTGTGGGCATATTTCTGCTAAATGAGAACATTTAGTATTTCTCTGAGCTGCTAATTCTATTACAAGTCCATTCCAGACTGAATTTTGTCAGGCCTATCAGATGACTCGGCAGAAACTGGAGCCCTTATTGAGATACACAGGCTGTGTGTTAAATTAAATAGCGAGTGATGTGATGATGGAGCGAGCGGTGGACTTGAAATGGACAGAGAGGAGACAGTGATTGTTTGTCTCTGTTGAACTCAGATAGGCTTCTACATCGATTTAGAAGTCAAACCCCCAAAGGACAGGGGTTATTATCTGGGAATAGAAACGGGAAAATGAGACAGTGTTGTTTGAATACAAATGGCGTTCAAATGATACCCTTTTGTTTATTTTTTTGCTGGTGTCAATACTGTTTGTTAGAATTGAACTGATTTTCGTAGATTCAACAGGGCCTGGCGCTTGATAAAGCAGTCTCCCCGAAAAAAGTAATTATGCTATCAGATTGAGGCTGAGTGACCACATGATTCAGTTGTCAGCTCATATTCCCCCCATTATCCTTTGTGGTATAAATTACAGTAAAACGGAGATAAGCCGTAATTGAATTTCCTGCTCAAAACGAAATATATATCAAGATATTCATAAGTGCTCAGAAGCTCCACTCACCAGCACAAATGACACACAAGACACATTTGACTGGTATTAACACATTTAGGTTATCATGAGAAACACAAGTATCTTATAACAAAGTGACATGGTTTTTGTGCAGGACTATTATGTGTAAAATAGAATAAAAATACCATACAATTCAGGAAACATTTCTCAAGACATCCATAAGTTGCTGGGATACTAGTGTCTGCTATGTTATATCCCTAAAGGTAAAGGAAATCACTTATTTTATTTTATTGCTTGGAGCGAATTTTGAATTGTATGTAATTCAGAAAGCTCAATGGCCAAGTCAGTGCTGAAGGGCCCAAAGTTGCATTTTGTCTCATCAGAGATGCATACCTAATATGGTGATTTGATTGAAATTACGGAAAAAATATTTCAACTCTTCTTTAAGGATCATATTTTATAATAGAAAGGATCTTCATTGTACTGCCAATTATAGAAAAGGGTGGGATAGACTTCTCATTCAGGAGGCTCACAACAATGACGTTTTTGATAAGAAGCTGTGTAGTCTACAATTTGTGAAATGCTGTTGCTCGCCATAACCTGTGAGTAGATTTCACCCTGGGTCCCGTTTCCCAAAACTACCTGAAAGCTAAAATCCATCTTACAAACCTTGTGATACCCAGAAAACATCCATAGACATTCATAGAAATTACTGCAGATTATTGAGTGTTTAATACACACTCACAGAAGGTTATAAACCTCTTTGCACCACTCTGAAACTTGCAGGAGGGACCCCAATCTATCCATAATTAAGTTGGTGAAACACTAATGTAAAATGGAAGTTAGACAGTTGCAAATGCCAACTAGCTAAATATCACTGGCATGGGGAAATGTGTTCTGTGTTGATCCAACATACTGTATTTTGCATATGACCATGTTTCTTCTATAATCTCTCCAAGTAATGATGATCTACCAGCTGGTAATTCTCCACATCTGACCTTTATTGGCAGGCTGCATTAATTACCCTTGTTTTGTATTTTGTTGCAGTCACTGTTCCACCTGCCTGTGTTCAGGAGGTTGGTCCTCAACTACCATCTGTCTGAGCAAGTACTGGAGAAGTGTAAGAGCCACTCCGTGAGTAAACTACTATCACCAGCACACTCCAAAACAACAGTGGGTTACTCTGCCACTGCCATTTCCACCAGACAGACCTTTGTTTGCATATTATTTTACATACAGGTAAATATTTCTCAAAATGTTTCATTCATACGCATAAAGGAGAGAGTTGAACTTTGAATACACACAAGCTGTGAATGTTCTGTTAATATAAACGTAGCCACTATGTGATAGTGTAAAGAGGTTTGTTGACTTTGAGCTTGTGTTAACAGGACAAGAGGAACATAGCTTTCATGCAGGAGCTTCGCTGTCTGTTTTCCCTCATGGTGGGCTCCACTCGAAGGTTTGTGGATCCTTCTGCTGCAGTGGAGTTACTGCGAGACGCCTTCAGGACCAATGAGGCCCAACAGGTGCAACACGTTCTTGTCTTATTAAAGTGTAGGGGCCCCGCATTAGTCAATAAGGCTGGATTAGAACACATATGTGGCATCAACTCATGAAATCAAGTTGCTCTTGATTCCGATGTCCACTTTAATAATTGTGAATTTATATAGAATAAAAATACCATAAAATCCAGGAAACATTTCTCAGGATTTATGTTTCTTTGTATGTTAAAAAGAAAACATACACACAGGAGAAAAAAAACATAAACAAGAAACACCCACTTGAAAACAAGATGATGCATCTCAAGAAGCTTTTCCTGTGGACAATAAATTTATTGAGAAAATCCCCTCAGATCAAACACGCTTGATATTTTCAACTTGTCTCAGATCCTGTTAATGTGAACACAGTGTTTCATCTGTATTCACCTGCATACTAACAAGACTTTTTAGTTTAGCTTCTGTGCTTACCCCTGACCTTTCGGGTCTCTTTTCTATCCTCTCTCTCTCTTCCTTTTCTGTCTCGCTTATTTTCTATCAAGGTAGTGAGGCTTTTATTTGTGTTTTGGGAGGATAAACAGAGAGGGACAGATTGCGCCTGAACCAAAACATACATTGATTGTGAACCCACAAATAGACTGCATCTTGTAATGGGAGATCCCATGTCTTCACTGCCTTTCCAGAGTGCCCACAGATTGGGTGTGAAGAGGGCAATTTCCTCGGCCGGTTTGCAATAGTTTCTGTCCAATCAACTTGTAATGTGCATTGGCCGTTATTAGCTTTTTAGAGAGCTTTTATCCACATCTCACAGTCTTCGTCAGTGGATTGAATTTGCTCAGTTGTCGTAGAGATACTGTAGCTCAGGTGTCATCGCATCACATCACAGTATTGAACTGTGTCTATGTGATGACAACTGAGCAAACTCCATCCGCTGAAGAAGACTGTAAGATGAGGTTAAAACCATCAGAAAAACTGACCTTTGGTAAAGATTTTCAAACTGCTGTTTCCATGGTCCTTAATGAACTCATGTAACTCAATCGTTTACTATTACAGCTACACCACATATCTTAACTTTGACCCTGACCCAATACATAGTTTGTTTTAGATGTTTTTTTCTAACTTTTTTCTTCTTTCTTCTTTGTCTTCATTTCAGGATGTTAGTGAGTTTTCCCACAAACTGCTTGACTGGCTAGAGGATGCATTTCAACTGGCTGCGAAAGAAATGTAAGTTATATGTTGATATCATCCACATACACTGACTGTTCTTCTTCTCTCTTTCTTCTTCTCTTTGCTAAATTACATAAACATTATGTCATGGTTAACTTTCAGTTGCGCAGAAGACAAGCAACAAAACCCCATGGTCCAGCTTTTCTACGGTACCTTTGTGACAGAAAGAATACACGAGGGTATGAGTTTTGTATGAGTTTTGTCATTGTGACAGTTAATATGAATTCTGGTCTTAATCACTCACGTTCATGTTACTCTGCTTAGGTAAGACTTTGTGTAATATTGAGCAGTTTGGCCAGTACCCCCTGCAAGTGAATGGCTTCAACAACCTGGACGAATGCCTAGAAGGTGCTATGGTTGAGAAGGAGATCGAGTCACTACATTCAGATCACAGCATCACGTCTGGCCGTGAGGTGAATCATTTCATCGACTAACAATAGAATTTATACAAAATTTCAGCATTTGGGCAATTTGATGGTTTGCTAAGACAGTTGTATTTTCTCTTGGTTGCAGAGATGGTTCAAAAAGTTACCACCAGTCTTGACATTTGAACTGTCTAGATTTGAATTCAACACCCAGCTCGGACGTCCAGAAAAAATACACAAAAAACTGGAGTTCCCACAAATCATTTATATGGACAGGTGAGCTTTGGAAAGATAACACAGTCATTGACGTGCAGGTTCATACAATTTCACTTGTTACAACACAGGGAAAGAAGCTTCTGCAGTAGACATGGAGATGATTCTAAAGGAAACATAGGCTGCACCAATTTTCACCAGGACTGTCTCACAAACAAGCTCAGTTTATTGTAAAATTAGAAGGGAAGAAATACAAAGCTAACAATGTGTCCATTTAGATGTTTCAACAAATCTAAAACACATGCACTGATCAATTTAGTGGATTACCTGATATTTCTCTGTACAGATATCTTCACAAAAACATAGAGCAGGCCCACGAGAGGAGAGTAGAGGTGAAAAAACTCAAGGAACAACTTGCAGCCCTTCAACAGAAACTTGAATGGTAAGTTACCTGAGATATGACTTCCCCACTCTATGGGAATAAATCTTGCACTAATTGTGTCCTGTCTTTATTTGCAGCTACAAAAACTATGGCTCAGGACCTACTAAGTATCCTCTGGCTGACATGTTGCAGTTTGTGCTAGAGTTTGCTACCACCAAGCCTTCAAGTGTTTCCCCAGCTGAAGATCTGAGACCAACATCACCTTCACCGACACCAGCAAGCCACCCCCTCAGTGAACCCATCTCCAAAGACAACAGGTTGAGTACACAGAGGACCAGAGAACTGTACAAGGCGGTAGTTCTAGATTAAAGACAAAAGCAAAATTTGCCCACAGGCCTTTACTGGCGCAGCATAAACAGTCAAAAACCTATTGTCTCTTTCAAATGCTATGCTGATAATACTATTGACTAAACTGAATTAAATTGAATTACATTACATTACTACATTACATACAATATATATATTAAACTCTGGATCCTTAACTCAAATCAATCCTCCAGTTCTCTCAGCAAATTCAGCAGCTTTTCCACCAATATTAAGAATACCAGCCAAAAAATGGTATATTTATATTTACCAGTATGTCCATAGTTTTGGCCTTCAGTCCTATGAGTAATAATATAATACTCACCAAGGTAATAACAGCAATCTCGAAAACATTGAACGGGTACACAGTTTGACATTTGTTTATATAAAAATATAACTAAAAAAGATTGCTCACTGATTTTGAGACACAGTTTCCCTCCTTTACAAATCTTCACACAAACATTACACCACAACTTTCTTACAGCACTGAACATATTGGACAGAATTGAACCTGTCTTTGATGCTTTTCTTGCTTCTTTCAGTGAACCTGGAGACACAGAGTCATCTGAGGGCCTGGTTTCCAGTGTTTCCAGTTGCCAGCGGACCCCCATATACAAGCCCTTCACCCAGTGCAAACTCCCAATTGACTGCCCACCCCACCCAGCCCCCCACAGCATTACTGAAGAAGAGTTGCACTTTGTTAAGACCTGCCTACAGCGTTGGAGGACCGAAGTAGAAAATGACATAATTGGTAAGCAAATGCAAATTCTTATTCACCACTATACAAGCCTTGTTGTGCTTAGCATTATGGGCTCTGTTTTTGGCTATTTAGCAGCTAAATGCTCCACTATGTTCAATAGTTTCTTGCCAACGTCAGACTTCACGTGCTGGACAGGTAGTGTATTGTGGCTTTTATCCATTTTTCTGAAAATAGCTGTCAGCTGTTGCTGGAAAAATGTAAAACCAAAACATCCATTGTTAATAAAATAAATAAAAACACACCCTCTGCTGTACTTCTTCACCCACTTGGTTGCACCAAAATACCTGGTATATAAATAAAAATAACTGCTGCATGGGAGGGAAAAACCCCAAGGCGCCTTAGGATAATACTACTTAATACTCTGGCACACAGCGTCTTACCTGTATAAAAGAAGAGCCGAATATCTCTAAATCTCTTAACTAACTGTGCCTCATGTAATATATGTATATATATATATATATATATTTCATTTGTTGTTTTTTTGTTTTGTTGTTTTTTTTGTGTGTGTATGTGTGTGTTTTCCAGAGCTAAAGGCCAGCATTGACAGGCTCACTCAGATGCTGGAGGGCATGTACTCAGACAACAATCTCTGCCAGGTACGACTTACACTCAACTAATTCACTCTGACAAACAGCAATTCAATCACGCGTTTTACATCTACAGCTGCAGAAAGCGCATTGGCTGAAATTAGATGAAACTGCATTGATCTCAATGTAGAAACTAAAAAGAAAATAATGCAATGTAAACAGAACAACAGAATATAAATAAGAACAGATCAGATGAATGTTATGCTGTAGCGAATTTAGAATTTAGTCACATCTCAGTATTTGGATATTGGATGCCAATATTGGAGGGCTTTAGTATTTTATACAGTGAGGGTTCAATGCTGTCGCCCACTCTACTCTTAATTAGGTACCCTACAGACTCCATGCCGTGCTCGTCCATGAAGGCCAGGCATCAGCAGGTCATTATTGGGCCTACATCTACGACCATGCCAACAAGCGCTGGATGAAGTACAATGATATTAGCATCACTGAGTCATCATGGGAGGAACTGGAGCGGGACTCATTTGGGGGCTTGACCAATGCCAGTGCCTACTGCCTGATGTACATTGATGACAGGAAACCCCACCTTATTACAGGTACAATTTGCTTTGGTCAGATAAGATTAACTTTGAACAAACCTAAAGGGGATATCAGATTTCAGACCCATGCTGAGACCCATGCTTTAAGCCAGGACTGAACACCTGAGCAAAGCAAGTACTTTATTCAGTACACAGTACAAAGGTAATGCAGGATGCTAAATAGTACCACTAGTGTTAGCAGAAAAAGACAACAATGCTACAATTGTGCATTAGGAAAAGATGCCAAACCATTGAAAAATATAAAATACAGTAATAAGTAAATGCACGGCATGTGATGTACTTGGAAGCTCCTTGTGTAAGTCTATTAACTGACACAACCCCACATCCACGTAGACGACACAGATGATGAGACAGGCCAGGTGCTGCATGGCATGGACTCGCTGCCACCCATCCTCAGACGCTATGTCCTTGAAGATAACCGCTGGTTCCAGCAGGAGCTCAGTGAATGGGAAGAGCAGTTCTGCCAGACTGCAACCCCACAGGGAGAGTCTACAGCCTCTGCAGAGCCCCCAAACCCCAGTCCAGACAATATACACCAAATACCAGTTGAGCCAGTGCCCCAGTCAGGACCATCCACTGAAGAGCTGGAACAGGAAGCTTCTTCAGAGCCACAACCAGACCCAGAAGCAGAGAAGGATCTGGAGCCTGATCCCAGAGAGAAGCCTGAAGGTCTGTAGTGGTGATTAGAGAAAAAGGAATGAGGTAACATTTTTATAAGCCTTAACAGCCCATTGTGCATTATTTTTAGATAACTGCACAAATAATTTGTGTAAGTATAAAAACATGTAGTAATGACCACTATAAATAGCCATTGTAAACTTTAACTAATTCATACACATTTAAGTCAATAACATGGATTTTAACCAAAACTTTAACTTTGAGAACCTAAAATATACAGCAGATGAAGAAAGCATACATGAAAAATGTGTTAGTATATATATATATATATATATATATATATATATATTTATTGCTATTTTATATCTTCCACTAAAAATATAAATAGGCAGTACTAATTGAAAAAAATTCTAATGGAAAATGGTCATGGTATCAGATGGATAATCCACGATAACACTGTGTGGTTATCAAAAAGAGACTGTGCAACTGTGATGTGTGTTATTTTTCAATAATCACACAGGTCTGAATGGTTTATCCCTTACATACAAATGCAAGTGATCATATAGTGAGATGATACTTTCAGCTTGAATAGGGCATTCCTTCTTACATGTGTAAATCCCAAGTATGTCAAAGACAGAAACCAATGGGTGACGTCACGGATATTACGGCCATTTTTATATACAGTGTATGGTCAGAGACAGAGAAAGGTTTGTTTTTAAATACTAAAATACCAATAACTCGCTTTGCACGGGCACATTTGACTGAACCTCTCACCTGTGCACCTTGTTCTCTGCGCTGGGCACCAAAATATCACACAGACCGGAAAAGCAAATTCAAGGTTATGAAAATATCAAATGGTCCGAGAGCTGCTTGCATTCGTTGTTGCACTGCCAGAATATGAGGGCCCCCTATCTCTACACAAAATTAGGATTATAAATTGGAATTTTTTAATTTATATCCTGTAGTACATGATGAGGTAGCCATTATGTATCTTGCAATTAAAAGCAACTATTCATTACAGTCATGTGTGTCCACTCACAGCCTCTCTCCTCTCCTTTTGTGACCCCAGAAGAAGCAGAGTTAACGCCACCACCACCACCACCACAGAGCCCTGGCTGCCAGCCAGAGGACACCAGTGGTGCAGTAGTCACTGACACCATGGGGCCCAGCCAGAGTTCCAGCACAGATGAGAAGGAGCTTCAGAGTCAGGTGGGGAAGTCTGTGACCTGTGACACCCCCCTCCCACCCACCTCATTCCCCCTCTGTAGAATATGGGTCAGAAATTCTAGGCCACAAAAACAAAGTGTGTACATCTGGGTCAAGGATCCTATTTCACCACTTAGCATAGCAATGGAGATCTAGGCTTAATGTCAGGCAGTGTGTAGAGTAATATACAGATAGAGTCAGGAGTAATTACTGCTACTGCAGCTGATTTGATTTTGATTTGTCAGTAGTTTGTTAAGATGCAATTTTCACTTCATTATACTATATAATTTTCAGTTTTTAAGTTTTACCAGATATAGTTACTTCACTCCACAGGTCTTTATAATGCATACAGATGTACAGATTAGGCCAAGTGCATTTTTACATTGAGGCACACTATGCAAGTCCTGAAATAGACTTCCAAAATGCTCTAGGATAGGTCCAAAGCCCTCAAACTGAACAGAAAAGCAGAGATAGATTATGGATTTTGATGTGAATCTTGTTAAATCTTTCTCTGCCAGACTCCTTGCCCTGAAGCAGAGCTTAGTGAACAGGCACCATCTGACCCCCATGTGGAGAAGGAACACAAACAGGTGGCAGGCCTTGGCCTTCAAGCTGAAGTTGAGCCAGAGGCTTCCAGAGAAGCTCCTGACCATGACACAAACCCGGAGGATGAGGAGCAGCAGGAGGTCCCAGCTAGACAACGACAGACTGAGAACGAAGTTTCAGAAGTGGAGATCCCGAACGTGGGCAGGATCATGGTGAGAGCTGATGCTGATGGATACAACGAAGAGGTAATTAAGTGTGATAATGTGATATGAATTCAGTAGCTAAAACCAAATCGATGCACTTGCAACCTTTCAAGTTAATGTCATTACATATAAACTAAACTGGGTGTAATTTGAGGATAAGTGTAATAAAACCACCTTAAAATGAAGAGAGGATTAGTCTATCCTTAGTCTTCTTGGATGCAGTTTCAACTGTCAAGTAGTTACTACACAAATTTTGATAGGTGTGGAATACACAGTTCTACTTACATTTTGAAGAGATAGTGTTTCTTAGTTCTCAACACGGTGTGACTCTATGGTAACACACTATTTATAGTTTTGTAGTTTTTCTTTCATATGATGTTTTTCAGTAACCTGTTTGCTGCCCTGTGTTATAATAACTCTTGTTTCTTCTCTTCACTGCCATATCATTTCCTAGATGATGCTGACACCAGCTATGCAGGGCGTCATTCTAGCCATAGCCAAGGCCAGACAAACATTCGATAAGGAAGGCCCTGAGGCTGGCCTCATCAAGGTATGGTGTTTAAGGGATATTGAAGGTCCTCGCATCATCATCGTCAACATATTCTGTAATAACAATTAGTAATGTTAAGAGGATCTGAAGCCTCCCTAAGATTTTCTTTCCATAAAGAATAAAGACCAGAATCTTGTATAAACTCTTCCAAATGTAAGAAGTTCAAAGTCAATAACAGGAATGTTTTAACCTTGTAAATTTAAAATTCAATAATCCCCAGATTTCCATCCCAACACAGAAACTACTCAAAACAGAAGATACTGCAAATAGGTTAAAAAGTTTGATTCTGAAAAAAGTTAAATAATTTACTTGTTTATATGTATTTTTGTTGAGATTTTTTACTTTAATAATTCATTATGAATTAAAGATGTTAGCCTGTCTTAACTCTGTTGCATGCATTATTACCAAAATTCTTGTAATATACTTGTTCTTGTATTCAATCTATCTGTCTACATGTTTGCCAACTATGAGCATATTGGCAGATTTAGATATAATTAAAACTAAGATGAATTTCCCACTGCTTCTTCAGGCCTTCCATGAGGAGTATTCCCGCTTGTATGAACTCTCCAAGGAGGAGACCACACCCCAGGAGGATGCTCGTCTGCAGCATTCTCTGGTCTACTTCTTCCAGAACAAGGCACCCAACCGTATTATTGAGAGGACGCTGCTGGAGCAGTTTACTGACCGAAACCTGAGCTTCGATGAGAGGTAGACATATATACCAGACAAATGGCCTCTTGATGAGTCTCAGACATTAGTGTATTACAGCAGCTCAGGTATTTAAAAGTTAGTATATATATAGATTGAGAGAGAGAGAGAGAGTAGATAAACTATTGTCACAATCTAGAATGAAACTGAAATGGACCACAAACCAAAGAACAAGAGGAAGAACCTGGACATATATATATATTAAAACAAGTTGAGAGACTGAAAGCATTAGGGGACAAGATAAACTGATATGTCAGAAAATAGATAATTTTCAAGAGGTGTCTGTCTGGTGGGTACAGTGTGTACACAAAGCAGAGATAAGAAAGTAACTAAGGTAAAACGTGTGGACGACAGCAGCACTTCATAGTCCAAAGAGAAATACAGTAGACCATCATGCCATCTAGTGTCCAAAGCAGAGACCTGCAGCATGGTGTGAAAGTTCATATATTGATCCTGTTGTAAGTTAAAATCATTTATATGTCCTTTCTGTACATGCAGGGCCATCAGTATCATGAGGGAAGCCCGATCCAAGCTGCGCCTCATCAAGCCAGAGGACATGGATATGGATGAGTATTTGGTACTGTCTAACTTCTGCCTTATTGGACAATTAGATTTAGATTTTTTTTATATATATTTTTGTTTTAACCCTTATGTGCTGTTGTGGCTGTTTTCAGCCACTATGGGGTATTTTTGAGTCTTAATTTGGCCATAACTTTTTCTGTGTTTCAGCAAATGGAATGATTTTTGGTGACAAATCTTATTTTGACACATATTTTGGGAAAATGCTTTGAAAAATTTCTAAAACTCAACAGTACACTGTGGGCAAATTCACCACCCTTTCGTTATGTTCGTGGCTGAACAGCCAATACTTTGAACTGCTGTAAAAATGTTTCGGATAAATATCTAAAAAGATTTTTTTTGCATAAATCTATTAATCAACCTCAGTCTTTATCAAAACAGGATTTTAACTCTTTAATTGCCAAATTCATAAATGATGTCAACATTGTTTTTGATGCATTGTTAGTTTTTGTGCAGCATCAGATTTTAACTTTTTCTCCCTCATTTACTGTTCGTGGATGTTTTTTCCCCATTGACTTCCATTATAACTAAATTTTTTTATTGCAAAGCCATGACACCAGATAATCATGCATTTTTGATTGTTGGTGGTTTTCCCTGTTGGGAAGAGGTAAAAATTGTCATTTTTACTGTTGATAACCAGGTGGCACCATTAACCATTTATAGGCCTGTGCAAAAAAACAAAACAAAACAAAAAAAACACTAAGCATCTGCATCAGATATATGAACACTTTATTGTGAACCAAAATGCAACAACAATGCTGCTGCTGATGCTGCACAAAACCTAACAATGCATCAAAAACAATGTTGTTTCTAATCTTTGACATGTCCAAGACTGTGATAAAAGGTTAAAAAAAATCCAGTCCACAATTACATTTTATATTGAAAATAAGTCATTTTGTGTTGTTTTTTTCCCAAATCAGTGACATCATTTATAAATTTGGCAATTAAAGAGTTAAAATCCTGATATATTTTAAACATTTAGTAGTTTTGATCAGGACTGAAGTTGATTAATAGATTTATGCAAAATAATTTTTTTTAAATATTTATCTGATACATTTTTACAGCAGTTTAAAGTAGTGGCTGTTTTCAGCCACGAACATAACGAAAGGGTAGTGAATTTGAACAATGCACAATTAGATTTAGATTTTTTTGATATATATTTTTGTTTTAAATGTTATCAGATCCATCGTGCTATATGGCAATAAAGTGAAATGGCAATGACACACACCAGAGAGTAGGCATCTGTTTTCTTTATGCCTATTGGGCCAAAGAGACCAGTGGAGAAATGTGTGAACTATATGAGTAGTTGCTTTGTGGTTCAACTACAATTTGAAAAGTTATCTCATTCTGGCTAGAATGTCTAGTAATAGTGTAATAAAATAGTACACCATTTACTGTCAGATGTAATGAAAGTATTAACACACAGCTTAGATTAGCGGTCAAATGTCAGTCTAGCATTATATTTAGTACCATGAGGTTATAAAAACACATTATTACATAGTAGTCTCTGCAATGTGGAAGAGGTTAAGCTGTTCAGGATGTTAAAGCCCTAATCCGACACGTTTATTTGGGTCTGCATGGTTGGAATTCCAGCAGCGTGCTGATATTTGGTTAACTGTGAGATGAGATGTCAGTTAAGTTGATGGGGACAATTTTACAATAATTTTAACAATAATATTGAATAAAGTCAACATCAGACAATTCCTTAATAAAAGGATACTTCTGGTGATATTCTATGTTTTTGTCAACAAAGGAAATTATCCTACAAACAAAGACTTATTATTGTATTATTGCTTATTTTGAGTAGATCCCACAAACCTGCACCATCCTGCTGCAGAATATTCACCAGTGCACCAAGTCCGCAGCTGAAAATAGTCCCCGACTAATGTACTATTTACTCCTGTTTGAGTAATGTTTGCTAAAGATGAAATGGACCTAACTTTCTATTGCAAAATAAAGCTGGGATTTAGTTACTGTCAAGTGGCAGAAGCATAAATAGCAGCTTCAACTCAGATCAGACAATTGAAAAACAGTACAAACAGCAAAGACCAAATTAAGTGAATGTTGGTTGTCCTGTGTGCTCTTTCACAGCAATGGCATGATGACTACAGGCTGTTCAGAACGGTTTTTGTCTACCTGCTGACCGGGCTGGAGCACTACAAGCATGGGAAGTAGGTGTCCAACATTCACCACCACACTACCTGACCAGTCAGTTCACTTCCGCAGGTTCAGCTAGTCAAGTAATGAAAACAGAATGGAAAAGATATTAAGCAGTAACTGATTGATTTCTTACTGATTGGCCAATAGCGGAATTTTTTTTTTTTGATAATAACATGGTTGCTTTGTGTGTGTGCTGCAGGATGCGGGAGGCGCTGACATACCTGGCTCATGCATACGAGACTAATGCCACCCTCCTGAAGAACGGAGACAAACGTGGCATGGACAAGTCTCTAATTGCAGTTTACAGGAGGAAGTGCCTCACTGTGAGTAAGGCAGCTCTTGCAGTCAGTGTGTGGAAGTACAGTACATTATTGTACTCTCAAGCATGAGCACACTCAGCACAATCCTCCTGCGAAAAGGTTAGAATAACAATACAAAAGTAGTAGAAGACATTTCAGGACTCAGACAGAATCATAGCAGTCATCCTTTGGGAACTATCAATCTGACATTTCATGACATTTGGCCAGTAGCTTTGGACCAAAGAGCTGGACAGACAGAAGGTAAAACAGAGTGACCAACAATGCTATATTTAGGCTGTGTCACTAACTGGAAAAAAGTTTGACAAAAGAAGTACTTGGCTAGATGTCTGTGAAGGTTCTCAGTCATCCAGGGCATAGTTATCCAATAAAGGTTTAAATCAAGGGCAACTGATGACCCCAAGTGGTTTTACTTCTCACGTTTCGGCATTGATGCACAAGTGTACTCCCTGGCCCTTTGACGTCACTGTTCGGGCGCACATATTAAAATAACTTTTTATAGCACGCGATTGAGAATATCAGGTTTTCAGAAGTTGCCAAAGTATTTATCAAGATGCACTAATGCAAAACCATAGTATCGACTCAAAATATGATAATAATTTTAATGTACTAAAGATGTTTTTAAAAATATATAAGTGTCAATTGCAAATTGCAATTGATCACACAACATAGTAAATGCAGAGGAAACCTTGTGACAATAACTTTTACTCTCTTCTCCATCCTCTTCCTCCTCCCAACATCCACTATGCAGGCACTGAATGAAAGCGCATCGCGGCTATTTTGCAGTGGTGAAGAGACCAATGTGGAGGAGGGTGTCGCCATCATGGACGAGGCCGTCATCCCATGCCTTCACCTGATGAGCCGGGACTCTGCTTTATCCCAGGAAGACCGGGATGCAATGGAGAGTATCCGCAGCCACTGGTGCTGCTGCCTGGGCCAGGACATGGATGGTAAAATCAGATAATTTAACACATCTGCACATTTTAATCCGCATATATTTTATATTTTGCTTTGTCCAAACCTACACAAACAGTAAATTAATTCACTAAAAATACAACCCATTTCTACTGCTCTTCCTTTGTTTTCAGACTCATTGCAGGTGAAGCTGGGAGAGTTTCTGCCCAGGGTTTTGGACGGTTCAGCTGAGACAGTAGTTCTTAAAGACCCACCCAAAGTCCACGTCAGTCAGGCCCATGATCTGTGCAGTCGTCTGGCCGCTGTCATGGAGTCTATCCACAACACTGCAATAGTCAGCGTTAAGTAAAGCCCTGAACGAAACCCCAAACAACATCTTTGAGCTGTGCGTCCTAACTGCTAGCAACTTGGCCAACTTTTTTTTTTTGCTGGTTTAACATTGCACATGCATATTATTTTGATGTTTTAACATAACAAGCTGTAATCACTTTTCAGGGGTAAATAGAGGGTGAGGCAGGGGTATCAAAACATTACAACAGTAGTAATTTTAACCCAAAAGCTGCTGGAAAACTCTCTCAATGATCAAAATACATGTAAGCCCTGCACCACCCATCAACATCAGCAACCCCCAGCCAGCTGACAAAATACTAACTGTCCTTAATAATCCTAAAGCCCTTAAAGCAGCAGCAGGTGAAGCAAAAGGCCCAAAAGGTAGCAGTCCACTGTATTCTCTTTGTCCCGTGACCTGCAGAACTGGCAAACCTAATGCAGTTTTTGTTTCTTCTGGTACTATGTAGTGACTCTGACCTTTGTCCTAAAGGTTTTATAGAGAACTGTACCGGTTTATATAGCTGTTACCACCTTTTTGTCTGTGTTGCACTCGCCAGCTGAACAGTTATTCATGAAACCAACCTGCTGAACAAACAAGACATCATCAGCAGGAGAACATGGAGGTGTTTTATTGGCCTGGCACACTTAACTTTAAATACTGACAACAATTGGACTGTCACTCAACTCTGTAGGAAGTGGCTTTTGATTGGTAGGATTTGTTGTTGTGTTGCTAAGCTGAACGCACATTAAGGCCTTTAAACAAGGCTAAAAAAACACTAGATTTGTACTAGACAGTAACAAATACTGTTTATGAGCTTTTTAAATATATGTTTTATATTACTTTGTATCTTTTCAATACATATTCTACATGAAACTAGAATGAAACATCTGTAAACAATATCTAAAGTACTAGTATGCATAAAAATATTGGCGGTGCGCTCTGTACAACTCACTGCTGGGCATCTGAACGCTCATATATAGAGATCTCAGTAGATCTGTGGACTGGTGAGATCTACAACTCTTCTTTATTCAAGTTTGACAGGGCACTGTTGGACAGCACCTTGCTCAATAGATGTGCCTTTCCTCACCCTTTAAAGGGTTCTTCTTAAACTATGTAAATCCATTGAAGGGAAAGAACAAGATATGAAGTACTTTTTTCTGGTGTCCCAGTATCATGAATTAATCCTCTGAATCAGGATTTTCAGGCCAGCAAGATGGAGCTGCTCTAACAGCCATTTGTGGCTGCTGATTTCACAATGCTTTCTCACTTAGTATGTGATGATTCTCAATAAATATTTTAAATACTCTGTGTACTCCTTTATTATTTTCTGTCTTCATAGTCTTCATGTCTTCTTAGTAGTGGAGCTTGCAAGTTCTTCCAATTGCTATAATTCATATTGAAATATGTGGCATAGTAGGTGGTATTATATACTATATTTCTTACTGTCAAAAACAACAGACAACAGACTAAAAAACAATGAATACTACTAATTAATATTATTATTAACTATTGTCAGTGAAGCTAAAGCCTGATATAGTGTATTCTTCTGTTCCATAAAGCTCTGTTGTTGTTCAAGAACTATTAAAAACACATTAATGAGCCACACTGAATCCCACATACACTGTCCTGCTGCCAAAAGCACCATGTGTGTTTTGATCCACAACTGAGTCCCCTACAAATCCGCTATTTACTCCTGTTTGAGTACTCACTAAAAACTATGGTAAGAAATTAAAAATACAAAATGTACCTAAATATATTTGTTTTTTAAAAATGTACACCTTCAGTAGGAAACAGCAAGCTAATAGACTGGTTAGAGAAGCCAGAAAGTATAGAGAAACACTCGTATGTGGTTGGTTTTGGTCTTTTAATGAGATTTGTTGATACCAAGAGGAATAGAGAATACTTCCATCTTTACCCTTTATCAGATATGTCTGTTTTCTGACACCTCACACCCGGCCAGTTAATTTCATACTTTCATACATTAGCCATATCAGAATCAGAATCAGCTTTATTTGCCAGGTATGTGTACACATACGAGGAGTTTGACTCAGGATTGTTTATTGCTCAGGATGTGCTTACTCATACAATAATACAATAATAAAATCAAGTACAGGCTACAGTATAGAGAACACATATATACAAAAATAGTGCAATGAGCGGAGTGCAAAGGATGCAGGAGTAACATTATTATCATTATTATGATGGGTCTCTTGAGGTGCAGTCGTTGGTGTAGAGGGAGAAGAGCAGTGGGGAGAGCACACACCCCTGGGGGGCAACAGTGCTGATAGTCCGGGTGCTGGATGTGATGTTCCCCAGCCTCACCTGCTGACTCCTGTCAGTCAGGAAGTTTGTCCACTGACAGGTGGAGGCTGGCACAGTGAGCTGGGTGAGTTTGGTGCGGAGGATGTCCTTGATGATGGTGTTGAACGCCGAGCTGAAGTCCACGAACAGGATCCTTGCACATGTCCCTGCAGTATCGAGGTGTTGCAGGATGTAATACCAGTCCCAAGTTGACTGCATCATCCAATGACCTGTTAGCCCTGTAGGTAAACTGCAGGAGGTCCAGCAAGGGGCCTGTAATGTCCTTCAGGTGGCCCAACACCAGTCTTTCAAAGGACTTCATGACTACAGATGTCAGGGCGACAGGCTTGTAGTCATTTAATCCAGAGATGGAGGGTTTCTTGGGGACCGTGATGATTGTGGAGTGTTTGAAGCAGGAGGGAACTTCACTCACTGCAGTGATCTGTTGAAAATCTTTGTGAAGATGGGGGCCAGCTGGTCTGGGCCAGGAGCCTTCCTGATCTTCTGCCTCTGGAAGAGCTGACTCACATCATCTTCATAGACCATGAGTGCAGGTGAGGGGTCAGAGGTGGGGGTGACAGCATGGCAGTGGGGGAAGGTGACTGTTTGAAGATGGTGTTGGAGCGTGGGAGAGGTGTGACTGTGGGCATCTCAAACCTGCAGTAAAAACCATTCAGCTCGTCAGCCAGTCGTTGAGTACCAGCAGTGTTGGGGGATGGTCTCCTGTGGTTAGTGAGTGTCTGAAGGCCTTTCCACACTGACACAGGGTCTCTGGCTGTGAAGCTGTTTTCTAGCTTTACAGCGTAGCTCCTCTTTGCTGCTTTGACCTCTTTAGTCAGTGTGGTTATACAGGACTCTGTCCCCACTTCTGAAGGAAGGTATAAACTTTTTGCTTTTTTCTCTTAGTGCCCCCTAGTGGTGGAACATCCCAGGACTGCTCAGCGAAGGTCGGATCGAGGATCTGAACAGACACTTCAAGCTTGAAATGTCCATGGATGATCCTGCCAAAGTGTCAGAGCGATTGGCAAACTCGTCTGGGAGGAGTTCGCAAAAATAGTTTTTGAGGAAGGTCATAAAAATTCATATAATTTGACATTTTTAGAGCAGAAGACCATCGAAGCAAAGATGCAGATTAATCCAGAGATTAAAATGATGAAAAAAGTTGATTGTTAAAGCGCCACCATGAGGTCTATGGGTGCCTTTTTTTTGCCTGAGTAGTAGGTGGAATTTGCAACCTACCTGCCAATTTTGGTTAGTTTTCCTCGTATTGTAAGTTGTAGATCTCGTGCTGTATTTCATGCTTTGTTGATGCTTGTATGGTGTTCCTCAAATGTAAGTCGCTCGAGATAAAAGCGTCTGCCAGATGAGTAAATGTAAATTATTTTATTTTGAAGGCAACACGCCCAACCGGAAGCTTTCTTGTAACGACTAGTTTTCCTCACCATCCACGGGATTGTGGTCCCTCTGGCCCCTTGAAAAGAATCCCCGATGACCGGTGAACTTACTTGACAGCGAGGAAAGCCTTCACTCAGGTACGCTAAATATGCCTGTGAGGAGTCGTGTTTACAGACCCGGGCTCGACAGCTGCAGCTGAACGAAGGTAACGTTGATAAGCGCGACGGGAGAGCGGAAGTTGTTCTGTTAAAACACTCGGAGCAGTCCAGACAGTTTTTGTACAGTGGAGAGAAGACCTGCTTGGAGTTTGTGTCAGTATATCAAAGGAACTTCGACAGACAGGTGAGATGAAAGTAGTCTAATTTCATAACAAACGAGCAACTTGATTAGAAATTGTGTTGATGAATTAGCTAACAAAGTTAGCTAGCAAGAGTCTGAATATTGTGACACGTTTAAGTAACGTTACTAACGTTTCTGCGTATAACCATGTCGACTGTGGATTATTTTAAGTCTCATTAATGCATCAGAATATTTTACCTTAATGTTTTAATTAACGTTACTTTTGTCTCCCGGCTTGACATGAACGTTGAATTAAAATAACTGCAGCACTGGGTTAGACTAGCTTCCTGTTAGCTAGGCTTGGTAAACGGATCCTGCTAATTTCTCAGTGCTCTAAATATATATAGAGGCGTAAATATGCACTCATCTGCTGAAGTGTTAACTGCATTTTGCAGGGGGATCACAGGAGGACTCTGTGTCTTACTGCCTAAACTAGATTATGTGTGTTTTGCATTTTAACTTGGTAACAAATGCATCGCTTGAAAGGTGCTCATTTAGATAACTTGCACATGTTTTGACCACCAGCCGAGTTTGTACTAAAATGCCAACATAATTCAGTGGACAGTAGAGATGTCCAATTTGGCTTGCAGCCGTTGTCATCTTGAAAGGTAAAGAGCAAGTTTGTAGAAACTCGGGAAAACAGAGATGATGAACAGGTAGTGGATGAACTAAACATACATGTCAGAATTTCACATTGCAATACCCGTGACTGCACTACTGTATTTGGCCAAAAGTATATGTAGCCTACACTAGAACATTTCATGTTCAGTATTCTTGTTCAAGTTGCTGAACATGTCATTCCAAAACCATGGGCATTGATATGCTGGTATAGCTGCCTCTTTAGTCATCCTTTCTACTCTACTTTTGGAACCTGGCTGCAGGATTTCCTCCCATTCTGCCACAAGAGCATTAATGAGGTTGACCAGTATGTTGGTCAATAAGTCCTGGCTGGAAGTCAGCATTCCAGTTCATAACAAAGGTGCTGAATGGGATTCAGGTCAGGGCTCTGTGCAGGGCAGTTGTTGATGTTCTTCCACACAAAAAATTTCTTTATGGACCTGCCTTTGACATGTGGCCGTTGTCATGTTGAAACTGGAAAATACCATTATTTCCTGCATGATTAAAAGTTCCCATCATTGGAGCTAAGTGGGCCCAAACCCAGAAAAACAGCCCCAGTCCAAAAGCACATAAAAGTGGACAGGGGGTGTTGATATACTTTTTGTAAAGTAATGTTGATGAGTTGGAGCTAAATTTCATTTTTTTTAGCAAAGACTCTGCCAGTAATAATATTTTACAATTGCTTTGAGTCAGAGTTACAGAATGCAAAATCACAATTTGCATGGACAATAAAAACAACCAAACCATTTACATACAAACTACCATTTTCTTATTATTTATTCTCTTTGTCAGTTATGGGGTGCACTTTATCACTTTATGTCTAACTTTAATCTGTTTTATTTACAAATATGTTTAAAAATCAACATTTCCCAATCTCCTGGGTGCAAAAATATTTGGAGGAAACAGAAAAGGGCAGCGCTGTTGCTACTATTTTAACCCCCCATTTATATGTGTTCATGCCTTATCTTTCTCATAATAGTTATTTCCTGTTTTCCCGCCATCTCCTATTGCTGCCACTTATACACATGCAGCGAGAGGGGCGTGGGACACTCACAACTTACAAGTCTTTACAACTCATCTGCTCTTTGCTAACAGCCAGCTGGAGAAAAACATAATTGTGACAGACAGACTTCACACACCCCAAAAAAGTTCACTATGTCTTGTGGGAATATTTGTGTTTTCCCATGAACACAAACATGGAGCTACAGAGATAGTTCGGCCAGGGGAATCACAACACTGATTGCACTCTGATATAATGTCGAGTGTTAAAATAATGTTGTGTGTAATATGCATTTGCCGCAAAGAGGAGGTGCTTTAAAATGACACAGTGAAGTGTTAGTCACCATAAACAAAGATATAGATGAATTATACTATTGTTTTCATGGGTTATTATCATGATTATCGTCATGAATGATGAGGTGCTTTTCGTTAGTTTTTTTTTTTTATTGTATCATTATCTTGTCCTGATGAGTTGTGTGTATTTGTGCCCTTAGGGGACGATAGTGGCAAACTATCTCAGGCTTGTAAATGTTGTACTATTTACACATCCCTGTAAAAATAAATGTTGTGTGGGGTTCAAAACTTATTTTGCAGTAGTAGCTTTAATTAATGACCATCTCAAGCGTCCAACAACTTGACCAATCTCCCCATCTCCCCCACCGACCAGGTGCTATGAGCAGTGAGCTGAACGTGCCTATGGGTTCCCCGGCCCCAGGAGTCTCAGAGCGGGCCCCGGACGGTGGGGGGATGGACTACAGGGACTGGGTGCGACGCAGTTACCTGGAGCTGGTCAGCTCCAACCACCACTCAGTGCAGGCCCTGTCCTGGAGAAAACTCTACTTGAGCCGGGCCAAGCTGAAGGCCTCCAGCAGGACGTCTGCGCTGCTCTCTGGCTTCGCAATGGTCAGTCGTATTCGCCTTTTTGACCAGCCTCAGTGCAACACAGCCTTTTGTTTTTAATGTCTCATCCCATGGATAGTTTTTAGTTTGTTTTGTTTTTTAAGATTTTTGGGGGTCTTTTTTTTTTAGCGTTTATTTGGATAGGACAGAGAAGCAGGAAATGAGAGTGAGAGAGGGGACAACATGCAGCAATTGAACCCGGCCGCTGCTATACGGACACAGCCTTGCACCAGTTGTTTGTTCCAAACTGATTTGCATGGTTTCAGTTCAGTGCCATGAAGCTTTCTTTGACATTAATAACCCACCACAGTCACCTGCATGTGTCATAGAAATGTAGTTGTGGGCAGAAACTGGTTTTAAACTTCCTGTTTTGCTTTTAAGATTTCAGTGTTTGCTGCAACAACTTTCATCCTTACAAGCGCCTTCAAAGAGAGTTTAGTGTCTGATTGCAACTGTACTACCCATGAGCCTCAGCCGCAGTTGCTGTGGAGAATAAGCCAAGCAGAGATGTGAATCAGAGGGCGAGTTCAATTTCAAAACGTTTTGCACCAGTTTGCAATGTTTTTGGATTGAACGACATGTTTCTTTGTACTGTTGTGCAACGTTGCCTCCCATTTGTTGGGGATGTCAGAGGTACACAATTTTTACACAATCAAGTGCAAGAAGTATGTCACCACAGCCATATTGAAAAGGCAGTGAAGTGCACTGCGCTTGTATACACAACAGTGTGTTCAATGCACCACCCTTTCTGTTGAAATCAACATTTTGCTACGTTTTGTCTGCGCTGAACTCAGCCAGAGCTGTAGCCAACTCACCTTTGCAATTAAGAAGAAAAAACCTAGGGCTGGGCGATATGGCCAAAAATGTTAACATTCGATAAAAAATGTCATATCAATCGATAGGGATGCACCGAAATGAAAATTCTTGGCTGAAGCAGAATATAATGAAAAAATTTGCTGAATACCGAACAAGTAAATTAACATTTTAGCCTTTTTTTGTTTTTACCATTGTATAAATCAGAATGTGCTTTTTACTCAGTGTTTCCCATAGGATTTGGAGAGACTATGGTTGGTAGCTCCGGTAAAGTAAATTACATGCGTCCATTTACTTTTAATGTACACATGTAATATGTTTTATACGTTGTGTGAATATAATCCAGTTAATCTTATTTCCATACTGTATAGACACCTTTCTTTGAAAACCGGACATTTTCACTTCTGTATCTTCGTGCTAAATTCATGAAGTCCGACCCAATTTATAAATGTTGTGTGTGGTTTTCGTATCGCGTAACATGAAGACTTAATAGCCTATAGGTCAAACTCTCATACTGCAACACTTATCTTTGTAAAGAGACAAACTGACAGGATAAAGTCTCCAACCTGCCTGTCAGCTCGCTCTGGTCCGTTTCAGTTACCATAAAGGCTTGAATACATGTGCACTCCAAATGTAGGTGCGGCTAGCTTAATCAACTTCTCAGAAACGAGTGACAGAAACACTCAAAGCGGGTCAGACCATTTGATGCCTTTTCTAAGAACTCAGCCACAGATGGAGTAGTTGTGCTAGGAGACAATTCAGCTGAACAGTGTCTGCAAACGGCGATTTTTGCGTCTCTCTCGGACACTAAATGCTTCCTCACTGCTGACATATCAACGTAATTGTTCGGTAAAATATAATCAGTGTTTTTGACTTATTAGGCCGAGCACCGAAAGTGCTATTTTTGTGAAAGCTGAAGACTTTTGAAGTCTTAAACTATTTTTTTTATGGTCAGAACATGACAAACACTTGATGCCAAACAGTGTATCACTTAACAAATATGAGGTAGATTATTCAAAACTATTATGGTCAAATCTTTTTTTCAGCAACATTTTTCAGTCCCTTTTCCTCAAAATACAAAAATAAAATTACAAATATACAGATATTACAAAATTAAAATCTTAATAGAAAAATTAAGTGCTAGTTTGTGAATCAAATTATTTAAATCGAGCATTTATTGAACATTTGTTATATTGTTATTGAGGAAAATTATATCGCAATAATGATCATTGTTTTATTGCCCAGCCCTAAAACACCTCACCACTGTTAGTGAATTAATCTAACCATGACCCAGAATCTGAAAGTGTAATCTTTACCTTTGACCTTAGTGCCGTAAGTTACAGCTCTGAGTGAATGTTTCTCACGGAAATTGACCCTGACAGTCCCAGTTGGCCACAGGCTTGTACATGTTAACTTTCTGTAACCAGATATCTAATAATACAGTTGTTCATATTTTTGTACTGATTATTCAACAGAGTTTCATGTCCATCCAAGATTTGAAGCTCTCCACCATAAATGACCTTACAGTATTTGCAAAAAAATGAACAAGATTTTTACTTGCAGAACCCTGAGTGCCCAAAATAACTCTTCCTTCGGTGGCCCATGTAGTGTAATCCACATGTGAAGGTCCCGAGATGTTTAATGCATGATTTAAACAGGGTTAAGATGACCTTAGGACATCACAGATAGCAATGACTGCATTTGTTTACATGCTCAGTACATCACCACTAGTGTGATGTACACATGGACGTATAGTAACCTGGTTGTCCCTGTACACGTGTCATAGGTGGCCATGGTGGAGGTTGATCTGGAGATGCAGTACAGTTACCCACGCGTGCTCCTCATTGCCTTCAGCGTGTGCACCACCGTGCTGGTGGCGGTGCACCTCTTTGCTCTGCTGATCAGCACCTGCATCCTCCCCAACGTGGAGGCCGTCAGCAACATCCACAACCTCAACTCTGTCAGCGAGTCACCCCACGAGCGTATGCACTACTACATCGAGCTGGCCTGGGGCTTCTCCACAGCCCTGGGCATCTTGCTGTTTTTAGCAGAGGTGGTGCTCCTCTGCTGGATCAAGTTCCTCCCTGTGGACTCCAGCGTGGCCAAAGAGGGGACCACCTGCAGCACCACAACAGCCACTGCTGCGCTAAAACCTACGCCAGCTCCACCGCAGTACAGCGGCTGGCAGGCCGCGCTTGCCTCTACCATCATCATGGTGCCAGTGGGTGTGATTTTTTTGGTTTTCACCATTCACTTCTATCGCTCTCTGGTGCGCCACAAGACAGAGCGTCACCACCAGGAGATCGAGGAACTGCACAAGATTAAGGTGCAGCTAGACGGCCATGAGAGAGGCCTCCAGACTGTGTGATAACATGACGGAAGCTTTAAGAACTTCCCTTTGTATCCCATATTTATCAAGTCCTCTCCCTTCTCTGACATTTGTTCTGGTCAGAGTTAACGCCTTGCTTGGGCTCGTCAGCAGAGAGCTTTAAAGCAGCTCACTTTGCTGCACAGACAGCCAAAACATGTCAGACTGCTAATTTATTCTTACGGTAAAGTTGCGTTGTAGTATTTGTATAGTGACCATGTCTGTGTTTTGGATCTGTAACGTGTTGGTCAAAGATAATGTAAAAAGGTTTACAGAAAAAGGGCTATTGAGTTCTGTGGGCCATGTCTGTGTTTTTGTCTGTGTTAGGGATTCACTCTGAGGCTATTATAAATCTTTTAGCTACCCTCACACCTTGCTAGCAAAGAGGTGCCATCCTTAACACCTTAAGTAACTTGCCATAACCCCAAAAATGTAACTTGACTGTAGTTGCTGTCTGTAAGCTGGTTTCACCAAAGATTGTGCGTGTTTTTGCAGTTCAACAACACCAACAGAGCGTCAAGTCAGTGTCATAAGTGGTGAACCTCCCAGTTAAACGTATATTCATAAATAAATAATTTAGGATGATTGGTTAAATAGTTGTGAATCAGGACCTCCAGTGTTTGGTGCATGTGGCCTATGAAAAATAAGATGTGCCAAAGTAAGTTTTACAACTACAGCTGGGACCACCACTAACAACTAAAATGATATGTTACTGCGACCTGCGATTATTTTGACGGAAAACTAAAATTTAAAAAAAAATATTTAAATCATGATGATGTGACATTTTATCAAACATGTTTTAAATCTGGAGGACAAGATATGTAGGCTGGGGCATCTCTGCAGCACTACAGTACTTCAGTATAATAATCTTTTATCACACATTTTAGCTTCATCAAAACATTGCAGCTTCAGCTGTCAGAAACCTGTTGCATGGATTCTATGGTGAGTGCAGGCCTCACCGTTCACTCTCAGCCTGCTCCTCAGTCAGATTCACATTTCACATAAAACTGTGCTTGTTGTTTTTAACTGTAAAAAGCCAAGTTGTGCAAGGAACTTGGTGTATGTTTCACTCTATTTTGACTGATTGAGGGCATCTCTACACCGTGTATGTGCGTGTTTACCAGGATTCGAATAGTTCTAATGTGAAGTCTTAAAAATTTTGTATTTCGTGTCTGTGTTTTTACACCCAAAATCTCAGAAGAGCCTCAAACGTTTTGTCATTCACTTCCTTCAAATAGCTTTTATTGTCTTTTACAAAGACCATGGAGCCTGTGTAAAAGGTGTCAAATTAGTCCATTCTGCATATCAAGCTGCTCAAAGTGCTTAAATATGAATGTGTTACTGTCTAAGTATAGCTCTGTCTTACAGAATTATTGCCTTTTTCATGAACTGCTGTTTTGCTTAAGGTCACATAACACAAGCCGATTTGTTTGCTAGGAATGTAGTTAAGCAGGTCAAAGTTTAAACCAATACAGTTTAAACGTTGGAGTCTGATGAAGGGCTAGAAAAAAATCAAAGAGTTTGACGGAAATGAGAACAGTCACAGAATGCATGTTGATATCAGCTTTACCTTGTTTCTTCCAGTTGTACTAAATATTGGAGACGTGTGTGTGTGTGTGTGTGTTAAATGAAAGACTCAACATAGAGTTGGCACTGCCTTGAATGAGGTTGGAGTATGTTATTGCAAACCTGTTATCACATTCCAAATAAGATGACTGACCAAAGTGTTGCTCAGTTGTTGTTTTTTTTATTTTTTTTCTTGCTTCTCAGAGGAGACAAAGTGCACTTGTAGTCTAATTGAACAGTGAGTGAGTGCGGGAGGTTTGTTGTGAGAAAACCTTGCTTTGTCTGTGTTTGTGGATTTGTGCTTCTTAAATGAATGCTGCAAAGGTCATGGAGACCTGTGTTGTAAAGTAAATTCACAGCCTGCAGCAGACTTTAAAAAATAAAATAAAAACACTCAAGTTCTCATCTTCTCTTGTCTGTCTCAGTCACTGCATTTATAGTACACACATTTATCATCAGAATGAATTGTAGTACTCTGGTAATCTCTTAAAGCGGCACAAGTATCTGAAGAGTAGCTTGTACTGATGAACCTACAGAGAATTATCACCTGAATCTGCAGCAAGTTTCAGCTCATTGTTTTTGGACGCAGCAGGCAGCTGTTTTCAACAAAAAGCTCTTTAAAAGCCACAGTACACTACCTGCTCTGCGCCAAACAGCAGCCACACACAGGTAGTGACTAGCTGGTGAACATAGTGGAGTATTTATCTGCTAAAAAACACATTTTATGTGTTTAATGTCTTTAACATAAACCTTTATTACACAACTATATTGTGTAACAATAAAACATTGGGGCTTGATATTGCTGTAGTTTACTGCTCTGCAACTGTATTTAAATATCTAACAAGACATATTGATAAATCTGTCATATCACAATATGGACTATAGTCTGCTAGTGCATTGGTCTGTCTTTAATACACTGGGTTTTGAAAGAAGAAAAGAAATACCCATGAATGTGTTTATCAGCATTATGTGAAACCATAGTTTTTATGTCCCATGTGATGAGTAGAGATGAATCATCACAAACTGTTTTGATTAAATGTGATGAGGGAATGGTTTTCCCTGAAGGGTAGCAAGTCCTAGTCCCAGCCACCCAGCTGAGAAAACACTCTGATAGGTAAACAGTCTGCAAATGCAAGACTTGTGACAACAGTGAATTCCCGACCAGAGACGTACAAGAAAGAAAGATCAAAGTTGTGACACTTTCATGATAGTTCTCATAAAAAAATGAAAGTATTAAAATTAAACACATTGATCATAAATAAGTAAAACAATGAAGATAACTCTCAAAGTTCCAACCAAGTAAAATTTAATGTTTACAGACAGACAACAGAAAACATGGGAGAGCTAATTTCACTCTAAAAGACAAAACACACAGTAACATGACTCCAATATTCAGCTTTGTATTGGAGATGATGTTGACATTATTTTTATTTTTTGTGTGTTGATCCTCATTTCTATCTGCAAAAAATTACAAAATCAGAAACCTGGTAAGTAGAAATTCAGAAACTCCGCTGTAGTTCCCCTTCAAAAACTGAATTGATGCACTTAATACCCCCCCCCCACAAGACCAATATTTTGTCTGCCTGCACTTTTCTTTTTAGGCCAGCAGAGGGCAGACATGCTTCACAAAAGCCACAGCCTGGCTTATAAGGCCATAATTTACAAGCCACCTTCAACATTTCACCAGCAACATTTTGTGACAGAACACAATCTCAGAATGATGCTGGTTACCTGCTAATGTGTCTCAAAAGGGCCACACACCTTAAACCATTGTTTACCAGCATCTGGAGGTTATGTGGTGCAACTCCCCCCGCTGCATTACATGCATAAGCTATATACTTTATGCTACATCTTCAAGACCTTCAAAGCCACAATTAACACATTAATTCATATACAGGGCTTCAGCAGGGATACAGGTACACATAATACAGGCTGTTCTCTGTCAATGTCATCATCTACTGTGAATTATATGCAATTATTTTTGTTTCACAAAGTGTCAAAATAAATATGAGCCTTTCACAAATCAAAACAGATTATGTTTAAATATCTTACAACTGCTAAAGTAACTGGTTCACTTATGTGTTCACAATGTCTCACAAGCTAAAATCCAATTTTTACTCAAGGAACATGTGTATGTAAACTCTGAAAAAAGAAAAAGAAAAATAGCTTCGGGAGACATTTTGTTCCAAGTGAGCTAGTTACTTTATTTGTAAGATATAAAACATTTCAGAATCTTATTATCTATAGGTTTTCTAAGACAAGAAAAAAACCAGTCTCATTTAGTAGATAGACTATACAATGTATGTGAGTCTAAAGCGTTTAGGATACAGCTTTAGAATAAAATGTTGTTCTTGGCCAAATAATATAACCAATCTCTCAGAGCCAAAAAAGAGAAGATGCTTAAAACTGCTTTGAATGCAAACTTCTGATGGTTTACTTTACAAAGTTCATATATTTCCCATCTTGCTAATTATAGCTCCAGACTGTAAATGCCCTCGCTGCTAAAAAGATAACAGTATAAGCTAATATAATAACAAATGCTCCCAACAGATAAGTGTGGCATTCAGGATGACAACTGATGCTCACTGGGGAATGTTCAACACAATATGAGGAGTGCTTGAGGTGATCATCTATTGGGGCAAATTTCTAAACCCCCCCCCCCCAAAAAAAAAGAACAAATAAAAGACTAGCAACCTCAGCCAATCTGAACTTCCATATGCGCCATGAAATGTAAGCATATACAAAAAAAACAAAAGATTATCAGAAAAACAACTGTCACGCATTCAAAAAAACATAATTCTAAAGTCAGATGAAACAGAAAAAAGAAGACATTTGACATTACTTCGCTGATATATTGTTACTCTGAAAGTTTTAATAAAGTCAAAAACTGCTATGATTGGTGCAAGTGCTGAGCATAACAAACGGAAATACTAATCATTGTGCAAAACATCTGACATCAAACTAATGAAACGGACTGATGTGTGCATCTGTGTGAACTGATAAAGGCAACAAAAAAAAAGTACAAGTAGCATGCAGTTGAAGCACTAGTGTCGCACAGTAAGGCAACTGAACATCTCGGTTGGCTTCCCTGCCTGAAAGCTCCACAAAAATTAAAAAGAAAAAAATACTGCTGAACAGCATGTGTTCTCAAAACGGAACAAGACAGAAATCTGTTAATGAGCTTTCGGTGTTTTGGCAGTTTCATCGGCATTCATCAGCCAGAGCTGAACTGAAGGCTTGGTTTCTATCGCTATGGGTTGCTCTAATACTTCTCCAACCAATACAAGCCGTTTACCTTTGTAGACCTTAGATTCTGATACAAACAGCTGATAACACACTGAAAGGATCTGGTTATTCAAACTATGGATGTACTGATCATCATGGAATAGGTCAGCAGCTTTGTGCACTTTGAGTAGATGTTGACAGGGTTGCTGGAGTGTCTCTTTAATCATCAAAACGTCTGTTCCTATTTTGCAGCTATGTGACAGGTAACTTCAAAGTGAACTTCTTTAAAACTGAAGCTCTTTTTTCCTTCCTTCCCTTCCTTCCACATAAACATCCATGTCCACTGTCATGCACAGTTTGTCCCGATAACCTAAACACATTCAAAAGTCCCTTAAAACTTCAAGACAACATGCCACAGGGTACAAAACACAAAGGAAAACAACAAACATCATCATCATCATCAATTTGAGAGCTAACATAGCTTATAATCGGTCTAAGGCAAACCAAAAAGGGAACAAGTAGTGGTGGGTTGGTGAATTTAGGAGCTTTCTGACAACATACTGTGTAGGCCATCATCTTGAGGACCGAAGTCCTGTAGTCCATGCCAGCCTTTCCTGATGAAAACCCCTCTCTGCTCCTGCATGGCCCGATTCCTAGGTTGGGATCTACAAAGATGACCAATGGGGGAGCTTTACACTCGGAAGCTCTCTCCTTTGCCATCAATGTGGCGCAGACGCAGGTAGACGTCAGTGCCGATGCCCTGCATAGACTGTACAGACAGAGAGCCGCCCAGGTACTCAGCGTAGGCCCTGGACGTGGGCAAGCCGAAGCCAAATCTGCAGAACACAAAGACACAGAGGTTTAAGGCGACGCTGAGGTGATTCAAGTTGTATCTGCGCTGCGCAGCTAACTGATTCATGCTTGGTTGAAAAGGATTTAAAACATCACGGGCCCTATTTAAACGATCTATAGTGTATGTGGGTGGAGGTGTGTTTTTGGCATAACGTGAATTACAGTGTAATGGCAAATGTATTTACAAAATCATCATCATCTCCCATTCCCTTTAAAAGCCAGGTGGGCCTGCACCAGGGAGATTACTAATATTGTCACTCTACAATATATTTTTTTTGTGAAGTGTATGAACTACACTGCAAACTGTAGCCTCTGTTAACAGTAATAAACAGATATGTCCGTTTTATATGCGCTTGTCTACTCTATGCAACATGAATATTCTCACTTCTCACCACACCTCATTTTAACACTCCCATGGGCGCACAGTTGGGCACAAGAACATTTGCTACTTTCACAACATGGGCGCTGGGCCTAAAAGTGACCACTGCGTTGGTCAGACAAGATAAGGCCCTAGGTGTAAATGAGATGTGAAATGCCACCTGAAGGTAAATATGGCTGGCCATGAGACAGAGGATGTCACTGCCAAGCCTACTGGAGGCATCCTGAGAGGGCATGGATGTCATGACTTAATAAACCCACAAACCTTTCCTCCACACCAACATTGAGTACGTATGAAAATGTGTTCATTGCTTTTCAGAAATCTCCTCAAACATGTATTATGTAATTTTAACATTAATACAAACCACCTTGAGAGGAAGTTTGAGATACTTTCTAGCCAGATGTTGAAAAGGTATAATGCATCAGTCTCTCCAAAATGCATATGTAATTATTTCTACATCAGTAAGCAGTCTGTGGAAGTGGCCATTAATATTGTCTCTCTTCTGTGATAATGGCAACGTAAAGAGAAACTTTCCCCATCACATTACACCCAGAAGCAAGCAGCTCCAATGATTTCAACACACGCGCTCATACAGATGATGTAACCTGCTGTTTGTTGCTTTTTTTCTAAATGCGTTATCGTGTTACCACATTAATTAATAAACACCGACAATTCTTTTATCTCATGTTAACGCGGCTTTTATTTTTATTATTAGTCTGTTATTTTGAAAGTCTGTTGCTCACTGGCTCTGAAAACACATACAGTCAAACCATGGGTCACAGGAGGGGTGGGATGTTGATCAGCCTGCAAATCACCCACCCAAACAAGCAGTGGAGGTAGACTTCGGCAGACTAGGCTACATTGGATGCAGCGTATGGGAGGCCCTGTAGGGTTGCTCTTTGCTTCAGTGTTCAGAAAGGGAGATAAGCGCTCCAGGATTGAACGGCAGGTGCTCTGTGGATAGTAACCATGGCAACGGCTTCTGTGCGCTACTCAGCTGTAGCATATTTACCTTAAGTTAAAATTATAGGCTACATAACTTTACCTGATTCTAGATACTCTGCCTTCATCTAGTTTTGCGGGGATGCTCTGCTGTGCGAATTCCCTCCTGTTGATGTCTTATTTATTAAACAGTAATAGATTCTGGAAACTCACAAACAGCGAGGATCAGTCACTCTTCCAATGATTTGTGCTGCGCGTCACGTGCAAAAAGTTCAAGACTATTCAACTTTGGCAGCTGGTGGGCATGTGCGTGAGGCGAGCATGACTGACACCTGACTTGCTACTGAACATAGAACGTTTCTGCTGATACCTGTTCAGAAAAAAAACCCCAAGAAAATTGGACTTGGTAACTTGTTTTAACAAGCTAGATAAAAGGTAATGCCTGGCAGTGGCAAATAGCTTTGGTTTTACATTTGATTTGATTACATTAATGTTTAAGTTGAGATTTACAGGACATATTTTATTGCTACTGTGTAAAGGAAAAACTGCTGGTAAAAAGCACCTTATTTGTTTAAAGTATTTGCAAACCACATGTTATTGCACTTTTGTGTAGATAGCAGTACATTTAAATTAAAAGTGTGGAATACACTACTTTAGAATTCATTATTCAATTTTGCATGTAACAATGCGATTAATCACAAGAAAATCATGATTACAAATTTTAATCATTGCACTAGTCATTACTAACTTACCTACTTCTCAAGGGTTGAAAAGATCAGGTGCAAGACTAAACTGGTGTACAGATCTGTCCTGCATACATACTGTACATCCTGATAATTATATTTCAGTCTATATTTTCAGAGTCTGACAACTGGTTATTAAATAAATGAAGGACCATGGAGCTGAGGTTAATGTAAATAAGGGATGCAAACTAATTAGGCTAATTAGGAGAGGTTTCTTTTGAATTTTATGCAAATTAAATACTTTTAAATTATGCATCAAGATGCATCGATAATAACAGATAGTCAGCGTGACATCACCTGTAGGTTTACGGACTGCCGTTTTGAAGCCTCGAGTTTGGCTGATAGGGCCACGCAATGTTGATTTGTTATTTTTTTTTGCAACCAGCGGCACCGGACGTGACCATATTTGGATGGACGGTGGAGCTAACAGCCGTGTGCGGAGCTAGCTATCTTGATTAGTTAGGTGCATTTGTAATTCACATTAACTGTCATTTTAACAGTGCTGACAATTTTGTCTAGCAATCCAACAGTCTTAAAACTAAATGTACTCATCAGAGAAAGTGAACAGCCAACTCCTATTACGCTTTTTCAGTGGCGCTGGTTACATTTACACCGTATGTACAGAGTCACTCTAGCCTGATTGACAAGTCGCCATGGTAACAACTTTTTTCTATTTTCCTCTAAATGGGACCATAATTTACTAAATGAACATCATGTTGTATTGAAGAAGAAGTGAAACTAGAGATGGGGCATTATTTCTAATGGAGCCAGACTTCTTTTTGCAACCAGAAGAGTCGCCCCCTGCTGGCCGTTAAATAGAATGCAGGTTTAAGGAACTTCCGCACTGGATTCACGTCTCAGACCAGAAGCTTCCCACATGATCGCATCGTAATAGAATTGTGAGGTGCCAAGAGATTCCCACCCCTAATGCATGTCAGTCGTGTTAGATGATGCAATTATATTTAAGATCTGTCTGACAGAGACGCAGACATGTAGTGCATTGCGTCACGTGTATTTCATCCAGACACTTGAACAAAACCAAATGTAATGTGTGTGTCAGTAAGGCATCACTACACACACCACCATGAGCCTCCAGAACAGCTTCACAGCTGCTGCGCGGTGGCATAATAATAATAATAATAATAATAATAATAATAATAATAATAGTCTCTGAACTCAACTGGATGGAAAAAACACCATTCTACTAAAAAGGTATTCCATCATTCGGTGTTCGCTGTGTAACATGTTGCTCCAAAACCTCCCACAGAAGTTCAGTTAGGTTAAGATTGGGTGACTGTGATGTTTTAACAAAACTGCTTCATTTCACTGGTCAAACAAGGCAGGTGTTAAGTGCCACACTAAACATTTGTAAATTCTGGACATGGATATTCTGTACTATCAAGCTCTTACCCATGCATAGGGCTGGACTGGTTTCCACTGTTGGTAATGTTGTTGAAGAGGTTGCTCATGCGTGGGTCCTGTGCACTCTCCTCAGCAGTGCTGAAGTGGTAGTCCATCACCTTGTCTATAATATTGTGAGGGATACCACCACCGCGGTCCGAGATCCTTAAAGGGGGGGGGGGGGGGGGGGGGT
>NC_060172.1:11893695-11961349 GCF_021292245.1 Micropterus dolomieu
TAAGTTATATTAGAGCAACACAATAATTGACTACTATTATGTCCTTTTCTTTGGCATAAATGTTTCCGTCTTGAAAACACTGCAGCTTGTTTAGAGCAGTAGCTAAGTTTCTGACAGGGACTCATAAAGCTGGATTTTATACTTGAGGCAAGGGGTCAATGGCAGCCACACCGTAGGATTCGATTTATAGTTCACTGTTGGATTTTATCCTTTGATAATAACACTGTAATGGTCTCTCCTGACATACAGGTCTGGTGAGGAACCACAGTAAAATCTGTGGAACATTAAATATATTGTTGTAGGGCTGAACAATTAATCGAAATGTTAGAGATCACAATACGACCTACTGCAATTTTCTTATCGCAGGAGGCGCAATATTTGTTAAAAGTGATTTGTGTCAAAATACCATTTTAAATGAAATACTGGCATGCTGCAGAGATGTTCTAGTCTACACATCATATTCAAGAGTCTTATGAAAACATCAATTTGGTACAGATCATCGCAAAAATCACCTCATAACTTGTTTTGTTTTCAATGAAAACGACAATAATGGTGTAAAAATTATCATTCCCCCCTAGTCTCACAAATTATATCGCAATTGCAATATCAGTCGTAAAAAACGTAATTAGATATTTCAAAATCATTCAGCCCTATATTGTTGTGGTCCTTTTTTCTTTCTTTATTTAAACCTACAGACACTTAGATCCTCACCTGATGACAAAATCAATGTCGTTATTGGCAATGGTGACGACCACATCGGGCACATTGTATGGGGTGTCCAGATGACTTTCCATGGTGGCCCTGAAACACAAATAGATGGATGTCAATAAATGGTGAGTGTACAGTTCTGCCCTTTCTCAGTTAAAGGTTCATGAATAAACCTTCAATTTGTCAGATGGAATAAACAGCCCGACTTTTTAAATTGTTTTCAACCAAAAAGGAGCTGCGAGTACGCTGACACGAACTCAACAGCTTTCCAAATCGTCTTTTCTGCTTTGGTCCTCTTAACCAGTAAGCAGAATGATGAGAATGTAACAAACACACAGAAAAGCCAGCAGCTCCAGCCAAAAACGGTTCCCCTAGCTCTGACCCCAACGAGGCAGAACTCACTCAAACCAGGAAACAACACCAATGTTTATAATGGAGATATGTTGGATTTTTGTGGACGGAAATGGACTCAAGGGTCAAGTGTTGCTCCCAGAGATGTTAGTGGGGGACAGCAGAAGGAAACCATTTTCCATTGCTCTTTACGGACACAATAAATGCATCAAAATGATTATATAAGCCTCAGTGAATTATGGAATTGTGCCTGTGACAACACATACATTTGCATTAATATGGGTTTGTGATAACTGAGAAGACACAATTCTAACAGTCTGAAGGCACCCCTTCTTACTGTGCAACTGTCCTGGTCATTTTACATTATATGCTATAGAAAATAAAATTTCAGTTTGTTTTCATTCCAACTTTATCGTGGATCGTGCCGATAACTGAAGGCATATTACATCCCAACTTGGGAAAAGAAAATCTTGGAGATAGTGTGTTATGCTATGATTTCCATCTCTAAGCCCTTTAAACAACAGGAACAGGGAGTCAAGCTGGAGCTCAATAAATATCTATTTGCACAGTAGGTATAAGTGGTAAGGTTACCTCATGGCATTCTTGAGGAGCTCGGGCAGGATGTAATCCAGAGGCAGTGGGATGAAGGGGAAGCGAGCTGCTACGTGTCCGTTGATCCTCACTCTGGGCGAGTTACCGTACTGGTGCTCACACAGACGCCTGGTGGACAAGAGAAACACATGAGGAACATTTACTGCAGTGTACCTTATATGCTCTCATCTACAACAGTAACATAAAAAACACTGGTTAACTTTTTCTCTCATGGTCCCCAAAAAAAGTCATGCCTTCCCACTTCCCACACAGTCTTGAACTAAACTGGATTGCTGGCTTTAAAAGTTGACTAGTGCAAATGTATGAAAGATGTGGAATATTTTATGTTGAAAAGCTGATGCTAAACCGCATTGCTGGCTTTAATTAGCATGAAGTAGCTAAAGGACTATGAACTTGGAAACCCAAAGTGCTACGAATACGATTTTAAATTTGAATAAACCTCAAATTGCACTAAAAGATCTACAACATTTCAAGGTCTGAATGGAGTTTCTAGTGGAACTTTTATTTTAACGTACAATAATACAAGACACACTGTACATGACAAGACTGTCAAGACAAGAAATGCAACTTGCAATTAATTTTTAACTTCTAAACACTGTCAATTCCTCCATGTCTTTTTTTTTTTTGCATCTGTTAATGTTCATTATCCTAGTTTTGGTGTGTTAGCATGCTAACATTTGCTAATTACCACTAAACACAAAGTACAGCTGAGGCCAAAGGTAATGTCATTAGTTTTGCAGGTATTTGGTCATAAACCAAAGCACTGCACAAATTAAAATTTTGACCTGATGGTGCTGCTAAATAAAAAGTTATGGGATCAGCAATGTTCTAACAATTCATCCTGAAGGGGTCTTAACTTGTCTGAACCAAATCATGTTAATTTCATGGTAATCCATTCAGTATTTGTTGAGATACTTTAGTTTGGCACAATGTGGTGGTCAGACAAACTGACTGACATTGTGTCCGTAAAGCCATGTTGCTACTGTTAAGCTCAGCTATGTCAGAGATGCAAATGTATTGTACTTTACATGTACTGAGTTCATTGTGTTCACCAGCTGCCCCAAACAATAATAATAGATAATTGATTATTTCCATTCTGGTTTACCAGACCACCACTGGTATGAACTTTTCAACTCAGATAACGTCACTGACTCCTAAAAAGGTCATTTGATAAGATTACAGAAGGTAAACAAGAATGATAGCTCATATCTCGTTCACAGCTCCATGTGCCATCTACATGCATTTTCCTGAGAGTTTATCAGCTGACCTCTGACTTCCCTCAGTCAACAGAGCGCTCGTACAGAAACAGAAAGTCATCTAAAAGGTGATAAACAAAGCTGTGTGACTAAACACTTACCTGGCAAAGTCCACCCACTTCTCTATGATTTTTTTGGGGGAGAGACGTCTGCATATCATCCCAACAAAATCGGGCTGAAACAAAAAAAGAAAGATTGAAACGTTTACTTAAATCAAAGAAAGACATATCCATTTAAAAAGAACTTTTAAAAACCAGTTTAAAATAGCTAAGACTGTAATTTGTCTTAATCAGTAGTTTCAATGTGACTGTTGCTTCACTGCAAGGAGGAGGTTTCTTTCTCCGACTGAATGCTGTCGATCCTGCTATAGGCTATAATTAATTTGTTCAGTTGCTGTTCCACTTTAAAATACAATTTAGAGTGCCAAAACTATTATGGCAATTTATTTGATGCTTCTTGCTCACTGCTGAAAGTATTCCAATATTGCGCTCTTTCCTCTTGTTTGAGTAATGTTTGCTCAAAACTACAATGACCAGCTGTTCTTAGAAATTACTGAGCTTTAAAAAAAACAAAACAAATACAGTATCTCACAAAAGTGAGTACACCTCTCACATTTTTGTAACTATTTGATTATATCTTTTCATGTGACAACACTGAAGAAATTAAACTTTGCTACAATGTAAAGTAGTGAGTGTACATTACAATCGTATAACAGTGTAATTTTGCTGTCCCCTCAAAATAACACATCACACAACCATTAATGTCTAAACCGCTGCCAACAAAAGTGAGAACACCCCCCCCTAAGTGAAAATGTCCAAATTGGGCCCAAAGTGTCAATATTTGGTGTGGCAACCATTATTTTCCAGCACTGCATTAACCCTCTAGGGGGTGTATAAGCCCCAAGCCTGTTCATTCCTACTGAAGACAACAAACAACCCTAACTCATTCATCCTACACATTCTACCACATATCCTGCTCCAGGCAAGCAACACAGGCCAAAGGTTTAAAAATAATTTGAATCGTAGGAACAGTCAGACGTACATTGTCTTCATGGAGGGCGAGATGGTGTGTGGCCAACATTCGGATTCCCAGACGGGAGCACAGTGTTGTATCCAGGAAGTTGCGGAGGATCATCTCATCCTGAAATAGCAGTCAAATTTACTTTCTGCGACACAGCCAGAACAACTCCAACAGTGGCACCAAAAACAAACTATAAAATAAAGACAGGTGTACTATATAGCAAACATCTGGTATATTAGCTACAAGAGACATCTAATAAATGGAGATTATTATAAATGGAGTTTTTTTATCACCGTAATGAAAGTAATGAAATGTCCAAAATAAAATATTCTACATAGGCTAGTATTACAAAATTACATTAATGGACAATAATTTCCAATGTAGGGTCCATCCTGCTGTTAACTTTGTGTTGTGAGAGTTTTGGAGGTGCAGTCTTACCTGGACATGTCTGCGACACTCCCTGAAGCCCTGGGCCAGCATGGTGACCACATCTTTGTGGTCGTCCAGCAGCTGCTGCACCAGCTTACAGAAACGACCCTCCATTTCCTGATCCTTGATCTGTAAATAGGGGGGCACACTTCATATGAACCCTTTAAACCTAACTCCTCATTTTCTGATCTGCACCCATTTAAATTTGATGTTAATGCATAGTGTAAATCCATCAGCATGACGGCAGAGTCCTGTCATATTCACCACTCTATTGCTTTGACTTTTTCTATTGTCCATTCATTAATCTTTTCCAGTTGCTTCCAGAATCCCTCCCTTATCTGTCTTTTAATTTGAATAATCTGCAGAAAGTACTTAATTGAACAGCAGCTTGAAATGAAAACAGTTGTTGAAAAATATGCTACTTAAAAGCAACTACAATTAATTAGCAAATGAAAACAGTATTTCTGTCAAAAAGAGAAAGATGCTTCTGATAAAGTGATTGAATTATTGCTGTGGAAATGTGCATTATTAATACATTAAATTAACCATGTGAGCTATTATAGTACAGGTGACTCCACCACCATTCGATGTGGTTTAGTCAGCCTTTATTTGCTATAGTATTTGCTATAGTCAGAAAAGCACCTGTAGCAGAGCAAAATGACATTAGACTGAAGTCTTCAGGCTCAGTTCTTACACATTAAAGAGCTTAAACACATTTCTAAACCCACATTACACACAATATTAATATTAATTGACTCCTGCTGGTGTCTTTGGTGTTTCTTCCAAAGCAGACAGCGTGTGGCTCTTTTATTCTTAACCAAGCGGTTGGTTTATTGCTTTAGAGACTTTTTTCTGTTCCCGAGAGTCAGAAAAGCTCAATCACACCCATCATGCTGCAGTGATGTAAAACGTATAAAAGTCCAAGAATAACCTCATACCCTCATAAGGGGTATGTTTTTCTGAATTTAACATGTCTGTTTTTAGTAAGTGTAAAAGCCGGAGGGCCGGTTTTCAGATCAGACTGATAAGTTTATATACAGGAACAAATGGGTACCTAAATTTATTGAGAGCAGAATGGAAAAACACTTTCAGCAGGTCTGTCATTATCTGCAGTCTTGCATGGACTAAGACAGGACCAAATGGACACACGTCTCTTATTTGCCAAGAGCCAAGGCTTAGGTTGTTCACGGTCAACAGGGAAATAACTGACCCACATTCCACACTGTGCACGTTTTCTGAAACTGAATGCATCCTGAACGCTAAAACTAAAACTGCAAGTTGTCAGCTTTTGATAGCTAACAGAGTTATTATGATTCTGAATATTAAGAATCATAATATTTAAATCTGTAGCAACATGAGTGACATCTGAGCAGCACAATAAATTACATTTTGATAAATTTTATACAGTCTCTCAGAGTGCTGAACACCTTACAGCCACCCTTTTAACTTTTATTATCATCATCATCATCATCATCATCAGGTACATGGTTGGATAAATATCTTTTTACTCTTTCACATGCACCTTTTCTAAATTCAAACACAGATTTTTCATTGTGTTAGGGTTTTCTAATTAACCCAAGCACTAGAAACAATGTTTCAATCTCCTAAGAGGTGTACATACTTCAGTTCATCAAAATAAGCAGTTTTCAGTTATTACTGCAGTTACTTTAATGCAGCAACCGTAGGGGCGTCCAACATTATTATAGCAGTATACATCATATTAGGGCAATGGTCCAAAGAAAGAGTAATCTTGTTACCTATTAAACTTGTAGTAACTATTATTCAGTAGATGGCTGGACTGTTTTGCTGATCAAACCAACCTGTGGGAGATTTTTTAGCTCTCAGGGAAAACAGTCACACAGCACAGTCAGCCTTGTTTAGCAAACTGAGGAGTAAATATCTGACACCCTGCAGGAAGAAATCTATTTGGTTTCCAAGTACCTTAATTGGCAAAACAATCTTCTTCCCAGGGTGCTACTGTGGATAGTTGTATTTCCAAATTAATCAAACACAACGTTGAAAATGTATTGATAATTTAAGTTATTTAAAAAATTAAATATACAAAATATAAGGTGCTTTCAGCTTGTTAAACATGTGGGCTTGCATCTTTCTCTTATTATCTTTCTCTGACCTTTTGGGGGATTTAGGTCAGACAAAATCAAGAATTTGAAGAATTTGATTTTATTCAATCGATTTTGTATAAAACTTGATGGAAACAAGCAACAGGAGTTAGGGTTACATTGTGCTGAACAGAACAACCAATCCTGGAGCTGCTACATGCAAGCCAATCAAAAGTCTTGACAGCAAATGTTCACACTTCCTGTTTATGATCATAAGTGAACCACTCCCTTTTGTACCTTTTTTGACCCTGTGCATGTTTGTGTGTTTCCTGTGCGTGTGCGTGTGCGTGTGCGTGCGTGCGTGCGTGCGTGCGTGCGTGCGTGCGTGCGTGTAGGACACTCACCGGGGGAAAGTCGATGAGCATGTGGTAGGCTCTGATATACAGTTCATGCTGTAAAAAAAAGGCAAGAGACATGGAGGCTGCAGTTAAACTGATTCTCTGAGATCATCCATCCAACCATGAAAGCATCACACAACCAGTGCGGGCCCCTTACTGGGGCCCACACCACTACGAACAAGTACACACTGTCAGGCCTACATTTCAGGACGATTCTATGTGATGAACTCTCTGTGTTAACAACAAAGTTGAACAACTCCGAGCCAGAAAATAAGCATTGTTCCTCGATTAAATTCACCTGTAAATGGCTGGAATATAGCAAACTTGAATTCATAATCTCAAAATCGGCTTCAACCATTGTTTTCGTTTTGATAGAAGAGCTGATAGAGTGAGAAAAGCCAACCTGACCTACATTACAAGTGGTGGCACACAAAAGGAGCTGCGCTTCATGTAATTGCCACAGAGGAGCTCCGTGATACCATAACGAAAGGAATCTAGGTGAAAGTTCATCAGCAACGAGAGATGCAGAAGCAGCAAATCTGTTACGAAAGGACCGCAGGGGAAAAGAGAGAACATTGTTCCCAAGTGCAGGCTCGAGAAACTCTCTCTGAAAATAAAAAACATGATACATTGATCCAGACTATGATATCATTTATCTGTTTGTGAATCTGCTTGCTGGCCATGCATACAGATCAGGTGAGGTTTTGAGACATCTGTGTGTGAGATTTGTGCCACCACCTCCGCACATGAGGCTTTTAAAAGAATTTTGTTTATCCAAAATGGCACTTGAAGAATTCAACAGTAATGTGTCCTGGTAGCTCTGGATTTTTCCACAGACTTTACTGTGGACAGTGTTCATTGAAATGACCTTCTCTCGAAGAAACAGTCCCTATGAAAAAAAATGTTTGAAGAACACTCGTAAGTTCACAACTCTTGTGAAAATAAAAGCTTGGCTTATCTATAATGGGTCATGTCACGCTGACTCATACTGCATCCTGAAGGTTACTGGGTCTGCTGCCAGTCCACGTTATAATGTATTATACGAGCAGAGTAGCGATTTCCGGCACAACTTCACCTACTTCCAAGGTGCATGGAAAATGTACGAAAAGGTCAAAACTCCAGCAACACTTGTAATATAGAGGACAACCTTATTGTCCGACCAAATCGAGATAACTATTCGCTGTGTGAAAGCACCATAAGAGAATATTTCCCTCCTTTCATTTCAAGTTCAGCCATGAATCTCCTGTGAATTGGCCAAGAGGTCACTTTCTTGTATGAATCTGCTACAGGGCCGACGCACACTCACTTCACGTATAGCTCCACATTGTACCCAGAAGCAGAGCTTTGTGTGTCTGTCTTGTGTCCTTACCACTTGCAGAATGGTGGGGTTGCAACCAATGATGAAGGGCAAACTACGGAAGCCCTTGATGCGATGGGCGATTCGTACGGGCAGCTCCTTGTGTAGGTACTTGGCACTGCTCTGGGATCACGCACACACACACACACACACACACAATAGTGAAAAGCAAGTTAGTAAAGAGTGACAGAGATCAGAGAGCTTCTCATTAAAACATACACGTGGCAGTTCGCTCAATGTGGCTGAAATATTTACCAAGATGTGGTGTCCATCGGGAGACTTCCCAGAATACAACAGGGTTGCCAAGGTCAGTCGCACTGAGGCCTGGGGAGACATTAACTTTACTTTTAGAAATATAAATATCCCTTACTTAATTTAACAAAAGAAGCCAATGTTTTCAAAAGTTACATGTTGTCTAAACACACACAGTCGTACAACAATTTTGCTGAAATAAAATGCACAATAAATTTGGAACATTTTAATAACAAACTATCTGATCCAAGAATAAGTAAACAAGATGACAAATCTGACCAGACAATTGATGCCAACTTTTGATACATCACAGGCACATCATTTTGGTTAAAAAAAAAAAAAAAGAAAAGAGAATTAAGCTTATTAAATATTAGCTTCTCACAGATGTATTGGTATTGTCATATATGTCTGTACAGACCTGCCAAAAATATGTTTGGTTCATTCAGAAACAGTATTCCTTGGGCAGAACAATTTTGACAAAAAATCTAAGTGCGATTATTTTGACTCATATTGCAATTGCGATACGATTTGCGATACTAGGGGGAATAATAATTTTTACATGATTATTCTTATTTTCATTAAATACATATTAATTTGTTTTTTGACAAACATAATACCTTTAACGAATATTGCATCTCCTGCGATTAAACAAATTCCAGTAGACCATATTGCAATTTTGATAAAATTCTCATAAATTGTTCAATCCTAAGTATCGCCGTTAAATTAGTTCTTTTCAATTTTAAAATATCCCATTCAAAACCTGTCACAACTCTTTTAAACCGAGAGACTATTATAAAAAATGTTTATGTTGTGCATTTATGTCAAATAATTAGCATCAGTCAATATATATCATTACCAGATGTTTTAAGATTCAAACATTAATATCTGCATTAGCTTTGAAAATTCAGCAATGGTTGGACTCTTCTAAAAATGACTGAATTAAATCACTACGCCAAATATATATAGCCACCAAGCCACCAAGTGCTATATAAAAATATATTTTGTGTGCAGGGAGTGAATAAAGCTCATGTATTACGGGAGAGAGAACTGTGATGTTTCTCCAAACTTTAGGTAGTGAATCACTGAGCAGTGACTGAATTTCAGGGAACAGATTAGATCACTGATGTAACGAACACTGTCACGCCCATGAGTATGTGCAACAGGATTCTAAAGCAGCCCATGATTACCACTTCAACGCAATCTCCTCAGTTAGATACACTAGTGTAAAAAAAGTCTCAAAATTTAACTGCACCAAGTGTTAAAAATATGTATATAAATATAATACAGCTGCAGCCAAAACCATCAATAATGGCAGGTCTTATTTAAGTAAGCTAAGCTTGATATTGTCGTCAGTGCTTGCTAAGACCCCTTGCAATAAGATGCCATCTGTATCTGAATATGGAAAAATGCCCACTAATGAACTGTGAAAATGCATGCCAAACATACTGTGATCAGATTTCATGTTAATACTGGGTGTAAATAGAGCCAAACTGGCACACTTTAAACAGCTAATCATTTTAACAGCTGTACCTTTGTTTACCCTGCTATGACACCATTACAAGGTTTGCTCAAGTGCAAAGAGGCAGGCAGATATGTGCTTCTGTGCAGAACTGGAATGTATAAGTAGAAGATTTTACCTGACTGTGGCTCTAGAAAAAAAAGGTCATAAGGTCACAAAAAAACTAGGGCTGGGCGATTAGTCGACGTAATCGATTACGTAATCCGCATCGACGCTTCGCTGCATCTGGTGTGGGATTCTCCCGGACAAGCTCCAGCTACAAGACCGCGCCTTCGACCGTCTAAAGTTTGGAGTATTTCAGACAGACACTCAACAGCGTGCTGCTCCGTGAGCTCTGTGAACTGGAAACAGCTTCACTGCAGCACAACTGCTGTCCACAAATACGTGAAGCAGCACGAACACGTGAAACGAATGTATCCCGGAGCAATTTGTCTAGAAGGCAGCACCGCAAATGATGTTTACTTTCTGTCCCACACAAGCACGGCACGTTATCAGCATGAGGACACGTAGTCCGTTAAAATGTTCATTGCTTCATGTTAAAAGTAATTTGTGTCCTCCTGCTGTCATGGTAACGTAACGTTACACCGCGTGTCATCTAATGTTCGGCCGTTTCTTATTTTCTGTTTATTTAACAGCCACGTATGAGTGAGAAAACAGCTGAAACTGACAGTACAGACGATCTGTGACTGTCTGTACAGTCTGTGAGTCCTTTCAGGTGTTCACTGATGCAGAAATACATTTTATTATCATACTGCATTACTCAATATTGAAATGAATCCATGTCAGAAACATTTAAAGTTTTAAGTAAAGTAGCCTAATTAATGTCTGTTATTGTTACTATCACAACACAGCAGTGACGTAGAAGTTTGATTCATTTTAAGATTTGCTGCTATTGTCATTATTCTAATGTGCTTCATCAGGATGATTGAATAAAATATAGATGTATTGATTAGACATGTTTTTGATAAATTGGTATGTTAATCGAGTAATAGGCAACTTTTCTTTCTTTAGAATAAACAAAATTAGTTGTTAGATTAATCGACTAATCGAAAAATTAATCGTTAAGATTAATCGACTTGAAAAATAATCGATATGTACAGCCCTACAAAAAAACATTAGGTTCAGTTCTATGAATACCCCACAGCAAGGAGACTGCAATCTTATTTTTCACCTTTTAATCCAACTAATTAACACAACTATCTTGTGAGTCCCCCTCCTACTGCCCCCGAGCACCGGGGTAAATGTGTGATTGTAAATCACAAGACATAAACTGCAGCTGACTACAATCAGACAGATTTGTGGTCTTGGAAATCAGTGGCCACGTGTACTTGAACTAGAAGTTCTGCAGCTACTGCAGAGCACACTCTGTTTAACAGTGACAATGGTTTAATTGTTTTTTTTTGATTACACAGCACTTTATTTCAACTGTATTGTTCATTTGTGGATAACAATGTTCTTGTAGGATGATTTGTTATTTTATAAGTTACTCACTTCCTCATTTTTCTATTATTAAGCAATACTTGTGATGTTTGTTTTGTGAGTGAATAAGCTGACTATTATGTCCAACAGACAGTTGGTAAGCTTATGACAAACTACAAGGGCATCCAATTTGTCCTGCCAGGCATAAAAATGCTTTAGAAAAAGAAAGGAAAGATTTTTGACCAAAAAGAAGTCAGAGGAGTTTGCGAACATATGTTCTTAAATATTCCATTAACTTTACATTTTATAAACGATGTGAGAGGAATATGACATATAACATATCTAAAATGATCACTTCTCGATGTGATAACTTTAGATATGTTATCTGTTCAATCTAGGAATCAGTACACATTTAGACCATATGTTTCATAACAGTCAAAACACTTTGGCAGCTCGAGAAGCAGCCAAATCGTAAACTAACGTTACATGAATTGGGTCAGCCTCCATCGCTGAAACATAACACCATCAACTTTCTGGTTATTGGTAAATTGTTGGTTCAAATGACAGCTTGATATTGACAACTTTTCTTGTACGGTCAACAGCATAAACAACAAATCATTGGGCTGGCAACATTTGCAACACGACGGTGTTTTCTTTGTCCGAGATTAAGCTAGCTAAACAGAATGTTCTCATGGCAAATCGTGACGCTGTATTCATATCTTGCGGAGAAAATCGGTCAAATAGCAGTTTTATGAAAATACGTATTGTAATTGTACACATAGTCCCCATCCTAAACACTGTATCATACAAAAAACAAATCCAAAAGTAGCTGCTTATGTGTTAATTTGATATAACGTCACATCTTCCAGTTAGTTAATTTAAAATAAATGGAAAAAAATATATGACGTTACATAACCGCATGTATTTACTTGTTAATGACAGCTTTCTCTAAGTTGGAGAGCAAGTTCGAGATTTATCCCTTGACTTATCTCGGGTCCCGAGTAGTAACGTTAACTTAATTTAGCTAGCTAGCTATGTTTAAACGCAAACGTGGATCGGTCGTCCAAGTAGGAGAACGTCCTATTTACTGCCTTTTCGGTGTCAGTGAACGCAGCAGATCTTGCTAACAGCTAGCATAACTGTCCAGCTACAGCTAGCTTAACGCCCTCGTCGGCTGCCACTTTCAGAGATCACCGATTAAGAATCAGAGTCTTACCTTTTCTGCGGAAACGTCAATTGCGGACTGGTTGTAAAACGACGTGACAGTCTTTGACCGCTCTCTTGCCATCTCTGAAAACCCCTGCATTGAGGACGTAGACCGAAATCTGTGGCTCCCCGCGCTTGACATCGGCGGCACTGTTTTGGTGAGGGTTGCCGAAAAGAGTCTGCCGAGCCTCGGCCTGGCCCTGCAGGTAGCACCGCTCAGCATCTCTACCGCTATACTCGCCAGTCCAGGACGCATTTGGAGACGAGCTGTGTGTGTGAACAGGGCTGTCCTGTTCCCGTACAAGCACTAAATTCGAGGGTTACTACGAGGCCATCAGTGTCGCGTCGTACTGTAGCACAAAGGCATGTATCTGAGTACAGTAGAGAGGGTCCAGAAAGGGCTTTGTAAGCATTGGCCATTCGCGGAGAGAGTCGGGGCGACGACGTGACAGTTAAACCAATCAGTCACCCAGAGGCGGAGCAAAGCTGCACCAACACCCCCACCACTCATCCAGTACTGCAAGCAGCAGCAGAAACAGTCAGTAAACAACTGAGTACCTATTGTAGCCGACTTGTGGCTCAAGGGAACACATTTCAAGATGCAGGAACACATAAATGTTTAAAAATCATGTGCGTTTTCCTGTGTTCTCTCTAAAATAATACCTAGAGCTTTAGATAGTCCTTATTTCATTGTACATATCAGATTACTTTAACAGCTGCGTTACACTGCTGAAATTATCTTGGTAAAGGGTAACACATTAGCAACAATAACATTTTACACACATGGCCGGATTTACCTGGCATGTGGCCCCAGGGGAACAAATGTAAGCTACTGTTGGACACCTGGATCAATGACCCACCACAGTGGCCAGATGTTGTTTACCAGGATATCTGATTCAATCACTGGCTAAGTGTGGTTTGTAAATAAAGAACTGTCAATCTATGCTGCTACTAACTATCCTTTAGTAGGAACTGTAATCAGCATCATTTAGCTATTTACCACACTACCTAACATGTTTGACATGACACTTGTTTAATGTAACCACTGTATGTATAAGTCCCCATTAAAAAGTAACTACACCCAAACATTTTTTTGAGTAGTACATTTCTACTTGTCATTCAGCTCAGATAGAAAAAATAAAAACACTAAAACATATTGTGAGCAGGTAAGAATATTTTTTTCAATAGATGAAACAAACGATCTGCTGAGTATAAAAGCAGGTATAAGTGTGGCCAGTGACCTGCGAGATTATGGTTCCCTCCTAATTTTAGGTTTTACACTGAGCAGGGACCAGATTTTGATCAGGAGTTGATCAGTGAGTTTATTTTAAAAACAATTTTAATAATCATTGTTTTCCTTTCAATAATCATTGTTTATTATTCATCTGTTATAAATACCTTGTGTAGGATCTAGTCCCAAACTATTTTTCGACCTGGAGACTTTATTAGTTATATTATCCCAACACAATCTCAATCACTCTCTAGCTTAGTTTGAAATAAGAGCTGGAGACCAAACCTTGCAGGAGTCTCACTAAACATCTGAAGGGAAAATCTACACATACCAGAATTTATCATGATCTACTCTAGTTTCTTTGCAAACTTAAGCTGATATCTTATAACATTTCTAACTTTATGCCTGCCGCTTATAGCAATCTTTTTAAAAATTTCCTAGTTATTCATGGAATAATGTCATTCTACTTCAACTAATTGGTTTAAATAATTTAGAAGAGCTCCAGAGGTATCCTTACTCAGAAGTCACCAGCAGATTGTTGTCTTACATGCAAGGATGAGACACACTTTGTCACAATGACAGAGTTATGGAGTCTGTTCAGGTACTCACACAACAAGGCAAAGCAAAAACTCAGTCCATCTTCCTAAATTATAAAAAAAAAATTTAATAATGAAACTTACTCTTTTTACATGTTAACTGCCATGTATGAGATTGAAAACTATGAATTGTATTTATCCTACCCTATAATATATTACATATATTATCTTTGGTAAATTTATCGCATAACCTTTTCTCCTTGATTGCTCTTTATAGCATTATGTAATGTTGGATGCAATGAGCAGCTTTCAGAGGGAATAATCACAAGTTGAGGAATCCTGGTTGAGATATACATGTTTTCATTCTGCCAGGGACCTTGTTATGTAGTAAAATTGAAAAATAATATCCAGTTAATTAACAATACAAGTATTTTAAATAAATTCCAACTAGATCTGCAACTATTCTGATAATTGATTAATCATTTGAGTAATTGTTTTGAGAAAGAATAAATGTGGATATTTTTCAAATTTCTTTACTCCTCTGTCAGTAACCTGATTATCTTTGGGTTGTGGACAAAGCAAGACATTTGAAGAGGTTATCTTGGGCTTTGGTAAAACACTGATCGACATTTTTTACCATTCATAGACTTAACAACAACAATAATAGACAATGACAATAACCGTTAGTTGCAGCCCTAACACCAACTGAATATTAGACTCCATCACACCGCTTTAAACGCGTAAAAATAAGTAAATCATAAAATGCTGTAATTTGTTTTATTAAATCAAGACATTTGTAAAACTTCACAACACCTGAAAACATGGTGGGTTGCGCGCAGTAGAACTATTGTAGGATTACACATTAGAAAGTAACACGCTGTACTGTATTCCTTTTCCCAGCAGTCAGTTGCCAGGCCGCATTATTACCAGTCAGGAGTGTTCACATTCCTTAATGTTATGAGAACATTACAAAATTACATTAAACAGAAAGGGCCAAAGACAGGCTTTAAAATCGCAGACAAGATTCATTCACATAAAATATGTACATCGAGTCCTATTCATAAAGGCCAATGACTTTATGAATATTTGTTGGTATAACCTGCAGAAGTTCCTCCTTTGGGGTAGCACAAAATCCTGACATTTATTACCATATAAAATATTTATGACAAAGTGGCAACATTAGCATTTATTTGGAGTCATGTTTCTGGATGAATCTCAATCAGCAGGTTTTTTTTTTTTTTTTTTTTACAACAGTTGAGTAGAAGTTAATTTAAGAATTGTGTGTCACATAGCGACAATTGACAATTCTTTACCCCTGGCTACGCTACTATTCCAAACAGCATCAACTTTAAGTATATCAGTTGGAAATTCTGCAATTTAAAAGGAGTTTAAATTTTAAACCATACATTTTCATAAAAAAAAAAATTAATTGAATGCTTGTGTTTCTTCAATCGCTCTGGCTGCTCTTACAGATCTCACTGATCAACAGAACATAAAAATCACTTTCCCCAAAAAAATTATTGAGAAAATGAGTTTAAAAATCCTCCCAGACAAGATCACCACAGTTTCTATTAGCAGACTGAATGGCATTTTGGTGTCATGTGAAACAACCGGTATGGATGTTTACTTAAACATTAGGTAATATTCCATCACGTTTTCAAGACTTCATTCGACCTTAAAAAAAAAATAATACCATAATTTGGTACATTCACCGCCCCCCCCAAACCACAAAAAACTATGATTTGTTTCAGAACACATACACATCTGTATGACTTCCATTCATGAGTTGCAGTCACACACCCCATGTTGCTCAGGAGGACTCTTCTCTCTTCCACACTATCACCATATTCTTATCACTAAGGGCCACCAGGAAGTGGAGCTCAGGGTCCATTGCTACACTGTTGATGGACGGGCCCTCTACCTGGCTGAGGCCCTGCCTTACTGGAGCCGGCCACTCCAACACCTGCAAAAACAAAGTAAAAGTTAGCGGCCGAGTGGTGAGCAAAGCAAAAGATATGAGGAAGAGTTACATTGGATGGCTCTCCAACTAAATATTAATGATCTGTTGCTAATGGAAAGGATAATATAAAACTAAATAAACCAAATAATCTTATAATCAATGGTTAAATGATCACTCCATTTCTTGATTTTTATCTTCAGGGCAAAAGAATAAAATGAATCTTAAAAAGGCTTTTTTTTTTTATTTTATTTTTTTTAAAGTCATCTGATCAATGATCCACTACCTTGTTTAACTTTGCTGCGATATAGTCAACATTAATTCATTTAGATGGATGGTGACAGCGCCACTTAAAGTACATTCATAAAAAAGTATAACTAAGAAGCTTTCAACATTAAGAGTCATAAAAAGTCAGCCTAGTCCCTCAGAATAAGCCACAGGGCTCTGTACATGAAGGTCATTACTGTTGAGCTATGGGATAATTATGAGAGCGCACACCCAAAATGTCAGTAATCATCCCTTATTATACTTAACTATGTAAGTATAGTCAGTCTGTAAACAATAACAGATGTTTACAATGGAGAGTTTAGGTAGTAATTTTACTGTTCACCACTCCAAATGCCTTCCAAATAATTTTGGCTGACCTCTGGGTTCGTTTTCAAACAGTCTAACAGAAAGAAAACTACACGTTCCCCAACATTATTATATGAAAGCAGAATTGTAAGTAATGGGATATTTAGAAGAGATGGATACCTTGGTGGGCTGTATGGGTTTCCCCGTCTGGAAACAGTTTTTCTCCAGGTTGGTGACATGGTATGTCCATAGCCTGCCTTTGTCATCACCACACACTATGTAAGCTTGGCCTAAAGAGAAAGGAATGAACACACACACACACACACACACACACACACACAGAGTAACATCAGAACACAGTTCAGACAGGCCTTTTCCTCTTTATGCAAACAAAAAAGCTCAATACAGTATACAGTGTCTCAGTTTGAGGCTGGATTGAAGTGGGACACACTAAAACAAAACAGGAGTCATTCTTCCGGGATTGGGACCATACAGGATTTTGTTCCCGCTGATTGGGAGGGGACCAGAGTATTTTTAATCTGTCATGTGATTCGGACAGGAGTATTTTTATGGGAGTGAGATGGGACTAGAGTGAAAATCCACTCCCGTGTCACCCTCTAGTTGAAGGGCACTTCTCTCTGACATTTGAAGGCAGGTGTTACAACAGGGAGAACAGTGAACCAATCTGAATTTACACACAATGGCCAGTGATCGATAATATGCGTTTGTTTGTGTTGAGTAATGCACCTCTTTATCGGGGCTACAAAGTAAATGGGTGATTTAAAATGGAACTGCTCATTTACACCAAACTATTTGTCCATACATTTTCAGACCACTTGTGCACCATTTCTGCTTCACATAGTTTAAATTAATTAATTCCCCCAGTATATTCATCAAATGTGGAAGGTAATTAAAGTAAAACATTCAAAAACAAACGGAAAAAAAAAAAAGATTGATGTCAAATTTTGTGTGTCATTTAACACTTTTGGCACCAATTACCAATCTACCTTTACTTGAGAATAAAATCAACTTCTCCGTGTACAATATTTACAGGACAAGCTACTGGACGATAAGAACGGCAGGTAAACTGATCTGGTGAGCGCAGGGAAACTGCATTCTGCAGCTTTTGGCACCCCTTTCTACTACCTACTAAACTCTGCAAGGTCTGCTTAACAGTATTTTATGTTCAACTATTTGGCCTAGATGCATAATTCTGGTCTCCTTTGAAAAGTCAGAAGCTAAGGAATATAAATCCATTGTATATTAATATATTTATTTTACTATTACAGACTACATGGAGATGCAATAAAGAAAAAATCTGATATTTTCATCCTCGCCTGAAAAAAACAAAAAAAAAACAGAAGCTATTATTTAATGCAATAAACCATCATAAGGAAGATTATAATGCAACTGAATATCTTCTGATACACCTAGAATGCAATTGTAACTGTAAATCTGATGAAAATAAACGTTATAAAGTTATCATTCAACATTTTCAAAATGTCCATATTTTGGTAATATTTACTGTTAAAATGTTGACTTAGATATCTTTAAAAACACTTTCTGTCCATACAACCAAGTTCCAAATGACATAACATTGAAATATTGATAAACACAGTAAATATTCATCAACATTCCTGTCACCAAAAGCACACCCATGCTTTACAGGCCTGTAGATAGAACGGAACATCCCACAGTGATGGGGGGGCATCAATCGAGCAGACCTTTTCATTTGGTACCATATCTATGCATCTCCAACGGGTCAACACTGTTAACTCAAGCGGCATGTTTCCTCTCTGCAGAAATGTCCACAGCAGGCAGGCAGCTCGCAGGAATTGCGCAATAAAATGGCGCCCACTTAGACTCTGAGCAACAACATCCGTGGGTTTTGGAGTTAAAACGTCAGAAAATATTTTTTCAATCAGACATTTTGCCCAGAGCACCGTTGCCCCCGGTATCGGGGGGCATCTGTTTTCAACAGGTTGGACAGTGCATATTAATGGACGTCTTAGCTTTTCAGCAATGTAAATATGCCAGAGTTAGCCGAAAGACTATTTTACATCTGTAGTCCCCGTCAGGTCATCACACTAGGGTACAAGGTAACACAGCTAAACATTGAAATTCGCAATGCAGCTCTACTAGTTAGATTACTTACCAGGACAGGTGTTGAGAGCCAGGTAGGGAATCTCTGTGTTGGCCCACTGCAGTTCAGCCAGAACCACAGCACACACTGACTTGCTCTTCTTGTCAGGCCGCTGAGCCTTGGTCCTGCTCCAACTCCACAAGTAAATGGAACCATGCATGTAGTTTTTGGAGGCTAGAGAACCACAATAAGTGCAAAATAGGAGAATATTGAAGCAAAATTAGGGACATGATCAGAAAGAAGGAAAAGCTTGTTTCATGTAAATTTGACTGAAATGAAGAAAACAGTTCTAATTCTGACTGATCAGAACTACAGCAAACATATCACCACAAGCAACAACATGGAAATTTAGCTCTTACAGGGCCTGAAGTTAGCAGGCGGTTTACAGTTATCGCATGCAATGTTAGATACACTAATGAACGGATAGACATAAGCCGCGTTTCCACCAAACGAACTATACCCCGGGAACTAGGAGCCTTTGGAGGAACTCACTGCATTTTCACCGAAGGGACCAGGGTCTAAATTTAGTTCTACAGTCTTTATTTTACCCCCCAAAAAGTCCCTGCTCGGGGTACTGGTACTTTGGGGGAGGGTGGGGCTTGCCTTGCAGTGAAATTCTGAATGGGCGAGTAGAGGCTACTGGCTTTAAACAGAGCATGTCAGGTGTTTTTCTACAACTGCCCTCTCTTTTCACTTTGTTTGCATACTACTATGCAAGCACAGTCAGTCAGATAGCACACCCAAGTCTCTCCAATGTCCGCCTGAGATCGTACGTCAGCATTATATTTATAGCTCAGAAAAAGCAGCATCCAGCAGTGTGTCTACAGCGAATAGCTGATGGAGTTATGCTAAATACTGGGTCCGAAGTTGTTTTAAGAACTTGATGGGTTTATCCAGTTTGTTATTAAATTTGTAACAAACTTTATCATACCTATAGTTTTTTTATTATATTCCAATCAAATCTGATATTCATTTATACATTTTTGCTCATGGATAGTGGTTACAAAATAATGATGCCTGTGCATCGCTTTGTACGGCAGCTGGTTAATTTGCCTAATGTTCGTGTGTCTTTAGACAATGGAGGAAATGCACACAACAATGGGCTGAAGGAACCTTTTACTTCCTTGAAAAGAGATTTGGGGACGCGGCTATAGAGAGTCGTGGCATTACTAGACAGGGACTAACACGAAATGTAATTATAGCGCCATCAAGTGGCCTACGAAAGTAATAATTAGTGAGGACATTTGTTTACTGAGGATATTAACATAAATCAACCAATTTCCACTTTTAGTGTAAGACATTAAAAAAAAAAAACACAATATAAATGGATATTACTAACTGAGGGTGCATACTTTCTTAGCTATTGTTAACCAAGTCTACAGTGGTATTGATGGTGCTGTAGACTCTGGTATACTGTAAGAGCCTCACTTACCCACTATGTCATCTGTAAGAAAACTCAGGCCATCAATGGTGTGGTAGTCATGGTCTTTGTCTTCCTTCTTATATATGGGGAAAGTTATCTCCATTTCTTTAGACCTAATGAGGGGGGAAAAAAAACAAAATAAAACCCTCACTTTATGGTACTGTCCGATCCACATGTATGACTTTATACCTTTGATACAAGAACACGAAAATATGCACACACACTGTGCATAAACATAAACGTACCTCTTTGTAGTGTTGTTGGTTCCGAGTTGTGTGTTGTAGCAGTGCAGGCCGTCCTCACAGGCAGTCAGGAGGTGCGAGCTGGGGGAAGTGGGGGGGAGGCAGATGTGCAGAGGCGTGGCGCTGATCTCTAACACCAGCAGCTGACTGGGGGGACAGACAGGGAAGAAATATTCTCAATATCACAGACTGAACTTCTGCTCCACACAGCTGGACCGATTACATCACATGCAAATGTACAGCTGAGATTTGTTCAGACTCCAAGAATTTTTATTCTAGCAGAAGACTAAAAGTTTGCTAATACAATGAATATCAATTACCAGTTCCTGTCACAAGATGTGTAGATATTTTCCAGGCAAAAGTGTGACAGTGTAGCTCAAAAGAGGCATTTCCACAAGACATGTCATGTACTTCATTTGGGAAATGTCATGTATTACGCTTAAGTTAAAAGGGCAATTCACTTAAAAGAGACTTGACCTAGCAAAAATACTCACACAACTTTGAAGTTGTACTGGCTGTCAACTCCACCAATATCCCACATCACTATCTTGTTATCGTATGATCCCGCTGAAAGACAAAAGGTGAACTGGTGAGACCACACACACAGTGAGGTGAATCATAAAAAAAAAATTTTAATAAGAGTGTTGATGTAGGATCAAATTAAGCACAGTGAAGATCCATTCAAGAATAAGCCCTCAAAAACAACACTCAAGAGATTAGTCTATAATGCTCAACAAGTGAGGACATGAGTATCATACAGCAGTGGCTCAACTGGTACAAATAGAAAGCCAATAAAATATGATACACCTCAACGCAGACTCTGATGGGTGTAGTGTGTCCAGTTGTGGTACTTACAATGGAATTATTATTATTATTCCACTTGTAACTGAGCACAATTATTCTTCAATCTGTTGGACCTCTGAAATGGGAGGCTGTCAAACAAGCAGAACTCATAATGTTGGTTGTTTATCTTTAAGTAGTGACCATGACTCACTGAAGAGGAAGTTTCCCTGGTTGTGGTTGAAGCGGAGGACAGACAGCGACTTGCGGCTGGCTCGGAACTCCCCGTAGGCCACGTTGTTTCTGGGGTGGATCAATTTGACCAATCCTCTCTTCCCACCAGCTGCTAGAATGGTGCAGTGTTGAGCCGGGGCCCCGCCTCCCCTGGACATCAACACTGTGGACCAGGCCAGGGAGAAGAACTCCTGTTGTGAGGAGCACATACAAACATCAGACAAGCAACTCAAGCTTACATTAAGATATGAATACTCAGGTTTATCCACACATAACCAGCTACAATCAATGAACTACAACTACAATCACTACTGACAACTGCAATATGAAATCTTGAATTAAAGTGTGCCTTGTCTGCAAAATTCCCGCTAGCGGCTAGACATTTCCTTGTAATTATGAGTTTTGTAAAGTTGAGATTTTGTAATTTTTTGTCCTTCCTTCCTCAGATAAATATAAGGTGTTTCCGTAGTGACAGTGTTCAGCCTCAGATAGATTTGAAAAGGATGTAAAAAAAAAAAATATTTTTTAAACGTCTCTTTCTCTGTGCATGTAAATGAAACAGCCTGCCCTTTACAGCAATATTATTGTTGACTTCGAGAATAGATGGAGCAAACCTCGCCAGGAACTTTGTACTTCTTCATCACCATCCCCGTTTCACAGTCGATCACACAGACAGAGTCTCCACCACACGTAGCAACCAAACGACATCCTCCACCAGCTCCTTTTTAAAAGAAAAGAGACATGGTTATAGGGAAACTTAAAAAAATAAAAAATCTATTTACAAATGTAAAACCTTTCATTTAGGCCTTGTTTCACAGGCCTTGTAGATGCCCTATATTTGAGCAACATGTTTTTCTAAATGTCTTACCAGTGGAATCTGGCAGCGAAGGGAAAGCACAGGCCCACAGCTGGGTAGAGAAGTCCTCTGAGCTGTCCCGTTTACTGTGGCACTGGAGGACGTGGAGAGGCTTCAGATGCACCGGCTGCTGGAGGAAGGAAACATGAACAAAGAAGAAGATGAACATGGGGAGATAGAAAGGTGGGGGGAAAAAAAGAGGATTTGACAATGACAATGTTAACATGCTGATCATTAGCAGGTTTTATGTTTCCATGTTCAATTCATTGGATAGGGAAACATTTGCTACAATTTTCAAACAAAGGCTGGTGGGAATTTTAGTTTAGTTTTGTAGGCATGAGGTTGAACAAAAGTATTGAACAAATGGAAATTTTGACCTGATGATGGCGCTAGATGAACCCACCATTTTTAATGCTGTCAGGAATAACACAACATTGAGTATTTTACATGTCATTACACCTGCTCAGTGACTGCAGTCGAATATTAAATTAATGTGCACTGTCCCTGTAACTGTATAAATACAATTAAAATAAATAAATAGTAGTATTAGATTACCTGCGTCTTGCTGCAGCTCTTTATTTTGGGCAGCATATCCGCATCTCTCTGCAGATCTGTGGCTTTAGAATTTTTTTCCTGTTTCATTTGAGCTTCATCATCTTTGGTTTGTCGCACTTTAGATGCTCTCCTTGGTGTCTCTGCCCTCACCGGTCCTCTGGTGGGGGTAGAAGGAGGCTGACCAGTCTTGCGGGGGCTCATCCTGTTGGTGTTGGTCTGGATTAGTGTCTGAGGTTTGAGGCGGAGACTGGACTTGCGGGGGCTGTCTTCAACTGAGGAGGCTGGGAGATCTGTGCGCAACTTTTTGCAAGGTGTCAGCCTTGTGTTGGTGTCCATTACTGAAGCAGTTTCTTTCCTCTTGGTAGTTGGTGAGACATCCTGAAAAAAGCAAATATACGATATGAGCTCTTTGTCCCGGTTACAGGTCATTACGTTCCTGTAGTGGAAGAGACCTATCAGTGACCAAACCGTGTGAAGGACTGATGTCCATTACTTTCTAAAGTCTAATGTACGGCTTAATTACAATGACCACTCAGCCAGATCTGGTATAGACAGCATGTTAAAGCAGGTCATCTTACACAGTTCTCTGTAGTATCAGTAGACTCCCTGCTCTCTGGTTTTTGCTTTGGTTCTGTCAGAGAGAACAAGTACTCCTTAGCCATGCTCTCCACCTGAGAAACAAAGGAGACAAAGAGACAGTTACTAAAAATTAGAGGAGGCAACACAAAAAAAGGGACCCAGAATTTCTCTAAAGACCGTGAACTTACTCTCCATTTGGTGAAGTCACTGACTGAACTAGGTCCAAATTTAACCTGTTGACGGGCAGTTTGGACAAACTTTGTCTCCAAGGTGGACATTTTCTCTGCTGTGATGGGATCTGGGAGCTGGAAGCTCTTCTCCCAAAGTGCAGTGATCTAAAATAACAAAAGACAGTTTGTACAAGTATAAGTTTGTACAGTTTGCATGGTCCTTTAAGTGTGAAACAGCTTAAAAGAAAATTGTTCTGTTCTGCCACATCTTCAGCAGAAATATTTCACAGACAAACTATTATGACACACATAACTTAGTGTAGAGTATAATACTGGATCACTGACACAACTGTCTTAATATCATAAAATAAAGCAAAATGTGTTTCATACCCTGGTCCTCAAGTTTTCACTGTAGACAAAGCGCAAGTGGTTGGCAGTAGTACTGACATCTTTACCATTGTAAATCCTCAGGTTGGGCAACAACACCATCAGCTTGTAATTATCACTCACCTGAGGAAGAAAAGCAACATTAACAAAGATAGCTTTACATGGCTTTGTCCAGTTGTTACAAGTGATTTATTCTTTCTATTACCGTTTCCAAAGCAAAGTAGGCTATAGCAGTAAATGGTCTGGTCTGCATTTGTGTAGCGCCTCCCTAGTCTTTCCTACCACTCAAAGAGCTTTACACTACATCACATTCAACCCATTCACACACATTCGTACATTAATGAGCGGAGGCTAAGGTGCCAACTGCCCACCAGAAACTCATTCATACACATTCACACACACCGATGGAACAGCACTCATTCACACCAGCAGACAGTTTTGAGTACCCACTTCACATAATCTGCATGTCTGTGAACTGTTGGATGAAACCTACACAGACAGGGCAAGAAAATGCAAACTCCACACAAAGGCCCGGGATGTGCTGGTGGGATCAAAAACAGGAACTACTTGCTATGAGGTGACATTGTTCACCACTGACCCCTGTGTCAAATGATTTCTAGCGAAGGAGCTAGCACAATAGTTTAATGCTAAGTGTGAACATGAATGCCAATGCCATGCCATATAATTTGATTTTTACATTTCTGCTCCAGAATTACTCTACCGAAACCCTAAAACTGACTGTACGCAAATACATTAACCATGTCCTCACAGTGATATAAAGATTGTCCTCCATCTTGAGCTCTTCCAAACCGCTCAAGGACTCCAGAGTGGTAACATCTTCCATCTGGTTGTCGCTTAGGTCCAGGTAGCGAAGCGCAGGCAGTTCCAGGTTCTTGGGTAACTCCTGCAGTCTGTTCCCAGACAGATCCCATCGCTCCAGGGACTGGAGGCGGGACAGCAGCCTGACTGGCAAGTCCTGATGCTTCAGCGCCAGTCTAGATAAACTGAAAAACAGGAAGTTTCAACTCAGTATTTTTACAAGATAAGATGGAACTTATCACAAGGGACATTGTTGTATGGCATTTGCAGTAGACAGTAAGTAGGAAAGAGTGCAAATATAAAATATCAATAAACAGAAAATCAATATAAACACGGTAAATGGAAACAGTGAGGTCGAAGGGCCAATGAAATTAGCTTGTGGATAAATCTAGCTATCTGAACCAATTCACTTTAGAATTTTGATTCAAAGCAACAACAACAGTTGTTATAATACTTCAAATATAAATTGTTTATTTTAAGATTAAACTGTATTTAATGGGTGTCATGTCTGGCCCATTTTTGATCTATTTGCTATCTTTAACTACAACGTGTCTGACAATACAACACAATCGTAAGGAGAATAAAACCATACTTACTTCAGTGTCTTGATTTGCTCCAGTTTGTTGGTTTTTGGAGAGCCTTTCTCCAGCAAAACTTTCTCATTTATTTTTTCCATTGATTATCTGTAGAAAGAACCACAATTCAAAAATGACGATACTAGAAAATCAATTGCAGTGCAATGGTGGAGTTTTAAAGAGGTAATCGCATAAGTGCCCTCTTCTGTTGAAAGTCTGTTGCACCCCTAATCACACAAAGTGTGCTCTGCTGCACTTTTAACAATAGAGTGTCTACATCTCTGCAGCAAGGTGAGAGTTTCATTTACATTTATTCATTTAGCTGACACTTTTATCCATAGCGACTTACAACTGCTATACATCTCAGAGGTCGCACGCCTCTGGAGCAACTAGGGGTTAAGTGTCTTGCTCAGGGACACAATGGTGGATGTCTCACAGTGGGAACTGAACCCAGGTCTCCCACACCAAAGGCAAGCATCTTATCTATGTGCCATCACCACCCCACAGTTTCAAACATTGGGAGTCAGCAGAAATGTAATTCTTCTATGTTACTCTTTAATTGCAGCAGTACTAAAAGATACACCACGAAGTACTTGACCAGTAGAGGTCCTCTGAAGCAATGTTATGATGAGTAGATCAACAGTTTCACTGATAGGCAGTAGGGGACAGCAATAAGGCAGCGAAGAACAAGAACATTTGCTTGCAAACATGGATGTACACAAGGCAGATTTCAAAATATGTATTAAAAATGAGCAGTGCAGCCACTATATAAGGATTGAAATGTTTTCAACAGAATGGTTAAGACTCAAAAATACAAGCAATGCATTTTGGTGAGAAACACTAAGCTCCACAGGGTACTGACCCATGGCAGTGGTTTTCAACCTTTCAGATGAGTTCAAGAGCCCCTTCATCTACTCCAACTCTATGTTTCAAACAAGAGGTTATTTAATACTATTACTATACATTGTCTCTATGGGTTCGAGTTCAAGTCTGCATGCATAAAACTACCACATAGAGAGGCCTTTGACTTCTCCGCTCATTTGCTTGCTTGTTTTCACATACTCACTCATAATACGTGGTGTCAAGGTGGAACCTGCTTATTGTTGGTGGTAGTTTGTAACGTTAGGTTACTGTGGCTATAAATATACTTAAGATTGACCACACATCACTTTGTAGTCCTATTCAGCTACTCCACTACTTTTCCACACCTCCTGGGGTACAAGTACCCCGGGCTGATGACTGAAAAGACTATGGGTTTTTAAAAAAAATCCACAAAAAAAGACACGTTCACGCTGAATGCATATTAGAGTGTAACGTTATACCACAGAGAGCAGATCATTTACCTGAATATGGTCAGAGACGATAACAAAACAACACTCACTCACTCAAATTTCAGACACAACTAACGCAGATTTTGTACCTCGAACAACACTAACTTGCAGGTAAGTTGTCTTACATTTAATATATCTGTATCTATGTATGTATCAACAAGCTGGAGAGATGTTTTTCTTGGAAACAACAGAGGTTAACGTAACGTTAGCTAACGTTAGCCACGCTGGAAGCACCGAGGACATATATTTGTATGTCTAGGCTACTAATTTAATATTATAAACAATAAATAAATTTTATTTTACTGGACATCCAAGTCGTTTAACTTCCATAAGAAAGCATTAGGGTTTGTGAATGAGTTAATATTCGTTGAAAAAGGTTACTTACCCGACACTTGAGCAACTTCAGTGAACTCACTACTACAGAAACTGAGATTTCCCGGGGAAAGTCTACGTATATCCGGTGGGCGTGGTTTAAACAGACCTGATTGGAGGGTATTTTTAACCCTGAGCTGTGCCTGTCGGGTACAATGTATACTAATGCCCCAAGCACATCTCCAGTGGGCAGAATATCTTTCTATCTTCTGTTATACAGTCTGCCTATGGTTGGCCAAGTGTAAAAATGTTTTTTATTTTAAATACATCCCTATACTGTATTATTTTGCCATTTTTTGTTAATTTTTATCTCATTTTCTTGTATTTAATGTTTTATAGGTTGATGCTGTTTTGATACATTTCTACATACCATTGGTGGAAGAAGTATTCATATCTTTTACTTATGTAAAACAGTAATTCAGCGGAAAAAAGTACGCTGTTGCTAGTAAAAATCTGCACATAAATATTAGTATCAAAATAAACTTAATGTACCAAAAGTAAAAGTAATCATAATGCCAATTATATATATTATATTTATGTGAACCAATATTATGTAACTTACTTTAATGTTGCAGCTGGTAATAATAATAATGATAAAAAAAAATGTATTTGTATTGCACTTTATATTTAAGCAAATCCCAAAGTGCTACAATATAAAAACGCATAGAGAGCATGAAAATAAAACAAAAGCAAGAAGGCAAAGGAAAGGGGCAAGAGTTCAATCAAAAGCTCTCCTAAAAAGGTGGATTTTAAGGCCTTTAAAAGCATCATGGATGCACTGGTGGGAAGGAGGGAGACCTTGTACACAATCCTGAGTGAGACAGGAAGCCAGTGGAGTGATTTGAGGATTGGGTGATGTGGTCGTGTTTGCGCACCTTAAACAGGATCCTAGCAGCGCTGTTCTGGATGCATTGCAGCTTCTGAATGCTTTTCTGAGGAATTCCGTTGAGGAGCGCATTGCAGTAGTCCAGCCTTGAGGAGACAAAAGCGTGGACAAGCTTTTCGGCATCTGTAAGAGTGAGTGTGGGACGGAGTTTGGCAATGTTCCTGAGGTGGAAGGTCTTGCAGAAATGTTTGATCTGAGCCTCTAAGGTCAGATGAGAGTCCATTTTAACACCCAGGTTGGTGGCTGATGTTCAAAGTGGAATATCTTGGCCAGAGAAGGTGATGCTGGTAACGTCAGATGACCGAACCTGGTGTGGAGTGCCGACTAAGAAGGCTTCAGTCTTTGAGCTGTTTAGCTGCAGAAGGTTTTGCTTCATCCACGCCTTTACCTCCTCAAGGCATTTGGTCGGAGTGGATGATGGCAGGCAGCAGAGGGGGTTGGGTTTGTCCTGAGGTAGAGCTGAGTGTCATCTGCATAGCAGTGGAATGAAATTCCATGCCGGCTGATGACATGGCCAAGGGGGAGCATGTATAGAATAAACAGGGTGGGGCCGAGCACTGAGCCTTGAGCGACACCACATTATCTATCAGAGATTTAGCCTCTCCCAAGGCAACATGCTCAGTTCTCCCAGTGAGGTAGGATAAGAACGACTCATGGACAGAATCAGAAAGACCAATAGTGCAATGTAGATGTTGTGGTCCACAGTGTGAAAAGCTGCAGTCAAGTCCAGGATGATGAGAAGAGATGGGGAGCCAGCGTCTGAAGTCATCAGCAGGTCAGGTAAAGACGGAACTGCTGGGTAGCTCAACTTATAATAATAGATCACACAATTAGTTGATTTATATTTTGTATTAATAATCTAGATCTGCAAAATAACTAGCAACTAATGTTGGCAAATTAATGTAGTGAAGTAAAAAGTACAATATTTGCTTCCAAAATGTAGTGGAGTAGGCTAGAAGTAGCCTATATAGTAGCGTAAAATGGAATTACTCATACTCAAGTAAAGTACAAGTAGCCTACCTCAAAATTGTAGCTTAATGAATTAATTTCAGTAGGCATATTTGAGTAAGTGTGCTTAGTTACATTCCCCCACTGGTTTGCAGATGAAATGCTTGTGTGCAGGTGTTGAAATGTTTGTTAGTGAAGAAAATATTAACTTATGTATCAAAAAGTCTGAATTCATGCTTCATGCTGCAACTTTTAAAATGCTTGTTTTCTGAATGGTGTTCAGTTCGATTAGGACTGGGCTATGCTAATTGTAATTGCTCCATCAGTATAGTCTAAATGAACATCTAAATTACACATAGATATCTAACTCACCAATTATTTAACTTACAGGCATTTGAAATCTATGACATCAGCTGTGCAGCCATATCAATAAAAGCCTACTACTAAAAGTGCAGACTTTGACTTTGTCATACTATTGATTTCAATATACTGCTGTTTGTTTATAAAGCAATGAATGGTTTAGGGCCGAAATACATTTCTGATCTTCTGCTACGTTATGAACCATCCAGACCTGTCCCCAGACTCATAACTAATCATGGAGAAGGAGCGATTAGTGTTTATACACCATATATATATATACATATAACTCTTGGAAAACTGCAGGTCTGCTGAAACTCAGTTCTTTCAAATGAAGACTGAAGGCTCTTCTTTTTACTTCTGCCTTTTATTGAATCAAATTACACTTCTGATTAATACCTTACACGTACTATAACTTTTACTGTCCTTAAAAATGTATTTGAATGTCTTTCTTATATTTCCCAATGTCGCTTTTATGTTTTATATAAAGCATTTGAATTGACTTGTTGAGTGGAGCTACCGCCAGCGTTTCAGGAGCAGGACCACACATCAATCAAACCACTCTCTCACTTCCATAAATACCCAGCTAACCCATCTCCTCTTCTTCGCTCTAGTACTCTGCACACCCCCCTTCTCTACCTTGTTCCGCATCTAACCCCTCTTCTCCATAGGATCATGAGGGGGTCTGTCGTGCACGGGAGCTACAGCAGATCCTCCCTACGGCAGCTTCCCCACAACACCTTGAACACAGTGACCAGCATTGCATGCTTGATTGTTATTCATCAATAGTGTATAAACGTATTCATTGGTGCTGTGGTCCTTGCTAGTGAAATGTGCTATAAAAATAAACTTGTCTTGTCTTACCACCTACTGAATGTTCACTACAACTCAGTTAAATTAAATGTTTTCTATGCTGCAGATACTGGTGACTCATTCAGGACCATCACTAACAGCTTCTGTGTTGGGGTCTCCACCGTCTCCAATATTCCAATAGTCCCTGATGTCCTGACTGCTATTTGGGACTGCCTTGTAGAGGAGATCATGGCTGTGCCCACTGTAAGTGCAGTAAATTGTTTTATTCTTTACTTATAATCCTTTATGCAAGTACTTACAAGAGTGCTATTTTTCTCCTTTTATTATGTCTTACATATTGTTTTAAATCTTTAAACTGTTCCCTTTTTATTATTGTTCTTGTTATTCCAGTCTGTCCACATGTGTGGGGTTTAGGTCAGGGATGTGGGGTTGTTGATTGTTTTCCTCACTAGCTGTTCTTCTCCTTTCTTGACTGGGACCAGTCAAGGATCTTTTGTTCCCCAAAACATAGATGCTCAGACTGTGTAAATGATCATGCAGCCCTTTGCTCTGGGCCAGACGTTAGTGACTTAGGAGACAGAACCTCTGGTCCAGCTGATTTTGTTGTAGTACTTCTCTGTTTATTCTCTTTTGTTAAATAAATTCTTCAAAGACAACAGTTCGTTGTAACTCAATTATTTGCTCAACTTCTCACCAGGAATATAATTTCCACGACACCCACCATAGAGGAGTGGAGGTCAATAGACATAAAGAGCTGTGGAAATTTCCTCTCTGCTGTGGTGCACAGTAGAAAGCATGTTATGTTCAAAGCCCCTGCTAACTCCGGATACCAGTTCTTCAACTACAAGGGAACATTCTCTTTAGTTCTCTTGGCAGTTGTTGATGTCCAATATTGTTGACCAACTCAGCGTGTGCTATATTCACTGCAGATGTTGTGACTGGAGGTATGACCACAATTAGGAGCCATTTGTACACCGGAGACAAAATCATATCATATAAACAGTACCTGAACTTTTAATATCAACAAAATATCAATCTCATGACATAAAGAAAGGCACATCAGGTTGTTTCCTTTATGTATGTATGAATTTAAAAAAAAAAAAAAAGAATATAAAGAATTTACAAACATTTGGAAACATTTTAATCAAACAACATGCTCATACTTTAAAAAAAAAAAAACTTGTTTATAATGAATTTGTAAAATAAATAAGGAACAAAATAAATTTAGAAAAAACAAAGCAAGGTTCATTCCCTGCAAAGACTACTGCCCTGACAACCTTATTCATGGGTTCCACATTGAGCACCAGAGTGCTGGCTTCATGAATAAGCTTGTGAATTTGACATATTCCTTCTGCTTGAGTGGCAATCTCTTCAGGGAAGGAACCAGGCTTTGAAGGAAAAGCGCATCTCTGAGAGAGGAGGTTGGACAGGTGCAGCAGGCCTCCTCAGGACTTTGAGAAAAAGCCTCTCGATCTCCATTTCATTCCTCCTAGATCTCTTTTGGTACGTCCTCCTCACTGTGTGAAAAGAGAACATCATATTTTGTGAAACGACAGCATTCCCTCAAGGTATCAGTTTAAATGATACAGACAAAAAAAACATGACTCAAACATGAAATAGTAATGAACACAGTACTTGTCACATTGAAAAACATAATATCATGCAGACGTTATACCATAAAAACAACTGATATCATGTACACACCTGTTGGTGGGTTCTCAGGTGTTGCAGAGGCAGCAACACCACTTTAAGCCTCACTGCCTTCCAGTGATTGATCTGAGTGACAAAAATGCCTAGGTTGTTTGTTTGCTATATGTATGATTTGTCTAATAGAAACAGTCATTCTAGACTTCAGAGTCTATTAGAGCAAATCAAGTATTAGTATGCTTGGAGTAGTAAGTATTTCTATTTTTTTCTGATGAACACAGCTATAGGAAAGCTTTTAAAATCAATTTAAACATTTAAAGACTTTCCTTTTGATAATCTAAGCCTCGTTTCACAGGCCTTGTGGATGCCCTGATAAATCTGAGCGACATGTTTTTCTAAATGTTTTGAACAGTATCAGTGGAATCTGGCAGCGATGGGAAAGCACAGGCCCACAGCTGGGTAGAGAAGTCCTCTGAGCTGTCCTGTTTACTGTGGCACTGGAGGACGTGGAGAGGCTTCAGATGCACCGGCTGCTGGAGGAAGGAAACATGGACAAAGAGGAAGATGGACATGGGGAGATGAGAGTTGAGAAAGAAGAGACTTTAATGCCATTCTGATAATACCGATATGTGGTCATTCAACATTACTGTGTAGAAATAAAGCTGACTTGCATCCAATTTCACTGTTCTGACAGGTTACAGCTACATTAGCAGCCCTGTGAGGCTGTATTCTTACATCAGCACACAAACATACTGATCATTAGCAGGTTTAATATTTCCTCGTTCAAGTTAGTGAACATGGACCATTAACACAACGTTGAGTACTTAATAGCAGTATTTAGATTACGTGTGTCTTGCTGCAGCTCTTTATTGTGGCCAGCGTCTCAGCATCTCTCTGCAGCTCTGTGGCTTTAGAATCTTCCTTCAGTTTAATCTGAGCTTCATCTTTGGTTTGCTGCATTTTAGAACCTCTCCTGGTTGTCTCTGCCATCACCTGTCCTCTGGTGGGGGAAGAGGGAGGCTGACCCGTCATCCTGTTGGTTTGGGTTGTTCTGGAGACATCCTGAAAAAAAAGGAAAAACACAATATGAATTTTAAACCAAATCCAGGTCTAATCATTTGTCAACATGCTTAATTTTCTTTACAGTGCCTAGATTATATAACTCACCACTAAGGTACTTTTAAATACGTTTCATTCTTAAATCCCTGTATGAATTAAGAATCACAATGACTTGTGCATGTTAAAGAAGGCCATCCATCAAAATCTTACACAGTTCTCTGTAGTGTTAGTAAATTCCTTGCTCTCTGGTTCTTGCTTTGGTTCTGTCAACGAGAACAAGTACTCCTTAGCCATGATCTCCACCTATGAACCAAAGGAGACAAAGAGACGGTTACTTAAAATTGCAAAAGGCAACACAGAAAGGGGGCCAGAATTTCTCCTAACATACGGAACTTGCTCTCGATTTGGTGAAGTCACTATCTGAACTGACTGATATTTTTCCCCATACAGACAGTGATCCTGGAGTTTTACTGGATATGCAAATCGTTTATCTTCCATAAGAAAGCATTAAGGTTTGTGAATGAGTTAATTTTCGTTTAAAAGATTACTTACCCAACACTAGACTTCAGTTAACTCACTACTGCAGAAACTGCTATATAAATAGATAACTTATATATACCAGAATGTAGATATTCAAAGGTTACTGTAACGTTTTGAGCTTTTAAAAATCAAGATCTTTACGATGATCTTTAATCAATGTGTGTTAATTTTATCATTTTTCTTGTATTTATTTATTTATTTTACAGAGCATTCCTAGGATGCAGGCATAGACAGGGAGGTGGGGTGGGATGCCTCTGAAGCCTCTATGTGAAGCATTAACGTGTAACTTTAATGTTGCAGCTAGTAAAGATGGGGCTAATTGTATTACTTCACATAGGCAACTGCTGGGCAGCTCAACCTATAATAATAAAGTAGTTAATAATAATAATTCAGCAAAGTAACTAGTAGCTATAATGTTGGCAAACAAATGTAATTGAGTAAAAAGTATAATATATGGTTCCAAAATGTAGTGGAGTAAAAGTATAAAGCAGCATAAAATTGAAACACTCTAGTAAAGTAGTAGGCCTACCTCAAAATTGTAGCCTATTTAAGTACAGTATTTGAGTAAATGTACTTAGTTACATCCCCCCACTGGTTTATACATATGAAATGCTTGCATGCTGGTGTTAATGTTAATAAAAATAAAAATGAGTTATCGTCACCTTTTAGTTTCCAGTAGAAAATGGTTAAATAATCCTTTACAGCGCGTGTCGTTAGGTGGTGCTATTTATCTTTTTTAACAGGTTCGCCACCTACCTACCAACACACGAAGAAGCTGCAGGATGATGGCTCCTGACAGTGGTGACGGTGTTACCTCATGCGCTTGTAAAGGCATTCGCCGGTGTCTCATATGTGAAAAGTTAAAGGGAAAAGGACGATTGGAGGCGAATGGTGCAGAGGTAAACATATCTGACTGGAAACTGTATTTTACATTTTATCAGCAGCAGGAAACGGACGCTTTTTGCTGATAGCGCCGCTCACATAAAATAGCAACGGATGTCCTCGCATGACATCTCATTATCTCTCCAAAAGTTAATTACTGAACAAACGTGTACGGTCTCAGTTCTCGTTATAACACGATGCTGTGCTACAGTATTATTTTGTTAGTACGACTATCTTATCTCAATAACTAACTTTTTGTCGTTAACACAAGATACATTTTTATGTCGTACCCAGAGGAAGACATTGCAGCTTCTAGTATATATTGGGCCCAAGTTACTTCTACTGCTACTGTAACTTTAGTAGTGTAGTCGTAGTACTCGGGTGTGCAGGAGTGGCACATACATGCTTACAGCCGAATCAACTCACATGAGGAGGATGCATTTTAGTATATGTCCAGCATGTCCCCTAGAAAGTATCTTGGTTTGTCTTTCTGGACTGCAAGTGACTAATGTTAGGCACCTCTCAGGTTTGTGAGACAGACATTCATTCATTTATTATTTAATACTGTCAAATTGTGGTTCATCATCAGAAAGGACAGGAATGCCATGTAGTCCCAACGCTACTGTTTTGTTTATGTCTATGAAGATTGTGCATCATTTCCTATACGATCCTGAGACGAGGCTTGCCATTCGCAAAGATGACAAGGCTGTGTCCTTCCCTTTTCCTGGTGTCTTCCTGTGGGAGGACTTCATATCAGAAGAGGAGGAGAAAAAGCTGACATCCACAATGGACCAGGATGTGTGGAATGAGTCCCAGTCTGGTCGAAGGAAACAGGTTAGGTGGAACACATGCAATTCTCTGAATGTCATCAGCATGCACACACAAAATGACTGAGGCCAAACTATATCTATTGGGCTCACTTTACTTTGTATTTGGTTTTCCGGGGTGATGCTACCCAGTAACAAAATAACAAAGACTTGAGGACAAAAGTCACATACTGTTGTTTCACAAGTAGTTTGGATACTTTGTTACAAACCTGCTGTACTGGCTTTGGGTAGTCATACCTGTAATATCTGTAAATTTGTTTTGCACCCAACGTCATTTTGTTAAACTGCGCTTGCCAATGTCACCATTTTTGTAAAACACAGCTTCTGTGATATCACTCACAGTGCTCTGAAAGGGCTTTGGCTAAATCTAAATGTCCACATTTGGACTTGCAAAGTTCTTTGGTGGATTGTATTGTACTGAGACTTGTCTACTCGTGGACGTGGATATGTCCAATGCCAATATCTTGAGCCTGTAATCCATCTCTTGAGTATTTTTCTGAATGGTTAGTAATGGTTTTCACATTGGCAGTGTATGAATGGGTTCTGAAGGGTCTTCTGCTTAATAGTACAAACGAGATGGGCTAGATAATTGTTGATTGGCAGTAACACTTTGCCTTACTAACTATGCAGATTGTAACATATAAAACCAAATTATTTGTGCACATTCTATAGGTAATAACCATCAATCAATTACAACCAACTTATTGGTAGTTTGCCGCAATTTATATCCTTATAATTTATGGACATTATAATTTAGGGTTGTTTGATTCAGTCAGCGACACTCCCTGTACACCCACATGTATTTTTGTATATTATGGTTGATTAGTCAAGTAGTAGAAGAATCATAAATATAAACTACATAAATAAATGTATTCTTTTTTTTATTATTATTATTATTATTATTATCATCATATTCTTATGAAATAAACAAAAGGATTTTATTATTGTTGCAGGACTTTGGCCCAAAAGTTAACTTCAAGAAAAGGAAAGTGCGCATAGGTGGCTTCAGTGGACTCCCTGCTTTGAGCCAAAAGCTAGTTCTCCGAATGCAGCAAGAGCCAAGTCTAGCAGGCTTTCAACCAGTGGAGCAGTGCAATCTGGATTACCATCCTGAGCGAGGATCCGCCATCGATCCACACCTAGACGACTCCTGGCTGTGGGGGGAACGCCTGGTCACCATCAACATGTTATCAAACACTACACTCACTTTGTCCCTCGAACAGGGTCTACCGGAGTTGGGACTAGCAGAGGAAGTCCACATAGCTGTGCATCTTCCTCGCAGATCTTTATTGGTGTTACACGGTGAGGCACGGCATAAATGGAAACATGCCATTCATAGGGAGGATGTTCATGAGCGCAGAGTTTGCAGCACCTACAGAGAGCTGTCTGCAGAGTTCCTAACTGGAGGGCAGCAGGCAGAGCTGGGAGCTCAGCTGCTGAACATTGCTTTGAGCTTCCAAGGAACTCCAATATAGGCCTATCCGAAGAGGAAGGCTGTACTACCAGACGTGAGGGTCCAGACTCCTTGAACGTGTTTTAAACTTTGACATTTGGCTAAGAAGAAAAGGGCCACAATTCTTGGCTGCATGTTGGTGTAGCCTTTGAAATGCAACAGCCCTTTTGTATTTTGTTGCTTTGAATTGCTAACTCTAAAAGAAGTGGACACTGAAATGGGATACACATTTGGTCCTGTGGCTATTTGACTCACAACTATCTGTCTGACAAAACCCTAAAGCATTTTAAGGGCTTTGTTACACATGTCAACGGCGGTATGAACAGTTGTTGAATGTTTAAACCGGACTAAGGAGAGCTGTTGTTCACCAGATTTGGAAAATATTACCATAGTAGGCACAGCTAATCAAGAAACAGACGAGTGACCGATAAAATACAAAAACAACATGTTTTTTAGTAAGGTGTAATCACGAACAATGATCCTTCAGTTAGATTCTCTAAGTCTTTGGATCTTTATTAGAAAGAAAAGGGTGAACAACATATTTTTAAAATCCCAAGAGATTTTAATGAATTGTTTTCTTTGTGCAAGACTCTCTACATCCTCTATAAGAAGATTAAGTGATGACATCCATCCACCAATGTGTCCCTGAGCAAGACACTTAACCCCTAGTTGCTCCAGAGGTGTGCGACCTCTGACATATATGGCAATTGTAAGTTGCTTTTGATAAAATAATAAGTGTGTAAATGTAAATTATATAAATGTAGTTATTACATGCCAGAGTTTCTGACCCACTGTCCTTAACAAATGCAGTTATCTTTGTTAGTAGCATGAATTTGCACTTGATACCACCAACAAAAGAAATATCAAAGATTTATTATTGATACAATAAAAAATGCTACCAGAATAAACTGGTTACCTTATACTTATAAACACATTTACAATATGTGTCAATTTAAACAAAAACTCTCCAAACCACAAAAATGAATAAAAAGATCTGTCACCTGAAGTAATCCTGTGTAGCATTTTCCTTGATTGTCCTAACTGCTTTTCTTTCATTTTTAAAGGTTGCCAGTCAGTTCCTCAATTTTTGGATGTATAGGGTGAAAAACATATGCAGGGGGCTTGTAGACTCAGCCCTAGTTTCTGTTCTATGACTTCTAATTAAAAAGAAAAACTTTTCCTGCCATATACACTTTGCCTCGACTTTTATATGTACAATGTGTTTGTTGACAGATGTAAGAGATTTCATCCCAGCGTGGCCAGCTGTAATGTAAAAACATGGCATTAGGAGCACTGATCTGAAGGAGAGCTGTACAGAGAAGCATCATAGTAAAGAAGTATCTGTTGACAGGAAGGTCATCATCCGCCCTGCTGTGTTGCTTCAGCTCATATGTTGTCATACACACCTTTAAAGGACCATACTCTCTCTGAATGTATTTCCCTACCTCCCAGGCTGCCATTGCTTTTTATGCATTTCACTACACCATTAACAGACAATCATATTCAAACCTACAGGCGGGTTATGATCGCCAATTTACCACACCTGCAAAAAAAAGTGCTCAAAGATTAACTAAAATGCTTAAGAATGACTTTCCCATAACTGTATTCCTGGCAGTTTAGACAAAGCTTTGAGGTAGTTTTTTTATTTTATATTTGCACTCTTTGTATTTGCCCCTTTTTCTAACTTTGTATTGTAACTGCTGTACAACTACATCCCTCAGTATCAGTAAAGTTCAATAAGATCTTATTTAAACCTACATGTTAGGGAGAAAAGACATAAAGTAAAGACAGAAAGTATAATTGAACAGTTCAATGAATAAACAATAATAATAAAATTAATTGGAGACTATTTGTTTTGTGTTTCCAGTTCAGAAGCAGAGTGGGGTTCATTGGGGGGACTTGCAACCTCAGTGTGTTTATTAGTAGTTAGTAGTGCATGAGTATGCTTTAAGATTTGACACTATTTTAATAATTTAATATTTTTTCTCTTAATGCAGGACTTTATCTTGCATTGAAGTATGCGGTATTGCAACGTTTAATTTCGCAGAGGTCTGCACAGACCTATTCATCACCTCTTTTGACGCATGTTCCATCTGCATGTTCATTGACCATACCTTTATTTTGAAGGGTGCAGCCGGACATCCTTGTTTACTCTAGCTGCTCTCTTGTCGTTGGCTGGAGCTGCTTCACAACCTGTTTGTTGATCGCTCCGTGTGGTTTATTAACACCCAGAGTTTATTATAAGCCGGGTTGATTTCTCAGGGGGCTTTAACTTGCCGTCGCCAAGAGGAGATAGCTAAGTGTCAGACAGCAGACACAGCAACACAACGAGTATGTGTTATGGTTGTACTTGGCGACGGAATTAAACAGAGAGGCTTTTCAAATGTAGCTTGTTAGCTAGCTCCGTCGCGTACAGTGTACACAGCTTTTTTTGTCCTGCTCTTAAACAGCAACTGCATGACAAATTAGTAGAAGTGTTAAGTACAGATAGGGCGAGCAAAACAACGGGTGTTGTGTTGAAAATCGTGTGAAGAATAATCCCTGGTTGTCAACCTCAGCCCCGGGGCTAACCCCCGGTCGCCGACCGAATAAATGGCCGGAAATCCGAGGAGGGGCGCCGGTCTCATCGGCTTGATGAAGGACGCCTTTCAGCCCAGCCAGCAGCCTCCCCAGCCTCACCAACCTGCAGTGGTCGATAAGAAAATGGTGGAAAAATGTTGGAAACTCATGGACAAGGTATTGCCAGTGTTTTTAGGGTAAAAAAATCGTTAACACGGAACTGAAAATTTGTCACTTAAGTTCTGTCAGATATCCGTAGTTTGCATAAAAAATATTTACTGCCACTTCCCTTTTTATTCATTATGACTATGAGCATAACATTGTTTTGTCTTTTTGTATTTTTATATATATATATCACACATTTGCCATAGTCTATTGTGAAACTACCTTTCTTATAATGAACAAATGTAAGGCCCACTAAACCCCATAGCATTAGATCACAGAGATCTATATAGAAAGGTATTTTTCATTGAGTCAAAGCGCTCTTTAGGCTGTCTCTATGAGGAAACTGTAAAAATGTAAGCCGTGAAATTGGAGTACAATAGTGTCTTTGATGCATTATCTAATTGGGATCATTTATAGAGAATTAGGTCACAGTGATTGTAATCTGGTGATGATTTAGCAATGGACTTTTAGGAAACAACTCATGAATGTCACTGGGAGGTCACCTTCTATTTGGTATTTAGATTTGGTGTAAGAAAATATACTCTGTGTGTGCCTTCTATATGCGTTGCTTACTGTCCCTGTAGTTCTTAACTGAGCTAGGTGAGGAGACAAGAGTTTATATGAGATTAATTCACATAGGCTGGGGTTAAGAAGAGAGTACAATATACCATTACATTCCTGTGCCTTGTACTGTGCAGTGTACTGCGCATAGAGGCAGCTGTGCTGCCTCATTTGCACCTACAGTATGATGTGTCGGCATGTCACATGGTACAGACTGATCCGTTTTACTGTTGGAGGTTTTAAAACTTTTTGTAAGTGGTTCACATGCTTCCTCTTAGGACTGGATGATACAGTATTAGTGATTATTGCCTTGCAGTGGAATTGCATCGTGATAATATATTGTAATAAGAATGGAAAATTAGTCCTTGTGAGGAGTTTTGTCTGATGTAACGTGTACAAGTGCAACAGTTTGTTGTTTTGTACATCAGTTTATGTGACTTTTCCAAACTTTAGCATATGGCAGTCAGAAATATTCTTATCATCGTTTTGCTATTTCAACCAAATCTCCCAATGCTGTTCCCTCAGTCCCTGAAGTATACACTACATTTGTTATACAGTTTCAAAGAAAAGCAAACATTAACGCACACAGTTGCTTTCACAGTTTATTAATTAACACCTACTGTAAAAATACCCACTCACCCTCATCCTTCCTGTTTTTACTGCAAAAGCAAAAAGTAAAATGCACCTAACAATGTTTTTTAAAGAAACCGCCAAAGTGAGCGTCAAGTCAGTATTTATACTCTAAATTCAACTGAAGTAAAAATGTTAAGTTTGAACCTTAACCTCCTGATGTGTGTTTGCAGAATGGGACTTATCAAACTCAGGCTGCTAAAGCCTCATTAACTTAAGATAAACGTTGGAAATTTTTTTTTGCACAGAAACAGCACTGTGGATTTTGTCCCCCATCACGTACACTGGAAGATCATAGGAAGGAATTTCATAATAGCCGGTCTGGACAGCAGGAATTATTCCAGCAATAGTTCAAAAACTGGGGGGTGAAGAGCCACTGCAGGGGGGAGGGGGGAGGGGGGGCGTGGATGACAAGGGGGAAAATATGGAGTGGAACTAAGTTGAATGAACATGATTTATGTAGGAAAAAAAAAAAGAGTTTGCAGATGACCTGAATCATTTATTTAATTTCAATTGAATTCAACTGGGCTCCTTTTTTATGTGTTGATCCCCCAATCCAATCTGTTTACTTTTTTGGCTTCTGAAGTGAGGGATGATAGAAATAGTCTGAGAACCACTGAATTACGGGAAGCAAAAACAGTTTTTTATTAACTGAAAAATTATTAACCTATCCTTTAACACCATCTTTGGGCACTTGTGTTTCCTATTCAGGTGGTACGTTTGTGCCAGAACCCTAAGGTGGCACTGAAAAACAGCCCGCCCTACATCCTGGACCTGCTGCCGGATACCTACCAGCACCTCCGCACCATTCTGTCCCGATATGAGGGCAAAATAGAGATCCTTGGCGAGAATGAGTATTTTCGCGTGGTCATGGAGAACTTGACCAACAAGACTAAGCAGACCATGAGCCTTTTTAAGGAGGCCAAAGAGCGGATGTATGAGGAGAACTCCCAGCCCAGGTAGACTAATATCCTGATGAAATGTCATTATTTTGGGGAGGCATCAGGATGCAGCATAAGGGTATAAGAGATGTGAAGCAGGGAAAGTGTTTGGGTAACAGACAGATGGTACAAAGATCTGGTTTATCATTGTTTAAGTTTGAGTTGCCTCCATGTCTATGACATAAGCCCTGAAGATAGTCTCAAAGTTAATTCACTACAGATTGCATGGCTTTACAGTACAGAATTGGGCTTAGCATTGGTTGATTTAGAATAGGTGGTCTCATCTAAATGCTAAGTGAAAACCTTTGGACCTATCCAGTTTGTTGTATTTTCAAGGAAGAAGCAAATCTTTTCCAAGCTAAACACTAAATTGTAAGTTAAGCAATTCAAAGGGAGTCCTCTGTCATTTCTGGCCTGTGTTACTGTTTTATTTAAATAAGAATTTAAAAAAACATAATTTAGAAACATAGCAAGTACCTAATTTACACTGCAGGTCAATATTAAGTGGGCAGTGACGTATTGACATAATTATAGTGCATGTATGGGCTTTATGGGCTTTAAACAGTCCAGGTAACCACTAGATCTTAAAAAAAAACATACAGCTCTGTCGTTCTTTTGTTGATACCTTTTAAAAAACACTACATGTCCATAATCAATTGCTAAGAAGTTTCTCCACACTCGATTTTTACAGGTATCGTCACTGTGATGAAATACAACCTATGATATTTAGCAAAAGTAGACTAGCCAAGTGAACTGAAGTACAATCACTCAAATGTATGAAAAGGGCATGATTAAACTGTCGCAATCACGGCCACTTCCTCTGTTTCTCAGAAAGACCTTACTAAGCGAAAGTTCCTTCCTCTGACGAACTCAGATATTTATCAAACATTTCCTGATAGATGCACTGCATGAACAACTTGTGCAATCAGCAAATGTATCAGTCACCAGGTCTTTCAATAGAAAAACAAACTGAAATCTTTGAGGGGGAAAAATGAAAAATAAAAACCTTACAATTACCTGGTTGCATAAGTGTGCACACCCTCTTATGACTGGGGATGTGGCTGTGTTCAGAATTAACCAATCACATTCAAACTCGTTAACTAAAAGTCATTACACACCTGCCATCATTTAAAGTGACTCTGATTAATCACAAATAAAGTTCAGCTGTACTAGTAGGATTTTCCTGATATTTTCTTAGTTGCATCTTCAAACAAAAGCCATGGTCCGCAGAGAGCTTTCAAAGAATCAGCGAGCTCTCATTGTTGAAAGACATGAGTCAGGCGACGGGTACAAAAGAATTTCCAAAGCATTAGATATACCATGGGACACAGTGAAGACAGTCGTCATCAAGTGGAGAAAATATGGCACAACTGTGACTTTACCAAGAACTGGACCTCCCTCCCTAATTGATGAAAAGACGTAAAGAAAACTGGTCAGGGAGGCTTCCAAGAGGCCTACAGCCACATTAAAGGAAATGCAGGAATTTCTGGCAAGTACTGGCTGTGTGGTACATGTGACAACTATCTCCCGTATTCTTCATATGAATGGGCTATGGGGTAGGGTGGCAAGACAGAAGCCTTTTCTTACAAAGAAATACATCCAAGCACGGCTTAAGTATGCAAAAACAAACATCAAGTCCCCCAAAAGCAAGTGGGAAAATGTGTTATGTTCTGATGAAACCAAGGTAGATCTTTTTGGCCGTAATTCCAAAAGGTATGTTTGGCGCAAAAACAACACTGCACATCACCCAAGGAACAGCATACCCACAGTGAAGCATGGAGGTGGCAGCATCGTGCTTTAGAGCTGTTTTTCTTCAGCTGGAACCGGGGCCTGAGTCAGGGTGGAGGGAATTATGAACAGTTCCAAATACCAGGCAATTTTGGCACAAACCCTTCAGGCATCGTTTAAAAGGATGAAGAGGAAGTTCGCCTTTCAGCACGACAACGACCCAAAGCACACATCCAAATCCACAAAAGCATGGCTTCACCAGAAGAAGATTAATATTTTGGAATGGCCCAGCCAGAGCCCAGACCTGAATCCAATTGAACATCTGTGGGGTGATCTGAAGAGGGCTGTGCAAAGGCGACGTCCTCGCAATCTGACAGATTTGAAGCGCTTTTGCAAAGAAGACTGGTCAAATATTGCCACGTCAAGATGTGCCAAGCTAATAGACTCCTACCCAAAAAGACTGACTGCTGTAATGAAATCAAAAGGTGCTTCAAAAAAGTATTAGTCTAAGGGTGTGCACACTTATGCAACCAGGTTATTTTGAGGGGTTTTATTTTTCATTTTTCCCCCTCAAAGATTTCAATTTGTTTTTCAATTGAATTGTTCACATTATAGGTCACATTAAAGGTGGAAGAAGTTCTGACATGATTTTATCTTTGTCTTGTTATTTTACATCATAAGAACCTGGCATTTTAACGGGTGTGTAGACTTTTTCTATCCACTGTAAGTCGCATTCATAGTTGGACCTCAGAGTTACAGCTGTCAAGATGTTTTTGTAATGCTTATTGTGCATGTTTGTTGTTCTGATGAGTTTCATTATATATTCAGTTTACAATAATATAAAAGATTATGACATTTAAGGAGGTGGTCAACAAGGTAAACAAGCAAAGGTGTTTACCTTTGCTTGAAAAGTAACTAAAATGATTATCACAGTAGCTATCTTCTGTTAATCCATTCATTTCAGCTTTCATAAAAAAACATAAGAGATTAAACTAGACAGAAGTATGAAGTTTGATTAAGATTTTAGAAACTGGCTGGGTTTGAACATTACAAATGTTTGCTCCCGTGCTAAAATTAGTAGGAAAAAATGGAATCTTTTAAAGCGTATGAGTGTACTTTGCCTTGTTTAGTAGTGGATAAGCACACACATACGTGTTTGTTAAATGCCTGTTACTTTTATGAATAGTGATATGAATTTGGACAAATATTAGAACTTAGTCTGATAATGTCCCTTACTAACTTATATTTCTTTCGTTCTCTCTCTCTCTTCCTCTTCTCTCACTCAGGCGAAACCTTACCAAACTGTCTCTGATCTTCAGTCACATGCTAGCAGAGCTAAAGGCCATCTTCCCCAATGGCTTATTTCAGGGCGACAACTTCAGGATCACCAAAGCCGATGCTGCCGAATTTTGGAGAAGGTCATTTGGGGACAAGTGAGTTTTTATTTAATCAAATATTAAACACACCAAAAGAGGAAACTATGTAAATTCAGGTGTTTGCATGTTCACTGAACTTGCAAATTTGGCTGTAGTTTTGTGCTAAGAGCTTGTTTTGCAAGTTTTAAATTGGATTCAATGTTGAGTTAAAGGGACCGTATGTAGTGTTTTTTTTTTTCTTTTTTTTTTTTAATGAAATCACGTTTTTTCTGCTTTTATGGCCTCGCTGAATCAACCAAACTGCTCAGAGGCCACAACATGAAAGAACGCCAGGGGAAGAGAATGCAACTGTAGATTTAATACAAAATAAAGATAACCATAATCACTTTAAACTGAAAACAAAAGGGTTGGAAATCATAGTAAACAGAAAGGGAAGCTGCCAAGCCAGCCTCGCAATGCGCCATTGCCTTGGAAGTTTTCCCCTAAACTAAGAAAACATCAAAACCTAACTAAAATTAAAGGAACGATAAATCTACATCGCCATGAATAAGATGATGAACTAAGGTAATAAAGAGAACCTCTCCCACGGCATAGCTTATGTTGGAAAAGGGAAAAAGCAAAGATGTCTATGGGAGACCGTTTGTTAATCCACAATAGTCCTCTCTGCATCGCTCTGACGTCCCCCTGTCTGCAAGAAGTCCATGCCCTTAGCTCCCCTCCCCTCGATCATCTAACCACAGGTGCACCACTTTTGCATGGATAAGGAAAAAGAGGACAGAGGGGTAAACACAGGCACAAAAAGATGAACACATGCAGGGGGAAACCCCCACATAACAGTATTTGTGAACGGGTTGTATCCGCCTGCTTTTTTGGTCTCCTGGAACAAACAACCCCTATTCTGCCTTACATGCGAAGAAATTAGGTTGAATTTCCTGCATGCACGCGCTCCCGAGCCTCTTTGCTACTGATTCTGAACTGTACACACAGCAAAACACACCGCAGCTAACTAAATGGAGTCAACATAAAAAAAAGACCAGCTCCCAGGTCAACACAGACTCCAACACAAACTGCTAACACAATCCGTATTACTATCCTGTGTACCCCTGGTGTTATGTCAAAGTGCTGATTTTAGCCTGCAAGAACAATTTAATACTAGCCTATAGTGGTGCAAGGCAGGGGCAGCCAGCTACATTAGCGCAGATCTGCCGCTGTTTGCTTTGTAACATTCAATTTAGATTTATTGTTGTTATACCGGTACTCCGGTACACAGCTTTATTGCCCATCTTAGTCGCTGTAACTTATGTGACCCTACATAATATACAATAATGCAACATAACGGTGCAGGACAACAACACACAGTGGAAGATTCATCCCGTCTTGGGTCTTCTAAACCTCTCCCATAAAAGATACACAAATAGTTTTTGGCAGGCAGACCTCACGCTAGAGGCCACTGAAAACTACTTTATAGCCCCTTTTAAATTTGACTCTTTCTCTCAGTTTTAGCTTTCCATTCACACTGATTCTGTTTGGTAGTTGCTGTCTGAGTTTTAGGTTTTGAGATTGTGAACACAGTGTATGGCATTTAAACCATAATGAATGGTTATTTTCCTACAACACCTGTAATTTCGGACTCCGTCCCTCCCATGTACTGTAGGACCATAGTGCCATGGAGGACATTTCGTCAGGCTCTCCACGAGTTTCACCCTATCAGCTCGGGCTTGGAGGCCATGGCTCTCAAGTCCACCATCGACCTTACCTGCAACGACTACATCTCTGTCTTTGAGTTTGACATCTTCACCAGGCTTTTCCAGGTAAGGCTGATAATTAGAGAGCATAATGGAGATGTTATGGTGTCCACAGATAATAGTAATCCAAAGAAGCATTCAAAAGAACTCACATTTTAGGCAATACGATTTAGAGGCTTTCAGTCATTAATCAGTTCAGAGCGGCTTTAAATCATTATTTGATCATTGATGTTAGAAATTAGAACTTAATTAAAGGTACCCTGTGGAATCTTGTGGTAAACAGACAAAAGTTAGGTTTACATTGTTATTTACCAAAAGTAACACCATTTATTTTTTAGGTCTAATGAACCTGTTGAATCCAATCATAAAACCTATATAAAGCTTTTTTTATTTAACTTTTGTTTTTATGTTGTCTTCTATTGGTCCAGTGCCTGCCTTAAACGATATTTTAATTAGGGCTGCAGCTAACGATGATTTTAGTACTTGAACTTTTGTAGCCAGTACTTTTATAGATTATTTCATCGATGTGTCGTTTAAGAAGTACTTTTGCTTGCTGGCAACGCCCCCCACCCCGCTAACGGGATCAGCTGACGGGATCAGTACGTTGATAGATGATATTTATTTGTCCTTTCGGAAATTCATAGTGTCATACAGCAAACATCAGATGAACAACATCAACAGACCAACAACCAGACAACTGCTTTACCAACACAAACATCACCCGAGTGCTGTACAAGTTATACTGAGGTGCAGCTCACCGACACAGTTAACTCATGAGTGTGACGTTATAACCCAAACTCACAGCCGAACCAGGAGAACAACAAATGCACGTGTGTGCATTTACAGCTGAGGATAGCGGCTTACTTTGGCTAGCCTCCAACTCAACAATCAATCATGATTTCAGTTAAATGCTAAAGTTGCTGTTACCTTGTCTGTGGTCCGCTTGTGTGCTTTCTGATCAGTTGCCGTCGTGCTGTTGGTAGGCGCGACACAAGTTTCCTTTTATGGTGGATGGACTGTGACATTACAGAGTTGTTTTCTTTTAGCTTGAAATAATCCCATACTTTGGACACTTTCTTCTTCGTCCCACACTGTCTCTTCCTCCACTTTGCAAACGGCACCATCAGTCACGCTGCATCCACACAGCATAAGGGCGATGTGTGACAGTAATAAATGTCTGTGCGAAACAGTGCGCTTTATAATTATATAGATTAAACAAATTTTAGTAACCGATGAATTTTTTCAGCCCTAATTTTAATGTGCATGCCTACTATGCATAAAACTTGTTTTGTTAACATCAGTAGTGTTCTTGCTAGTAATCTTCGTCCGTGCCTTTGCCGGCACATTGTTGTATAAGGCTTAAATCCTGTTAGATAAACACTTTTGAAATTCTCAACAAAAAACGTCTTGTGCTTCTTCAGATTGGTTGTTACTGCAGTCTTTCAGAATCAGATTCCTGCCTAGATATCCTAAAATCAGATTTGAGCAGTAAAGCTGAACAAAGCCTAAAATAGCTGTTATCATGAACACTATTTTCGTGTGTGTGTCTGTCTGTGTGTGTAGCCATGGTCGTCTCTTTTAAGGAACTGGAACAGTCTGGCAGTCACGCACCCTGGTTACATGGCCTTCTTAACCTATGATGAGGTCAAGGCTCGACTGCACAGGTTCATCCACAAACCTGGCAGGTGAGACACAGACGAACCCTTAAAATGACACATACCCAAAATACATTTCCGCGTCATCAGCCCGTGTGGACTACAAATACATGGAATTATGGACACTGAAATGCTGCTTCCTCATGATTTTAAAGTTTTGGATAATTCTAAGAGTGATAGGTCGAGTCAAATGCCCAACTGCAGTAAACACTGCCAGTACGTACTGTTGGTTGAGATTGTTTTCTTCCTTCCAGCTACATCTTCAGGCTGAGCTGCACTCGGCTGGGCCAGTGGGCAATTGGCTACGTGACAGCTGATGGAAACATCCTGCAGACCATCCCCCATAACAAACCACTCTTCCAAGCCCTCATTGATGGATACAGAGAGGGATTGTGAGTCCCACTACAACACACTATTAATGCACCAATTTATACATTTTAGGGTATTTGATACGTACATACATACATTCCTCTAGGGATGGGTAAAAAAAGATTAGAAATCGCATCAGCAATGACTCCAGAATACCTATTGTTAGTCAGCATGTTGAAGGCATGTTATTGTCTTTTACTGTGTTAATAACGGCTTTCAAATCTTAACACTAAAATGTATGTGGAAAGCGTACATTAATATGATTTGTTTATTACTAACAGAAAACATGATACTACCTGTGCAGTGCTACAGTTTCACCTGAGTTTACCTTAAGACCCTTCGGAATCTATTGTTCTGATTGGTATGGCGGATTGTAAAGGCTTATAATAATAATAATAATAATAATAATAATAATCCTTTTTTAATAAAAATGTCAGCAATTAACAATGTAAAATAACTTATTGTAGCCATGTATTACAGCATGCATCTTGTTGCAGCATGGAAGGAATGCTCCTCTGAAAACACATCTTTAAAGTATCAAACATTCCTTCAGTGTGGCCCTGAAAGGCAGCTGTAACAAAAAAAACATGACATAAAATTAAAGGTACGTGAGCAGAACTCCAGTTTAAATACGCTTCACCAATCAGCTGAGGCAGGGATTCTTGATCCTAAAGCTGCTCTAAGCATTTTTTTTTTTTTTTTTTAATGAACAAATGAATGTGCAACGTGAAAGGAATCCCTTGAAGTGACGAGAAAATGATTACGAACTCTGTAGTCTCCCTCTTTTTTTTTTTTCTTTTTTTTTAATGGTTGAGTTAAGGAATACTATTTAATACCGACCATTGTGTGTTTACTGTGGTTTTCTAGCTATCTGTTCCCAGATGGTCGTGCACAGAACCCAGATCTAACAGGGCTGTGTGAACCTTCTCCACAGGACCACATCAAAGTTACTCAGGTTTGGTCTTGTTTGTGTCTCAGTTGCAAACCAGTCAACCCTGTCACAGGAAAGATGTTTTTAGTATGAAGCTGCATAAGGCAAATTTTGTTAACCATGTTATGCTAAAATATTTTTCTGCTTGATAGAAGAAGACATGGATACATCTTTAACAAAACCTTAAAGAATAAACAATCTTAATGATGATAACGAATGGCCTTCATTATAAGCAACCCATGTCGCCTCTTCATCCCTGCAGGAGCAGTATGAGCTGTACTGTGAGATGGGCTCCACTTTCCAGCTCTGTAAGATCTGTGCAGAGAACGACAAGGATGTAAAGATCGAGCCCTGCAGACACCTGATGTGCACCTCCTGTCTGACTGCCTGGCAGGTGAGGCCACCAACACATTGTAAAGTTTTATTACATAGAGGCTCTGTAAATCCTGGCTATCCAAAAGGGGGAAAGGGGAAAAGGGAAGTCCATTCCTTTGATGTTAAGGCTTCCTCCCATGAGTTAAACATTATTTCCAGTTTCTTCTTTGTTGATATTGACACTGTAAAGATGCTGCTGTCAGTGAAACGCAACACTTCCTGCTTATGTTTCACAATAAAAGCCTTTCAACCCCTCACAGGGAATACTCCCACCCTATCCTTTTGGGGTTTTCATTTAAAATCTATACAAGAAGTGTTGAGTTTCAATGACAATCACTTCACACTGACATCAAAATAAAGGAAATGATTGGTGCATCAGTGTGACATTGCTGTTGCTGGACCAATGGAATTTGTGCGGTGGAAATGTATATTATGCTGAATTTCCCCACAGCATTATGTCCATAAGAGCAACATCATAATGTTAAACTCACCACTCTGTTGCTCTGAGTTTCAGAACAGAAATAGTCTCCTCACTTAGCGATTCACTAATTCAGTGCAGTTTTGCTTCCCCATTCTTAAGCTCAACATTCTTCAAAGTTAAGCTGCTGTTAAAGAAATGTTGCTCTTCCTGCAGATGTTGTCAATACTTACTTCCCTTCTTCACTTCTTTAACATTTTTTAGACTTTTGGATCATGGATTTTGCTTTTAAACAATGTCAATTGAAGTATAACATGAAACATGTGGAAGAACTAAAGGGATTAAAATACTGTACCCTGCTGTTTTCATCATCACTTTTATTGCTTCACCCTTAAGCTGATGCTCATTGGTAGTTTGCGTTGGAGACATTTCAGCTGTAATTTGTGGTTGAGCAAAAGTTAATGTCTCATCATATCTGACAAAGACCTTAACTCTGCTCTCAAACTTGAAACTTTGCTTGCTGTGTGTATTTTTCAGGAGTCAGAGGGTCAAGGCTGCCCGTTTTGCCGCTGTGAGATTAAAGGCACAGAGCCCATTGTAGTGGACCCCTTTCACCCGAAGGCAAGTGGGGCTTCCTTTGCTGGTTTCCAGGGGTCCAGCAGAGCAGAAGCTGCCTGCAATGACGAGGAAGATGATGATCGCCTCGAGGACCAGCACCTTGTCATGAGCAGACTGGCCTGCACCAAGGTAAGGGTAAGAGGAACACATACATGAACCGTCAAATACACAAACACAGGGCTAGGTATCGTTCAAAAATGTTCAATACCGATACCTTGAATTAAATATCCGTTCCTGATGGCAGAAACAGATCCTTTACAGATCCTGATTCTACAATGGCATCAATATGCCTTTGTAGATGTAGAAGAAGGGAATGTGGTACTGGGAAATAGCAGAGTGAGACCTCTTACTTTTTCCTGTGGTAAAGAGCAGCTACCCTGGTCTGACAACTATCCACCATCAACTTCAGGACTATTTCTCTCTGTTCACCTGGTGAACACACTCTGTCTCTGGTCCATTTTATCCATCCCTCGGTGGCAAGAAAAGGATGTGTGGTGAACGGGCTCACTGTGGAGCAGATACAGGTTGGCTGGAATGGCTAGCTAACAAGCAACGCAAAGTTCCCTTATCTGTGCAGATAACTAGCTGGCAGTGAGCCCTGTCTCTGGTCGTAATGTTCTGTTTTTCTGCTTGCCTCTTCGACATGTAACGTTAGACAGCCGATCATGTTTTGGAAGCATGTTGGGTGCTTATTGGCTCAGTGACGCGGATGAGATTTACTCATTGGGTATCAAAATTACTCGGTAGTATCGAAACAATTCAGTCGGTGCCATAAAACTATTAAAGTTTGATACCAGCCATAAACAAACAACAACTCGACAGACACTCACCTGATAAGATTTAGTATCAGGAATCTGTGGGATCATTTTAGTCACTGCTTACTAAGTTGACTTTTGTAAAACGGTCTTCATTGTATTAGTTTAGATTATAGTGATGTCATATAAACCTCATTGCTCTGTGCCATGCATGCAACATCTCTAATGAATGTGTGCAGATAGAGCGCCCACCGTCTCCAGTGTCTCAGCTGCCACCGGTGCCCCCCAGACTTGACCTCCTGCAGCAGCGACCCTCCAGTGTCCACAGTGCACAGAGTCAGGGGGCCACAGCCAAGGTAAGTGTGTGTGTGCACTTATGTGGAATAGAGGTCCATCAGGACTTGAGGTTAGAATTATGGAAAAGGGACACATTTTTTCAAGTCTTTCGTAAAACAATACTCGTTTCCTATAGGTACATTGGTTGTTGTAATTGTTCTCCGTCTACACACTGGCTACAAAATCTACAGTCTTCTTTCTATGCAAAAATACATTTCAAAGTTCAAATGAAGCTAATATGAGTTAGTGGTGGGGGTGTGTGTGTGTGTGTGTGTGTGTGTGTGTGTGTGTGTATTCACATCTCTGCTGGCTAACACCACCATCCACTCCTACCTCCACCCCAGATACCAGCCACTCACAGAGACAAGCCTCTACCTCTGCCTCCAGCCCTGAGAGAGCTGCCCCCTCCTCCCCCTCCAGAGCGCCCCTCCCTTGTTATCCAGGACTCCAGACTCCAGAGGAGACCCCTGCCCTCCACCCCAGACCAGTCTGCCTGGGCTTCCAACTACATGGTCCCACGTCCGGTAACCAAGGCCCTGTCAGGCCTGTCCCCCACACCTCAGGGCAACGGAACCAGTGGAGAGGGAAGCAAACCCCAGGCAGCTACTAACGCCATCTACTGCCTGGCTGCAAGGTACAGAGCTCTGCTTTTTGAAAGGCAGTGTATAGGTAGTAACATGCTGGGACAGAATTTAGACTTTGACACAATCACAATACAAAGAGTTAATATGTAAAATGGCTTTTGTCCGGTTGAATATAACTGCTAAACCAGCATACAGTAGCTCTTACACCAGTGAGTCAGTAAAATTATTTTAACCGTGTAGGATAAAAATAAATTAATGATTTTCCATGCTTTTCATACTTATTCATTGTGTGACCACATTGTCCTTGGCAGACTTATATCAGCTTCTAAATATGATGGTTGCTATTTTGAGGCATATTATAAGCAAAATTACCCCGTTTTGATTTTATGTACCTTTACACGATGCTAGAAAACAGTAGACATTAACAATGATATGAACCAAATTATACACACGAAAGGCACATGTTTCTTTTCCATCTAAACATACATGAATAGATACTGTATTGTAAATATTATCTGCCCAGTAGGGCTGGGCGGTATATCTGTATATGAGGTGTACTGATATAATTTCAAAAGATATGAGATTAGACAATACCATTTATACCAATATAGTTTGACGTTGAGTTAATTAATGTTTCCGTAAAGTCCTGCCAGCGTTTGCTCCCCTCTCTCGCTCACCACGCAGACCCGCCCCTCCCTCTGCATCTGCACGCAGCCGTCTACTCACAAAGCCTCTAACAAGACGGAGGGAGACACAATGTTGGTCGACACTGTGAAAGACCTGGCTTGTAAAAAGAAAAACACGGTTCATTCAGTGTTTCCCACACAAACACTTTACTTTGGCGGGCCGCCCAGGTTAGGCTACACATTGTAGCATTTATCAGAGAAACACGGTGATTACGTTACAAGTCGCGACACTGTGGATATTTTACAAGAGCGGACCAGGTAAAGTGACAGTGAACACACCAGTCAGATGTTAGATTACATGTTGCCGTCTAACTGAATTGTGGGTTTTCAAATTCAAGCATTTACTATGATTAAAAAAAACACAAAACCCCTCTAAATTCAAGGTTCACTTATTTAGCCATTACCAAATAGTTTCCGGCTGTAGAAGGCTGGGCAATACAGTTGACAGCTTTGGGAAAAGCAAAGTGAGACCTCTCAGTGAAAAGTGAACAGTGAGTTTATAATTTTTAACACCGTCTGTATTCCAGACGTCAAGAATAAACCAGCTTTCATGCAAGTTTTTGTAACCTCAGATCTCTCAAATGAGAACCTAATGGAAGTTGAGACATTCCCATCATGCTTTGTGTTGTCTGTGGTCAGATCTCTGCCAGGGTCCGTGGCGTCGGCTGGGGAGATGCCATCGTCTGACGGTGAGGAGAATGAGTACATGAGTCCCACCTCTCTTCCAGCCCCTGGGGCCTCCTGGATCATAACAGGCTCCTTGGTGCCCCCACCGCCGGCCCAGGCAAATCACAACAATGACATCAGGTAAACAGGAGAACCAGCGGTGGTGCAAGGGCTCCACAGGGCCGTTCATTGCCCTGAAGTGATAAGTGTTTATCAAGTGTCTCAGTGTGGAAATTGGTCCTTGGACAAAATTTTTTAGAATGGGCTTAGGACTAAGTGATTTATCCATTGCATGAACATAATATGTAGCCATTTTGTTTCCACTTTTCCCATTTGGAAGAACTATAAATTTCAGTATCGGCATCTAGAATAAATTAGGATTCTACACAACAATGCAGGGAAATAATTAAAAAGATGAAACAAGATTTTAGAAAAGTAAAGGATCACAGTGTGTGCAGTGGAGCAAACCGACAAACTGTCATGTCAGAACCACGTCTTCCACGGTCTGTTTCTTAACTGCTTACTTAAAGACTTATCCACAGATTTACAATTCAATTCATATAAGATTGTTGTGCTCACAAAAATTGATGCAGCAGAACCAGAAATGGTGTCTTTTTTTTTTTTACTTCATGCATTATTCTTCCTTGTCAAAACCTCGGCTTACATTACCCACAATGCAACCTACAGTTCAGTTGGCGATTCAGGTGTGATGCTGGTTTTCAGCCATAGACTGTATATAAGAAGTTTGCAGCTAATGATAACAGTAATGATAACTGGATAGGGTTGCACATACTACAATAGTACTGGACTAAATACTACATCTGGAGCAGTTATTTATTAATCCACCAGGGGGCTCTGGAGCTTCAGTGGTAGTGGTGCATAAACCCACAACTCCCTTTCACTTATTTGCTGATTTTCATTTGCCTTAATAAATAATTTTTAGGTGGTGATGCTGCAGTGTGTGACACAAAGGCAGCAAAGTTACTCATCTTTTTATGTTTGAAATAGAAAAAACACATCAGAAATCCAGAGAATTATTTTCAGTTTTTGAAGAGCGGACAAAAATGACAAATATAATCTTGCTCTCACTCTCCCCCCCACCCCCCCACCCCTCAGCACTGAGGTGGTTGACAGTGACTTTGAGGACCCCCAAGTCTACGAATCTATGTGTGACATCCAGGCCCAGGCTGGTTCCTCTGAGACAACACAGACCTCTGACCTGGGTAACATTCACACCTAATTATCACTGTAATATTTTGCTGTTTCACTTCAAGTCTTTTTATCTATATTCTTGGGCCAGCATTACCCTGGCGCTGAGCCCCTAATACAGGCATGGAATGCATTAATACACTATTGTGTGAGTGTTACAGCTAGCATTCATTGCGTAAGTTTCTTGAAAAAGCACTATAAAAATTAGGGGAAATTTTTATTCACTGCTGTTGTACCCCAGTCAGCCAGAAGAGAGAGTACTTTCAACAACTCCAAAGCTGTCTTTGTTACCTGTTGTGTTTTCTTAGCAAGCCAGTCACCAATCAATACCAGTTTTATTACTGGTATTACTGATCACTTATTGTAATCACATTAGTTTTTCCAGTAGTGTGGTACTACGTGGTTTGCTAAAGGGAGAAGTTATCAGTGTAAAATGTAAGCTGTGTACTGGTGCTTAATTCACAGCTGTTATATTGCATTGCAGGTACATACATGAATTGTATACTGACTACAGGTAGTAACCACTGTGATGCTTGTTTTTCAGACCTCCCTCAACATTCAGTTGCGGTTCCCCAGGACAAGATGGAAGAAACCAGTGTGGAGGATGTTTACATATACGACTGTCCCAGACCGGTCGTCCCTCTCGCCCCCACCAGGAGAGCCCAGTCAGATATCAGCGGCCCCTCAGCTGCCTTCAGCGCACTCAGCATGGATGGTGCAGTAGAAGCCAGTATGTATTTCTGTAAATTGTTCTGTTTTTTTTTAGAACATCTGCTGTCCTTAGGCAAAATACCAGATTTAAAGATTATCTCTTTGGTGATGAGGACACAGTTTACCTACTAGTTCTCAGACAGATAGTAAACAGGCATAACACGTCAATGCCCACAGCGCGTGTGTGTGTGTGTGTGAAGGCTTTGAAGGGCTTTTCTTTAAGAACAGCTATTTAGATTCACCAATCTTTGTACCTATTAGTTTAAATTTAGAGACATTTATGAAACATTCTTTCAACCAGCATTATAAAGCATTTTAATAATTTAAGCTTAACAGTTCACGCCTGACCTTGGAAACAGCAGATGACAAAACAATCTCAACTCAAGGTTCACTTACTTATTTGTTTCTCGAGCTTTCATCCAGTCACACAGTCGGCACTCCTCTGGATGAGAAATCGTCATATCATATTGCCTTTAAGCTTGGTAGCGGCCCTTCTGCTCCCATCAACCCTTCCTGTCCATTATGCCTTTAACCACTGAACATGGACAACAATATTTTAGCAAATTTCCCACAACACTTACCTACAAGAAGACAAAAGGAAACGCACACATACTCTTCAACTGGGTCACTGAACATTTAGACCTCCTAAATCTACAAAATAAAAGATTTTAAATAAAAAGCAATAGCTGCAAAATCTCCACTGAGCTATGTGAATACTGTCGGTATTCTTGGAATGTTTTTAGTGATTGACCAAAACATGTTTCATGGGTCATTCAAGTATCCGTCTGCAGAGGCAAAAAGAGCCAACATGTCACTCATCATAGTCTGCTGCATGCTTAAGTGTTACCATAAATCTTAAATATCTACTAGGGATCATTAACTATCTTTGTTCACTAACAACAATCTAAAACCTCTGTATTCCTTCAGGTACCCAACACAGTTTTCCACTTTCACCGACTATTGTCTACTTTGTTGTACTTTGTTTCCAGGTATGTTTGCAGCAGCTGTCGAACCTGAACGTCCCCCGAAACCTCTCCCACGGCGAGCCAACTCAGACCGGCGGCCTCGCCCTGCAAACCGTGAATTTTCTGCTCCATTGCCAGACCTCCCTGGTCCGTCCTCCTCCCCTGGTCCCTCCTCCCCCCCTGCCCCCACCCCTCCTCCTTCTGCTCCTCCTCCCGCAGGACCTGGGAGTCTGGCCCTAAACGGGGAGATCGAATGCCTGGTGTCCCAAGGCTACTCTATCCAGGACATCCAGAAAGCCCTGATGATCGCCCAGAACAACCTGGAGACTGCCAAGAACATCCTACGCGAGTTTGTCTCTATCCCCTCCACGGCACATATCGCCACATAGTCGCTCCAGAAACGCCCATCCTCTTTGTCTTGTCTCCGTCTCCACTCTGTGCCATTACCATGGATAGCATTTACCAAGCACTTTCCTGCAGGGCCACAAGTACTTGCCAAAAGGCTTTACTCTGAGGAGTAATGTTGCGTTCACGTCATATCAGAAGATGCAGACTAACAGGAAGTACTTGTCATTGAAATATTCTCATCCAAATCATATGTAACAAACTGCAACAAGTATTTCTTGCTTTTCTAAATGGAGTTTTAGTGTGAAAATATATTATTTTGAAAATCTTACTGTTATTCCAGTGCCAAGTGGTTGACATTAAAGCCTCAATCTCTTGTTTACTCGTAATTGCCGCTTTAAGATTGAGGTGTTCGGCCTAGAAAGAGCACGAGGCTCCCTCGACTGTAAGCATCCATTGGTTGGTCAGTTCAAACTTTTGTCAGTGTTTGGTTTTAAGGAGCAGCTCAGCCGAGGCAGGCAAGTCCGATATGACCTGAACGCAGCATACATGGAAAGTTTGAAGCCTTTTAATGTAAGCTCTCTGTAGCCAAGCTTGTACCCTGTTGTACTCTGCTGAGGTCCACTCGTGCTGTGGCAGTGTTTCCCTTCAGAGTACGTTCCCTCATTAAGCTAAGTGTTGAAGCTACAGTGACTTTGATCAGTAGAGGGAGCCTGCGGATCGTTGTTCCTGACTCTGTGTCCCACTGCTGGCAGCCATTCACTCTGGTGCTTTACGGGCTTCTTGGCAAATCGTGGCGTACGAATAGGTAGCAACGCGAGTTTGGTCGGAAAATTTGCGATTAACTTTGTGGTGTGTATGTGTGTGCGCTCTCTTGCAGATGAATGTGAATGTTCAGTCGCAGTGCAGTATTGCAGGGCTTCGTGTTGTACTGTGGCTCGCTCTGTTTCGATGGTATTTGACAAGTCGAGCGTGACTCCATACTTCCCCTCAGCTCCCAGTTCAGTGATGGTTTTATTATGAAATGACAGGTTTAATGTTTCAGTACTCTCATAAGGTGTTGTGCTGTGTATAGTACTAACAATGACTGAATTTTCAGATGTTTATTTTGTCATTTAATTCCGTGATTGCCTGCCACCAGTCCAGGTGGTCTGACACTGAAGGCTGGTTTATTTACTCAAAAGCTTCAGTATACTCTTGTAGTTTCTTACTAAAGTGCGAAAGGATTTCTTAACTCAACATTACATTTCTACCCACAACAGCTTCAGTGGGTTTGCTAAGAAATCAGATTGAAGAGATTTACATTGAGCTCTAAAGCATAGAAAACCTGAAATTTGTCATGTGGACTCAGGTACTCAGTAATAAGCCAGGGTTGAATGTAATGAATGAACAGATGCTAAAGGACACGTAGGGATGACGATGTAATGTTGGCAGTGTTGTGGACGAACACTAACAACACATTCCAAGGATTTTCTCTTCTTACTTTACCCACATCAGCTTTACATACAATCACTAGATATATATTTTAAAATTAGTTTTGCTTCCGCGGGCTCATTTACGTCCTCCAGTTTAAAACTCTTAAGATGTCTGACTTAGTTACAGTTGTCAACCCATCATAGTACATATCAGTCCTGTCACTCAGCAGTTATGGCATTTGTTGCAGGATGAATATTGAAAACACCAAGTCACTGGCTGGTACGCAACCTTCTAAGCAGCTTATATTAAAGCTTAAGTGACTAATCAATACACAGAAAATGGATCTGCAAGTGAAACAGAGTAAACTAAATAGTCATCAATACTTGTGGGTTTCACTCAGGTTTTTAGATTTCTTCCAAGTGGATCAGTAATGTGCAGCTGTCCTTCCCAGTCACCTTATCCTTACTTTTATGATGCATCATATTAACCCAACCATAGGATCATGGGCACATTTAGAGCAAAGATGAAAAAGATGTCTTGAGTCATTAAAGCAGGGAGTCTGATCGGAGTCCAGGACTACATCAGTGCATACTTACAAATCCATTGTAAGAGAAGCTCCATCCACTGTAAGATGGCTCTTCCTTATTAATGCGCACATAACACTGCCAGGAACAAGACAGGACTGAGTATCTCATTTGCATTTTCACATTTAACCGGAAAAGGTCAGAAAGCGTCCCCTTTTAACTATGAGTGCAATTTGTTTTTTTTCTTTTTTTCACTTCCCAAAATGATCTTCAATGGTCACTTTTCAGCTGTAATATGTTGATGTGCCTTCTGTCCATCGCAGCCCGCACATGCCAGCAGACGATACCAAAAGATCCTCGACGTTTAATGCTTGAGTGAAATGGAAATCTAAACCGTTTTCAATTGGACGATGTTCTCAGATATCCACTTACTGTCACTAACAATATATCAAGAGTTTGGAGTTGGTCCTCCACATGGGGTCGTTTGATATGCAGACAGCGTCACAAGAGATTTAAAGCCCAATCAATACTTTCTCTTTTTTTAGGCCTGAATTAAAAGTTGAATTAAGTTGAGTCTTCTGTCCCTTCTGACAGGGAGAGTATTTGCACAACTTTGTGGACACGTGCTTATGACGTACAGGCTCTGCCATACTGAGTTGCTGCTGTCGTTACAGGAAAAAACAAAACTGATATACTGTGAATACAGAGATTTACCTGGCGATGACAGGCTTAATCAGCATTTATGTGAACTCGTTTGGCAAGGCCTTGGCTATGAGGTGTTCATTCATATGTAAAAGTACCGCACTCTAGCGTTAAATACAACAGTTAGGGAGATATTTCTCCCTGGTGGACAAACTATGTAATGACAACATAGTTTCTAAATATAGAAACAGGTCATTGTCACGGGGGTTGCACACTGCATTCACTAAAGGAGAGAAAAATGCTTTTTTTGGCCAAGTATTTAGTTTTGTTGCAATTATGAGGTACTTTTTACTAATTCTAATATAAACAATTTCATAATAATAAACAGTCTCCAACTTTTGAATGTAATATGCAACCCGTACTGACTTGTACATTGACATGAGGGGTGGGCAGATTGATCCCCTAGGCATTGAAACTACCAATACAAAGTCTTGTTTTGAAAGTCAATACTAGCATCAGTAAAATGAATGGATCCATGACATGTTTTGCCACATCCTGGTCACACAGTGCTGCAATATTTTTCATCTCTGCTGCTGTTGGTGTGCAGTCACCTCTTTAGTTCAGAGAACACACATAATAATGAACATGTTACAATATTATTTGCCATTAAAAACGGCCTGTGTTTAAACATTGATATTAAGTCATTAACAAAGAATAATAAAAATAAATGCTGCATGTTTGACAAATGATAATACACTGATTAGTTGTCAGTAATGACAATAAAATGTTTTCTGTATTGATGTCTGTGATCCTGGCCATGATAATGATTATAAGTATCGGATTGAAACCAAATTTTGCGGCATCACCCAACCCTAGTTGATGCTGGCATTTGTCATTATGCATATTTTTTTATTTGATTTATTTTGAAACATGTCTATACATGTCTGTCTCTTGAAAACAACAGAAGTATTCCCTAATGTGATTAAAGTAGTCAGGAAACATACGTGTACAATAATGTAAAACCATAGGGAAAGTCAGTAAAATGAGCAAAACTCTGATCATGCTGGAATTTTAGTGTACATTGATCATGTCCCTGATTAAATCTTGCACCTTTAATTGCCCCAAACCAAAAGCAGCATGTTGGCCTCAGCTCGTGTTGATTTACAGAGAATGTGTCTTCAGTCCCTTGGCTTTGTGTTCACTCGATCTCAGTGTTTGAACAGCTCTAACAGGGACTAACTCTTGACCATGGAAGTGCCGCTGTGTGAGGATACACTTGAGGCACGCCAGGGGCCCCACTGTCTCTCTGGCGTGTGCGCACGAGCCCGCCCACACACACTCACTCTCTCTTTCCCTCAGAGTCGCTGTTAAACTGGTGTTTGTTCGGATCCACTGGTTAATGATGTGTGGCATAATCATGGTATAACTAGCCTTTTCAACAGAAACTTGCCTACTAAAAAGTTGTCTCTATTGCTTCTTGTTATTGCTTGTGTAAATATGATTTTATTTATTGTCTTTTTAATATCCTCAGCATTCGTTGTTGCCATGTTTCCATGCCTAAGCCATTAAGATTTTTAATTAAACAGTATTTTCTTTAACATTTGATCTGTCATTTCTCCGTAATGACCAAGGACTGTTCGCTGGTTACATTTACTCATTTGGCAGACGCTTTTATCAAAAGTGGCTTACATTTGAGGAACATACAATCATTAACAGAGCATAAAATACAGCACAAGATCTACAACTGACAATACATATTAATAAAAGCAGCAATAAATGCTAGTAAGCGCTTATGGCACATATCTCATCAATGGCGTAAATACCTAGGGAAAGAAGTTAGTTACCAAAGTGCAATCAATACAAGATAATTGTAGGGCATAGAAGAAGAGCACAGGAAGTGCATGATAGGAGTTAGGTGTTATAAGAGTAAGTGTTCTCGGAAGAGATGACTTTTCAAGAGCTTCTTGAAGTTGGAGAGGGACGCCCCTGCTCTGATGGCATGTGGTAGCTCGTTCCAACACTGTGGTGTCACAGATGCAAACAGCCAGGACTGGGATTGCTTTGTGTAAAGGGATGCCAGAGCCAGGCGGTGTTTGTTGGAGGACTGCAGTGGCTGAGAAGGAACATAAACTTGTATTATGGAGTTTAGGTAGATTGGTGCAGACCCAGTAGTCACTCTGTATGCAAGCATTAGTGACTCTCATTCTGGAGGCCACGCGTAGCCAGTGGAGGTCACACAGCAATGGAGTGACATGCGTCCTTTTGGGCTGATCAAAAACCAGATGCGCTGTTGCGTTCTGAATCACTTCTAGGGGTTTCACCACACAAGCTGGAAGACCCGCTAGGAGGGCATTGCAGTAGTCGAGGCGAGGGGTAACTATATATAAGGTACCAGAAGCTGGATGGCATAGTGAGTGAGGTAGGGCCAGATTTTGATTCTGATGTTGTATAGAGCAAAGCGGCATGACCGAGAGACAGCAGCAACATGGTCTGAAAAGGACAGCTGGTCATCAATCATGACACCTTGGTTGGAGTGATGGTCAGTTTGTAGTTTGATATTATGGTGGATAGATTGAACACCAAGAGTTCAGTCTTAGAGAGGTTTAATTGAAGAGAACAGAATGGTTGAGAGATTTAGAGAATTGGCTAGTTATAGCCGGCACTTTTCTTGTGAAGAAGGCAGCAAAGGTATCAGACAAGTTTGTGGGTGGAAGAGGATTTAGTAGCGTTTTAGTGGAAAATAATGTCCTTGAGTCAGTGGCACTGCTTATTCTGTCATTATAGAACGCAGTTTTGGCAGCACTGATCCTTGTTGAAAAGGAGGATAGGAGCAGTTGGTAGCCCTTAAGGTCGGCAGGGTCTTTGGTTTTTCGCCATTTTCTTTCAGCGGCTCTGAGATCAGTACAGAGCACACGGATGGTAAGATTGTTAGTCCCGGGTAGGACTGGTTCGGGCAGGCAGGCTTGGTGGATAGACAAACTTTTGAGTAGTAAACGGCTACCTCAGAATAAAACAATACTTGCCATTTTGTGCCCGTTTCTTATAGGCATAAGAGCAGCACCTTTGGTTATTTAAAGCCAAATTTAGTTTAAGTAAAATTTGAAAATCTCCAGCACTCATTGGTTTATAAAAAAAATAAACTGAAAGGCAGCAATGCATTTGAGCAAATGTAAGCCAAAATAAAAGAAGCAAGAAACATGCTTCACGTTTGCTTTGCAATATCTCCTAAAACTCTTTAAACATGTCACCTGGAGTTGTACACTTTACGCTAAATTGAGAGTGGCTGATTTGTTTTGCACGATGGGCAGCTACGAGGCGTTTGAATTTGTTGCAGATGTGAGCTGTGTTTTCTGTCCTTCCTCCATCCAGACTCCAGCTGGAAATCTGAGCTACTGTTGGAGTCATTTCCAGCTCGTGCTGACAGCGGTTTGGATGGAGCGCTCCTTCCTGTCTCCTCGCTGTGGGTCTGTGAGGCGCTAACAGAGCACACAGCGGTTCTGCTTCATACTGAACCTTCTGGCAAAAGAACTACTCCTACATACCTCTGCAAAAACAATGATAGAAAAAACAGTCTCTCTAAATGAAACACTTTTATTTGGCATTATTTTTTTTGCAAAAAATATAAAACAAAATGCAAGCGTCAAAGAATCACATGTACAGTACACACATTTAGAAAAACTTGTTTTCCCACAGGCGAAAAATCCATAACAAAAAAGATGGTGTATTTAAAGTTGAATTAAACTGAAAAGACGCGGTGTAGATTTCCGGATCAAATCAGAAATGTTTGACTGCACATCAGAGAAGGTTGGGGTTATGGTTTTGTGCAGCTTCTCTAAACCATAATAACCGCGTCACACTGCGCATGAGGACACGTCTCGCCTGAGGACGTCCTGTACCTGGATTATTAACTTATTATTAACACCTCAACTCAGTGGAGAAAAAAAAAAAAGACAACAGGAAAAAAATCACTACTTTGTTAATGTTGCAAGTCATCTGGGCAATGTGGCGCTCGCAGCAACAAAATGTTCGTCACAATAACCTACACACAGTGAGCTATCAGTACATATTCACAACACGGGCCCTTAAAGGAGCATAGCAGTGTTGTTGCATGTTTTAGCTGGTTTACTATAAATCAGGCACACTGACCATCTAAGCATCCTGTAGAATAGCTCCAGTTTGTGTCTCATCTGTTGTCATTATAATGAATCCCTGATGATGAAAAAACCAGAAGGTCTTAAAAACCCTCTTACTTCTAAAGGTATTTCAAAATTCCTCAAAAGCTTTTTTACCCATCAGGATGTTTTTTTAAATGCCACCCACTGCACAATATAAAAGATTTTTAACCCATTTTCCTAAGATGGTGTCCAGAAAGTACACAAGAATAAAAAACATGAGTCAGACCCAGATGTTACTTTCAGTTCTGCAATGACTTGCATTATGTCACAACTGTGGATAAAATTTAGAATTCTTTTTTTGTCGATTGTTCTTGATAAATATTTTCATACAGAAGAGAGCAAGGTGATGTGTCATATCTGGTCATTGTTTTAAGGAAATACAGTTTCATATTAGAAAATGGGTTAAAAATACAGCGGCTGGAATATTTGGTTGTTGCAGAAGACTCTTTAAGAAGTGTTGTTGAAACACCTTCAACAAAACAACACGAAGTGTTAGGCAAGAGCTTTCTGTTTTTCAAAGATCACCACATTTTCTTTTTCCAAAAAAAACTGATGCTTAGCTCTGTGACTTGAATGCAGTGATGATACATCATAAACTGGAGAGAGCTATACTTAGACATTCAATGTATTTCTACCTTCCACAACCACTGCTTTACATTTATTTCACGTTTTTAAAAAACACGTTGAAACTTTAGACTTGATGGAGTTCAGTAATCCATCACAGAGATTAACATCCATGCCTGCGATTAATGTTGTTAAAAGAGCCTCAAACTGTACAGAAACAAACAAAAAAACCTACACTGAATGGTCAGCAGTACTGTATGTGTTATCTGTAGTAAACATGTCAAACATGCACAAACACTCGAACACTTCTTCAGGTCAACGGTAAAGAGCTGCCACAGAGGAGCAGCTAGTGTTTGGTCTGACATCATATCCTGTCCTGAAACTCACCTGGACCCATGAACATGGATCAGCATGCACATGACCCAGAGGGTACCGTGAAATGAAAATCTGAGTGCCAAAATATCTTAAATAACAAAATATATATAATATATACACTTTCATAAAAAAACAACAAAAGAAAAAACAAAAGCTGATGATGCACACGAGATACCATCATACACACGCTGAACAAGAGCTGAGAGCTGAACGCAGTTTGAGGAAATAGTACAAAACAAATGGGAGAAACTGAATGTCCAGGAAGCGAACATTCATTCAACAGGAAATACACATCTGTACATACATACCTGTGTTTGTGTTTTTGTTTTACAATGTTCGGGGGTCCAAAACCAGGCTTTACAATACTTGTTGGGACTGACCACCGTTGTGTGGACCAAAATGCTGAACTCTGCAAGTTTAAAGGGCTGTTTGACGGTTAAGACTTGATTTTACGGTTTAGGTTAGAATTAGGTTACAGTTAGGGTAAGGGGTCAGGGAATGCATTATGTCAATGAGTGTTCCCCACGAAGATAGTAAGACAAAGTGTTTATGTAATGTCTGTATATGAATGAGGTTGTGTTTAAATCTACTGAATACTGCTTAGAACAAAGCAAATGGGGGAACGTCCGGACTGTAAGGTGGTGTTTCCCTGCAGGTCTTCATATCAGTGGGAGCATCTACTGCCTCCTCTGCTCCAACACACACTGACTGCTGGCTTCATGTGTCCTGCCTCCTGCTGCACAACGCTGCTGAACCATCAGGGTCTTTACTGGAGGGACAGAGGAGGACATCATTGTAAACACCAGCTTCACACACTGCCTGGACACAAATGCTCATCATGAACAACTCGAGGTTTGATGTGCAATTAAAGGGGAATTCCCATTTAATACCACTTGGGTGTAATTTTGGTTATGATTACTATCAGAAATAATAAACAGTATAATCACTAAAATTAATTAAGTTCTGGAAACGCAGCATAATGTTCTCATGTCACTGAGCATAATCCAAAGTTTTGCAGAAACGTCCATACTGATGTTCTGTTTACAACTCTTTGTATGTAGCACCCTTTCCTTTGCGTGTGCATGGAAGAACATCCATGTACTGAACACAAAAGCAAATTTTCCTTTTCATTTCATGTTGCTTCTATAAAAACAGGAATTTATTTAATGTAATAGTTGTGTTAAATGTAATACCTGTAACACACTGTACTGCATATATTGTTGATGCACAACAAGCAAATAATGGCTACTTTCAGGCCTCTGTGAAAGGTAATTTAAAACAATCAACATTCTCTTATTAATTCTGCTAACTACCAATAGAGGCCATTTTAGCCAACAGCCGAGAAAACAGCATCAAAGCAGTGGAGATAATCCTTAAACACATGGAAGTATCCCCTTAAGTCACAAACACATCTGTATTTGAACTACTTACTGTTTGCAGCACGTCCAGAAATTCTCATACCATCAGAATTTGTTTTCTGAATGCTAGCAGGGTGCGGGTTTATTAATACCCATTAAATAATTGATGCAAAAGCCAAGGCTATTACCCCAACTACATTACATATCCAAATTTAAAAGAAGCTTCTTTGGAGATGTTGACCATGTAAATGAGCCAGCTCTGCATTTCCTGACATGAGCTTTTCTCTAGCACCTCCCTCAGGACAAACTTTACATTTTAGATCCACAACTTGCTAACTTAAGCAGAACAAATTAGTCTGTTTTGGTGTGTTGTGAACACTGCAGCCTCTAGGGCACGCTAGCAGGTCTTTAAGTTTTGAGGCTTTTTTATATTGTGAAATAATGACATCATATTCACCCACCACAATAGTTACCTGGTCATTACGGACCTTTTTGTCTCCGTTGACAGCTTTTAGGAGGACGGTGTCCTCATTCTTTGTGTTGGTCTTCATCTCCACGACAATGTCATCTTTGGTGGTCTTTTCTTTGGTGCTGTTGACAGAAACAAGGGTTGCTACGTGTGGAATTTGACAAAGGCCTGGGTAACTGCAGTGGGACTGGGCATCATTACAACACAAGCTCAAGTTCAACATTCACATCGGTTGGGTCACTATACCCAGGTTTAAGGTTGTCTTAAGTCAGTTTGTTTTATACATTTCTGCATCGACATCCTGGGTGTACCAAAAATACAGTGAAATACATCTGCAATACAGTAGGATCAATTTATTGTTGGTCTTTCTTGAGATTTGTTCACTATATGAAAAATACAGAATAATCACCAGACATATCAGTACAGTACTCACATCTCCTGTTTCCCTGAGCGTCCACAAGGGATCTTTCCCTTCTTATGCAGGAAGTAGAGAACACTGCCGAGGATGGCCAGCAGCAGCAGACACAGTATGATCACCACTATGATCACCCCACTGCCCTCAGCTACACAAACACACACAGACAGAGACAGAGAGACCAGTCACGTTAGTGTCAGTACATCTAGTAATACCAATTACTTTGACAGCAGTGGCATGCAACCATATTGGTAGCCACAAACGACAGTGACGGTGTAAAAGCGTAAAAGCTTAGTTCACTGGTCTTGTGGAGAATGACTCAGTCTGATGTCTTCTGTGATCTATGGAGGAGCTTTGTCGGGTTTGTTGGTTGGAACAATACGAGTTTAAACTTTAAACTACTTGCAAAAAACTGTGGTCAGCAACATTAAAACCTGCCAGTTTAGTCCACTGCAACTGGACGAAACTGTATTTTTTCATTCTACATGTGGTGCAGCTTTGTGCTGCCTTCACGGGAACGGGAAGTCAAAGTATCATCTCTAAGATTTTACCCACATGGCGTTTACTGTGTAAACTCTGGAAAATTGACGCTCTCTTGGTGGAAAAGTGTGTATTTCTCTGAGGAA